>NW_008351346.1:2227608-2244449 GCF_000622305.1 Nannospalax galili | reverse complement strand
AAATTTTCATGTGATTAGGTAAGCTTCACCCAGGATAATCTCCCACCCCTCTTTCTGTCTCTGTCTCTGTCTGTCTCTCTGTCTTGCTCTCTCTTCCTCTCTCTGTGATGTATGCATGTGTGTGTTCAGGTACCCACAGTGATTGACTTCGAGTATCTTTATCATTCTACAACTTATATTTTGAGACAGGGTCTCCCACTGGCCTCAGAGCTGGCTGTTTGGGCTAGGCTGACCGGCCAGTGGCCCCCTGAGATCTGCTTGTCTTTTTTCCAGCCTCCAGGGCTGGAGTTATAGACATGTGCCACCATGTCCAGATTTTACATGGGTTATGAGGATCAAACTCAGGTCCTTATGTTTACATAGCAAAATACTTTACCCACTGAGCTGTCCCTATCACTCTCCTTGAAAAAAATTTTTAATTATTTATCTTGTGTGATGTGTGTAGTGTATCACATGTGTGGGTGCAGCAGTGCACACATACGCACGCACATATGGAGGCCAGATGAGGACCACGAAGTGTCCTGGTCCATCACACTCAACCTTATTCCCTTAAGATAAGGTCTCTCACTGAACCTAGGGCTTGCCATTTTGGCTAGACTAACAGGCCAGCAAGCTGCAGTGATCCTCCTGTCCCTTCCTCCCCCAAAAGTTCTAGGATTATAGGCAAATGTGTGACCATACCTGACTTTTTATGTGTGTGCTGGGGATTCAAATTCAGGTCTTCATGATTGTACAGCAAGCACTCTTATCCACTGAGACATCTCACCGTCTCTCCTCCCTTTCTTAACATCAACCCATTAGAGACCTTGAATTACATCTGCAAAATCGCTATATGAGGTGACATAATCACAAAGTGATATTTTATCAAATCCACAGGTTCCATCTGCTTTCTATAGAAGGGCATTTCATGCAGGTGAGAGTCCTGTGTGGGTATCAGAGTTTGGTCTCCCACAATACAGCTAATAATAGTATCTACCTCAAAGGGTTGTGAATCATATAAGAAATGCATTTAGAATAGCTTTTGGGTGCATAGTAAATGCTCAGTAAATGTTAGCCAAAGTATTACAGAGAAGGGTTCTTGGATTATTTATCTTGGCTCCAAAGCCAGGTACCACTGGGAATGCAAGAGATATTTGTTAAACGAATGAATAAATCTCTCATACAAATTCATAACCTGTCTCTCATATAGGCAACATTTGAGGTCATCTAGTCCAACATCTGCATTTTAAGTGTAAGAAAATCAAGGTCCAGTTTGGTAGTGTCAGCACAAGGCCATCAGCTAAGGGCAGCGCAGGATCTAGATGACAAATTTCCCTACTTGCTCACTACTGTTGTTCACCACGCTCCACAGCATTGAACACATTGATCTGCAATTCTTTTCTTCATTATTTTATTGTTCAAGAGTCTTAACTGCTCAGGATAGGCGGTGGTTTCTACGTTAGCTTATCTCCGTAATGCACCTTGCTTAGGACTGGGCAAACAAAGGGTGGATGGACTACACCATACTACATTATGACAACATGGGCATAATCTGACTACATGACCAGTGAGGGATCAAAGATAAATTTTGCTTCTTTCTCTTACCAGAAAGATGTCTGGTGTGATGATTCACAGGGAATCAGAGGACTGTGGGAATAGACAGGCCTACGGGTGCTCTCTAGTGTGGGGTTTTTGAGGTGAGGTCCTAGACAGTATCAGTTATATGTATTTTCCTTCTAGCCCAATAGTCTTCCATGATTCATTATATTTCAGAACATTTACTTCATTGAAAATGCTATTTATTCTGATTATTCATTTAGATTGTGACACATCTTCCCACTAAGTTCCCCCATGAGCAGGGATTGCTGTGTGTGTGCTTCCCAGCAAATCCTTAGTTCCTGAGACATTGCCTGGTACAATGAAGGTGCTCAGGGAGGACATCACAAATGTAAAAAAAGAACTGGACTTGGAGAAAAAAACTGTGCTGAGAGAAGTTAAACTGGATTCTTCCCTTCAGAACCTCTCAGTGCCTTTATCAGGTGAGTATGTGTGAGATGCTCCACAAGGATGTGGGGTACCAAGAAAGAGCACTCGCATGCTGAGCGATGCCTCCTGCAGTCTCAGGAGCCTCGTGTGAACTTCCTTCTCCAATGAGGGAACCAAGGCCCAGGGAGGACAAGCAGCCTACTCAAGTTCCACGGCTCATTCTTTGGGCTGCAACTCAAATCTGTTGACGTTCAGGCCACTGCTCTTTCAACTATCCTCTACTTGAGGTATTATTAAATTCATTTCTCTGTCAGATAATGGCTAATATTTTCAATGATCACCTTGGTCCAAAAATCTTTTATCAGGTGGAAACATGAAATTGGATAGAGTAGCTCCCAACTATAAGGAAACACATAAGATACCTCAGTGGACATATAGATCAAATATCAGTATTAAAAAATAATGTCAGTAGTCATGGAAATTCCTTCCCTAATGGAATTTAATTATGATTACACTCATCTGAGTTTGCGTGTTCAGGAATTTAAGGAGAACGTATCGGACATCTAACCTGGATGATGAATTTGAAAATAAAAAAATGTAATAATGAATCCAGAAAGAAAGGAGATCTCTGTTTCTTTTTATCTCTTTAACACACACACACACACACACACACACGCACACACATACACAGATGCACACACTATCCTTGCTTTGTGGGTCCTTTGTCAGGTAGTGGGGACCCTTTAAAAAGGACAAAAGGCAGTTAGAAAGAGTTGGAGCAGGAAGCATCCGCCCAGGGTTTCCCTGTGTCTCTACTCTTGACTTGCTGGTTAATTCTGGAAAATCATTTCCTTGGGTCTCAATGACAGATGGAAAAAACTATCTTCCTGCCATGGATGGTCAATGAAGCTCACAGCTAGTTTCTTATTCTGTGTTTCAGTAGTCAGGTTAGGCCTCATAAGTCACCCATAAGACAACAGAACTTGGACTTCAGGGTACATCAGAATCAGCTGGAGAGCTAGACAAACATATTCCAGGCCTTGTTCTCAGAGACCCCCCTCCCGCCCCATTTACATCCCAGGACAGGGTCTGGAGAATCTGCACTTTTTTTTTTTTTTTTTTTGAGATAGGGTCTGCCTGTAGCCCCAGCTGTCCTGGAACTCACTATGTAGACCAAGTTGGCCTTGAACTCAGAGATCCACCTACCTCTGCCTCCCGAGTACTAGGATTAAAGGTGTGCATCACCATGCCCCACAAATCTGCACTTTTGTATAAAAACCCAGAGACTGTGATGCATCTAGACTGGATAAACAGCTTCTGGGAAAGTGCTGCTCTCAAGGTGCAGGAGTCCCAATTGAATTTGGAAACTGATCAGCATAAGCATCTTTTTTAAGATCAGGTCAAGTTGCAGACATTGAAACTTAATTGAGAAAACTGCTGTGGGGTGTTGTTAAAACAAGGGAAAAGAGAGCCGGGTGTGGTGGCAAAGAGAAAAGACTGGCCCATAAGCAAAATGAACAATTTTGAGTTCACATGGCTGAGAAATACTTGTAGAACTCACCGTGTGTTTATGTCAGTCCCAGAGGGAGATAGGAGGAAAGGAGAGTGGTTTGGTGGGTCCCAAACACATTAGCAGAAATACACTTAATTTTCACAGCTCCTGCTATGTTGGTATAATTTTAAGATGTATGTTTAATTCTTTGAGAATTTCATACAATGTATTTCAATCATATTCTGCTCCCACTACCCCCTAACTCCTACCAAATCCACCCCCACCTCCCTATCTCCCCAATTTTGTGCCCTCTTCTTTTTAATATTTTTGCTGCCCATGTCCTACTGGGCGTGGCTCCATCCACTGGAGCATGGTTAACCTACACCTTTAAAGAAAACTGATTCTCTCTCCCCCAGTAACCTTCTGTCCAAAGCTACTCGGTAAGGGGTGTGGAGCTCATGAGCTCCTTCCCACTCCATGTTTGAATGTCGCTATGAATAATTGTTAGTGGAATTTAGTCCCCATTTTCCAAAGGAAGAGAAAACTGGGCGTGGCTCCATCCACTGGAGCATGGTTAACCTACACCTTTAAAGAAAACTGATTCTCTCTCCCCCAGTAACCTTCTGTCCAAAGCTACTCGGTAAGGGGTGTGGAGCTCATGAGCTCCTTCCCACTCCATGTTTGAATGTCGCTATGACTACTTGTTAGTGTAATTTAGTCCCCATTTTCCAAAGGAAGAGAAAACCACACAGGCCACACAGCTACTGAACAGTAAGTAGGAGAGAGATTTGAAGACAGGCCTTCCTGGCTTCAAAGACTGTCCTGCATATCATACACCAAATGGCTTTACATTAAAAAATGCCATAAACCTATCTATGTATGGACACTTCTGCAGGCTTGGGATTGATAGAGTAGAAAAAGAAACAGAAGAAATCAAATGAAAAAGAAGTAATAGTGACAGACGAGTAGCAGGTGCAGAGAAAGAAAAGTAAAGAAGCACCCATGTTGAGGGGATCATGGGACTAACACTTAACACCGACACATCCATACACTGGAGGAGAGGCAACAGCACGTAGCAAGACTGAGGAGGTGGGTGGCACTGCTTTTGAAACTTCAGAGTTCTCCACTGCCCTAACTCAGGTACCAATCTTGAGGTTAGCAATGTACTTCATCAACTGACAGAAAGTGTTAATGATGAATAGCGTTCAGTCCAGTCTGTCAGAGCATTTGTATTCTCATAGGGGTGAGAACACTGAACCAAGAAATGCAACTGTGGAACTTTGAACCACAATGGACAATTAAGAATGGGTGAAGTGGGCGCTCCCTGGAAAGAAAAATGTCTCAAGATCTAAGAGGATTCTTTACCTGAAGAGCAGAGTGGGATATCACTCTGCACAGGTTAGGCGTTTTTCCAGGGCCAGCTGATCTGTGAGCTGCATCCTGTCCTTTGGAGACATATTGTGAGGTTGAAAACAGGCTGACCTCAGGCCATTGTCTTCTGGTTAATGACCCATTTCTTCCCCTCACTTTTATTCCCAAGTTCCCACGGTGGGCAAAGTCCTTCTTCCTGTTTGGAGTAGCTGCAGGACCAGCCACGGATTGAACACTACACCTTGTATAGCCACCTGCAGATTTTTATATGGCTGGTCACCCAGCAGACAGGAGGCCTGTGTTATCAGGGAAGCGTGCTGACCTGAACAAGTTTCCTTCATTCAGTGCTATAACCTCTGCAAGCCCTTTGAGGTCTGGGGTCAATGCCTTCAACAAATGGTGCCCATGCTCCTTGAAGAGTGCCCTTGGGGAGAGTAAGCATTTCACCCCCTGCCATCAGATAGGAGAAAGTGCGCTTTACTCTTGAGCCAGACCACAGCCCCAGAGACCAGACCTAGATGATTCCCATGATTAGGCTGCTTCTTCCGCATTCTTCAAGGAAAGGGACAGCTGGCTCTTTCTTTTATCTTTATGCATGCACTCTTTGACCAATAGCTATTGAACACTGGTGTGTGCCAGTCACTATGCTAAGTACTACTCTTCTCAAATGTGCACAGGCCATTGGGGGAGACAGACAAGTGAATAGGCCATAATAATAATATAGTGTACAGAGTAGAGGAGAAGCAGGGCTCTGTGGAGATACATGACAGTGTGTGCTGTGTGATAGCCCCCCTTTACGTAGACGAGGATATGAGAGACCATCTCCTGGAGGAAGCACCAACTAAGCCATGTCCCACAGAAGGCAGCTGAGAAAGACATGGAGCATGGGATCCAGGCCTTCTTAGCCCAAAGCCAAAATGTGAAAAGATCTGGAATATATGAAGCCAGAATTTTCTTTGGAGAGTATTGTGAATATCTAATTATAAATGGAGGACCTGGCTCTTGTCTGTGACTAATCAGAGTAGAGCTTTTCTTAGTTCAGAAATTATATAATTATAACTATTGATACCCACCATAAAATCACGCAGAATATGTGGAGGAGGGATGGGTGTAATGGGGATTACATGAGAGAAAATTGACCAGCTTCTTAGCTCTGTAGTTTTAGGTACAAACTCACACTTGCAGCACCAAAGTGAAGGGAATCTGTTTATCTGTTCATATAGGTGAACCATTCATAGTAACAAAGGTTAACTTTCTAAGCTACAGAAGAGAGTGAATTATCTTTTCATTCTCTTCTGTAAAAACTATACAGCCTGAGGTAAATCCAGATACCCAATTGATCCAGCACAGCCATAGAGGAAGTGGGCAGGTTTTCTGTCCATGAGTGATAGGAACGTAGAAGCTGGTCTCACAAAGAACAGGGAGCAGAATGGCTGCCTGTTTGCCAGTGGGATATCTAGTATAATTCACAGGAAAAGCTGCCTAAAAGTTCCTTAGCTTGGTACTGAGACTCACATCTGTAATTCCGGAACTTCAGAGATGGGAGCAGGAGAATGATCACAAGTTCAAGATTAGCCTGGGCCACATGAGTTCTTTTTTTAAAAAAATTAGAATTTTATTTTATATGTATGTAAGTGCGCCTTGGAACTGGATTTACAGATGATTGTTAGCTGCCAGGTGGATGGTGGGAACTGAACCTCAGTCCTCTGCAAGAGCAGTAAGTTCTCTTGGCCACTGAACGATCTCTCCAATTCCCATAATGTGTTTGTTCTAAGACAGTCTGGGATATAGGGTGAAACCATTTCTTCAAAAAAAATGTTTTCTTCTGAAATGAAATCAAGCTCAAAGCACACTTAGGTTTGCCTTCCCTAATCACTGCCCCAGGTCCCAGCTCCATGACCCCCTCTTTGCAAGTTGTCACTTTCCAGCCCACTCCAGAAACCCTGGGCAAGAGACTTAGCATTGGTTTTACTCACCCGTACTTGCTTTTCTAAACATTTTTTGAATACTCTCTGAGCTGTAATCCCAGCACGCTAAAAGCATTTTGCTTTCTCCGGATGCTTTCTGTAGACAATGAACTTCTTTAAAGCTAGAGGTGCATCCTTTTCAGATATTTGCTCAATGTTTAGTGTAGGGCCTATTGGTAGATGTTGAATAGATGCTGAAGGGAGGAAGGAAGAGGGGAAGAACTGGGGGAGAGAGAATGGAGTAAAGGAAGAGAAATGGTCTGTGTAGCAAGCTACACCCACCAATATTACCCATTGAAAAATTAGAAACACCCTAAATGATCAACAACAGAGAAAAAGATTAAATGCATTATGGCTTTTCCACTAAGAATATTTCACTACAAATGAAAATAATTATAAAGTTTATGGAGAAATATGGAAAAATAAAAAATACTCATACGATAAAGTAGAATAAAATATTAACTGCAAAGTTTTTACTACAGAACAATGCTTACAGCATATAGAAAGAATGTAAAGGATTTTTTACAAAACTAGTTGTGGATAATAGACCCCCACTTCCAGGATTTCTTCCTATGCAATTTCTTCAAGAAATGGAATACTTAAGACCAAAGGGGCGGGGGGCTGTATTTAAAAGCACTGACTGTTTTTCCAGAGGACCTGGGTTTGGTTCCCAGAACCCACATGACAAATGTCCTTATCTCTAGTTCCAGGGGATCTGATGTCCTCTTTTGGCCCCTATTTGCATGAGTACACATGGGTGTACTTACATACATGTTACAAAACACTCATGCACATAAAATATAAATAAATTTTAAAATGACCAAAGGGGAAGTGAGCTGGTTAGGATGCCCAGGTGACCTTCCCAGAGGTCAGCCAATTCTCACTCTTACCAGGTGAACTCTAACCTTGACAAGGATAGTCTGGTCCTGGCATGAGAGTGGGGACAATGGTCTCATAATACGTGTGCCCTGTGAGATTGTACAAAAACCAGAGCCAGTAAGAAAACTCCACACAACAGGTGAAGTGATCCTCCACTTTTGTCATGTACACAGTGCCCTAAAGAACATTTAAAAATGCACTATCTTGAGTCCAGACCTCTGAGACTCTGATTCAACAGCTGTTAGAGGATGTCATGGTTGGTTTTGTCAACTTGACACACCTGAGAAGAGGGAACCTCAGTTGGGGAATTTCCTTCATTGGATTGGCCCAAGGCATGTCTGTAGGGCATTTTCTGGATTGTTGAGTAATGTGGGAAGGCCCAGCCCTGGGCAGATGGTCCTGGGTTATATAAGAAGAAGGCTGCACATGGGCCAGAGGAATAAGTCAGTAAGAAACATTCCTCCATGGTCTCTGCTTCAGGTCCTGTCTCAGTTTCCTGCTTGAGTTCCTGCCTTCACTTCCCTCAAAGATGAACTTTGCTTTGGAAGTGTAAGATGCAGTAAACCCTCCCATCTCCAAGTTTCTCCTATTCATGCTGTTTATCACAATAGGAAAACCAAATTGACACGGAAGGGGTCTGAGAATTCAAGTTTCCCAAAACACTATAGCAGGTAATTCTGATATGTATCTGGTATAGAGAACCAGTCCTTTAGTGGGCTGCTTACTGTGAGAGAGAAGGTAGCTCATGAGGCATGACATCAAAAGATTCTGCCTTTCAATCTTGGCCCTTCTCATCAGTTGGGAAATCCAGGAAAGGTTATTTAAATTTTTTACCCTACACTGCATTTATAAAATGGGGATAAAATGTAACCAACTCGTTGGGCCATTAGGCTCCTTAAAGAAAATAAGACTTTTGAAATCATTGATACAGCATGCAGTGTATGTTGAATGCTTGTTTGCAGGTATTAATACCTCTGCAGTTCAGTTTTCCTGTTTCCAATGGGGATGTAATAGAGCTAATAGGGTTTCTGTGAGAATTAAGCACCCTAGCCTGAGTGAAACTCTTCACACTGATCTAAATACAACAGGGAGCAACTAAGTATTTCCTCTTATCCAGAGTAATGAAGCTCATACTACTTACTTGAGCTCTAAGCTGATCTCATTTTTTTTCCACATGCACTGGAGGTTGGTTAGGGAGTACACTCTGCCTCCTGGTACTCAGCATGATCAGGGGATGTCACAAAAGGTCCCTTGCCCTCAATTATCTACCTCATTGACCTAAAATGCTTATCTAGAAGTCATTAACTCAACAAATATTTAATTTTATCTGTGGACCTGGCTCTTTGCATGCTCAGCTACTCATGAGATAGGTAGTTTTGCCATTATCACTTTACTGATAAGGACTCAGAGGTTTAGAGAGGTGACATGGCATGCTCAAATCACCACTGGTAAGAGTGTCATAGGGCTGCCTATGTGCCCAAGCTGAGATCATCACCTGTCTGTGCAGCCTGGTTTTCCATCCAGGTAAACTAGGTCCTCTTGATGGCTTTGCTTTTCTACAGGAGGCGGGTCCACCAGACTTTGCTTAATCAAGAAGGTGCACAGTCAAAATGGATTGCAGGTGGGAGACTGGAAACCACCTGGACCCAATTCTTTCGCTCTTGCACAGTAGCATTGCTCCTGGGAGAGGCTCTGCTTATAAAACATGGCTGTGGTATAGAATTACTAAAAGTGCTTTGGTGTTAAAAATTGTGACTTTAAGCTAGATATAGTGGCATGGGACTGTAATCTCAGTGCTTAAGAGGTAGAAGCAGATTCTCTTTCTCTCTCTCTCCCTCTCCCTCCCTCCCTCCGCTCTCTCTTATGGCTTTTAATATACTTGTTGGTGAATTTGCTTATTTCCTATTGTTTTGTGCCAAATTTTATACTCTACATTGTTGAAACCTTGAGAGGTGTGTCCATCTGTGTGGTAGGGTTGCTGAGATCTATTCAAATACTTCCAGGTGTTAATGGAGTCTATTTAATTCTAAATCTGCTAGTTTTTGAGCATCTACCACGTGCTTGCTTGCATTTATCATCACAATCATCATACCAATTCTCCCAGGTAGATTCTATTGTCTGCATTACACAGATGAGGACACTGAAACTCAGGTCAAGAGATGTATCCCAAACTATACAGCTTGTTTGTGGTGGGGTACAAATTTGCACTGGATCCTGTGAAAAACCCTGCTGGTTCCCTCTAGGACACTGGTAACCATCTTCCAATCAAGTTTTGTGGTTTGGCCTTGTGGTTTGCTGTTTCTTGTGGATTATAGTACACCAGTATTATGATGGCCCAAAGACTGGTGCTGGAGGGAGCCCTGTAGTCCTCCCCATCCAATGTCAACTCCAGTGCTGAGCCATATCCTACAGAAGCCTAAACAGGGCTTTGGATCTGGAAGTCAGGAAAGAAAATGTTCTGATGACTGCAATGTTAATAAGGAATGAGCCTAAATATGATGTGTCTCTCACAAAGGCCACTCTGTCCCCAGTCGGCAGCCTGGGGGTCCTGTTTCAGCACCAGGTCTGGCCACCCTGGCTCAGCCACTGTCTTACCAGGAGGAGCAGGCCAGGGTGACTGATAACATCACTGGGGCATAGTGGAGCTTTGTGTACACTCAAGGTTCCTGTTACCTGGGCAGGCAGGATTCAGGCTCTGGTGCCTGAGGCCAGGAGGGAGGCAGTGACTCAGTAAAAACAAGCATGAAAGGGGAGTGTTTTGGAAACCCCAAAGGAAGCTTTCTTCTCCCTATATCCTCAAGGTACTTCCCAAAGAGGCTGCTTGATCACCAGCTTTCTGACTAGTCAAAGAAAAGGGATTCAAGTAGAACTTTTCAACAGCTCAGATTCTGTACGTCCTTTTTACGGCTGGATGTGTGCCAGCCTGCCAGTTCAGATGCTTCTTCCTCATCCCCGGGGTTTTCTCTGTGTGACAAGTTACCAGCAAACTGTCTTCTCAACCAGGGTTGGGTTGCCCACAACTTCTTCATCTGAAGCTAGCAGCCATGAACTTGCCTCAGAACAAAGTCAAAGAGTTCTTTAAGCTTGTACCTCAGATAAATGCAGCCAGTGGAAATTTCAGATCAGTCTTTGAGCTCAGCCCAGAGATAATTCTAGAGACTGAGTTGGATCTGTAATTCCTTTGGGGAAAGCTGGAGTCCATTCTGAAAGAAGGAATCAATTCTTGGAGTCTTCAGTTAGCAGCTACAGTGATAGGAAAGTATAGGAATGTCAGACCAGGGTGCAGACTGTGGGACTCGCTGTCATCATCTTCCAAGTCCTCAGGTCTGGATCTGCCTGTCCCTCCCTGCTGCCCTCGCCCTGGATGCCCCCATCCTTGGCTACAGTGTTCTAGTGTGGCCCACTGGATTCCTTACATGCTCACTTTCTCCAACAGTCTCTATTCCTTCTTCCTCTTCCCTACAAAGCATTCAGGTGCTTAGACCCAGGACTTTGAGGGCCAGGAGGGCAGCTTCAACCTCTGCTTCCATCTTTACATGTTCACTTCTTTGTGTGTGTGTATGTGTGTGTGTGTGTGTGTGTGTGTGTGTGTCTCTCACTTCTAAGGACATTTTCACATATTCACAGATTTACAGGTTAGGACATCAACATCTTATGAAGAGCTAAGGGTCAACCCACTACAGGTGTTCAAAGCAGATAACTTTCCAATGTAGTACTATATTTGCTTTTATGCTGTGAGCATGTGTGTATGTGTGTGCGCATATGTATGCATGTGCATACAGATGAGAGGACAATCTCAGGAGTCATTCTTTAGGAACCATCGACCTTGATTTTGAGACAGGGTCTCTTACTCAGACCTAGCTATCACCAGTTAGTCTGGGGCTGGATAGCAAGCCCCAGGGATCTGCCTGTGTCTACCTCCCTGGCAACAGAATTCCAAGTGCATGCCACCATGCCCAGCTTTACTTCTGTGAGCTCTGAGATAAAACTAAAGATCTCATGTTTGTAAGGCAAATAGTTTAACAACTGAACTATCTCCCCAGCATCATTTTGCACTTAACTAAAAACAATTAGTATTTAATTTAAAACAATGACATGTAGTGGAAATGTTGGGCAGCCTTTTTATTTAAGCCTACGAGGCATTTTGGAGTAAGATATTTTTCTTGTAAGTAAGACACTTTGCCTTGCTTATTTCCTTCCAGTCACACCAAGCACCCTCTCTTGTTATCACTTCAGAGACAAGCTCCATGCATCAGGCAGTAAGAGATCAAGGCTCCTGAATCAAGATGGGAGCAGCCTGTGGGATACTTTCTGAACTGCTAGGGAAGAAGGTTTGTTGTCTTCTGTGGAGCAGAAAGGAGCCAATGACGCAGTTGCTTCTGGGGTTCTCTGCGTAAGAAAGTCACAGGAAGAAAGAGGGCTAACTTGAAGCTGGGACTGGGAAAATGCCTGCCCAAAGACAGATGGATGCATTGTAGCCTGTCCTGAAAGGATCAAGAAAGAAGGGGTGATGCCTTCTGTTCCTGATTGTCAGTGCTTGGTCTTTCCATGACAGAGATGTCAGATCCTCCCACTTCTGACCGGAATGGGCTTTGGGGAGATCCCACAGCTCTTTGGACATATGCATGAACTGGATTCCATAAACTCATTGAATGCACTTGTTCTCATTCCTTGGGATCCTCCCCTCACCCCCGCCCCATCACACAGCTGACACCCATGAGTGATCTTGTTCAAGAGTGGCCTTGTCTGACCTCCTGTCAACAACAGCATTAATGCAGTATTCTTTATTCCTCCTCCTGGTTCAAGATTTCCTTCTAGCACTTACTGCCTGTCTGCCTTGAAGACAGACTTTGTCTGTAATGCTCACTAGCATGATCTCAACATCCCTGGCACCTAGTGGAGCTTGGTAAATGTTTTCAGCTAAATAAATGAGCTGTGGAATTAAGTCAAAGCCATCTCTTTGACTTAACCATCTGCCTTCAGGTAAGAAAAGATTTATTATGATCCTCATTATTTTACGGATGCTGGTGAGATCTGGGTGGAGCAGTGGGGAGGTGATGGCTTGAAACCATAACATTTTAGCAGGTGAGGAAAGAAAGCTTGAATCTTGTGATTTTCTATTCAGAACCTTGCTTCTAACTATTACAAGGTGCCATGAATTTCTCTTCAGTTTATGCAGCTCTCCAACTTCAGTATCAAGTGGTTTTCCTTGGGGGTGGGATAAAGAAGTCTAGATGGGTAGTGGAAAATGTTCTTCAGACAGGGTGGCAGTGAGCTAAACTCAGTGCTGAGAACTATATTCAAATACGTGTGTGTGTGTATGTGTGTGTGTGTTTGTATGTGTGTGTGTGTGTATGTGTGTGCGTGTGTGCGTGTGTGTGTGTGTGTGTAAGTAAGCCAGAGGTTAACCTTAGGTGCTGTTACTTAAGTGCTGCCCACTTGGGTTTTTTGAAGCAGGGTCTCTAGGCTAGAGAGATGGCTCAGTGGTTAAGAATCCTAGCTGCTTTTGTAGAGGACCCCAGTTTCGTTTCCAGTGCCAACATGGCAGCTAACAACCATTTGTGACTCTGGTTCTGGGGGATCCATCACCCTCTTCTGGCCTGTATGTGCATTGCATGTACATGGTGCACTTACATACATGCAGACAAAACATACATATAAAATAAAAATAAATAAATAGAAATAAGGTCTCTCACTAGCCTAGAACTAGATTATTAGGCTATGGTGGCTGACCAGCAAGGCCCAGGGATCCATCCACTTGTCTCTGTCTCCTCAGCGGTAGCCTTACAAATGCATGCCACCATACCTAAGTTTTTAAGTAGGGGTTCTGGGGATCAAACTCAGGTTTTCATGTTTGTAAGGCAAGAATTTTACTGACTGAGCTATCCTCCCAGCCCTGTCAAATATCTTGAGTAGGAATATTTTGGAATGAAGATAGCAAGAGCTGATTTTGTGGAGAGAGAGAGAGAGAGAGAGAGAGAGAGAGAGAGAGAGAGAAAGAAAGAGAGAGAGAATTAATGTGTATTGGGAGGAGGCAAAGAGAAAACAAAGTAGTCAAATGTTTTCACAATGAGCCAGCAGTTTTATTGAACTCTCTCTTTCCTTTCTATCTTAATCTTTATAAGGACCACATTTTCCCCTGAGCAGCTTTATTCCCCAAGTGCTTTAGAATTAGGACTTTTAAGATTTCACTATTTTCTCCCATTGCCCCTGACTGGTTAGGCCCTCATGCCTCTGATTCCTAACCAGGCAAAAGGACCCAGAGCTCATGCTTGCCATTCTCATCACATCATAGTTACTGATGAACAGATTCTTTCCTAATCTGAGAATCATTCTTTATCTGCAACCACTTCTTAGTTGGACTTCAGATCAAGACAGATCTATGGAAGTGATTAAAGGCTTGGCTAAGCACCCTGCTCTGCAAGAAAACTGAAAAGATAAAAGGATGGTACTTTTTAACCCCAGGACAAGGAAGCTGAGGGGAAGTAATCCTACAAGCCTGCCCAGGCACACAGACATGTGGGTAAAGAGGCTGTGACTCGGTCCGCTGAGGCAGAAATAGCGGTGGCTGTCAGGTCTAGTACCAGCCATGGAGTATTAGGGAAGTCTGTGAACTGCTTGGTATCCCTTCCTCCCTCCTTCCCTCCTTCCCTCCTTCCCTCCTTCCCTCCCTCCCTTCCTTCCTCCTTTCTCTCTCTCTCTCTCCCTCTCTCTCTTTCTCTCTTGTCATTTGATATTTCTGTGACTCTAAACATTCATCTCAAAAATGAAATTGGGGAGCTTGGCATGGTAATGCATGCCTTTAATCCCAGCATTTAGGAGGCGGAAGCAGGCGAATCTCTGTTGGATTGAGACTAGCCTGGTCTACATAGTGTGCTCTAGGCTAGCTGGGGTTACAGGGATATCCTGTCTCAAAAAGACAAATAGATAAATAGATAAATAAATGAATAAATAAATAAATAAATAAATAAATAAATGAACTGCTCTAACTTTGTTGAGTCGCTATGCCCATAGACATATAACAAGCAGCATTTATACAGAAGGGAGTGGAAGCAGGGTACAGCTCTCAAATCACATTCTCAGGAGGATTTTGGAGTTCTCTTTATTAGGAACAAGAAATCTTGCAGCCCATACTTAGCCTTCTTTCTGAAAGATGAACACAATGATTTCTTTTTGTTAAGTTCCTTAGGAAGTTTAAGTCAGATAAATAATAATATTTATTGAACTAATTCAGATATCACACTGAACACTTTATGTAGTGTTCTTATCTAACCTTGTGAATTGTAGATTTTGTAGATGAGGGAACAATGTATGGTCAGAATAAGTTGTAAAATCCGAGCTATACATCCAACCCCCAAATTCATAACCACAAAATTTCAACCCCCACTAACCTCTTTCTCTCTAAGAATTTTTCATGAGTAGGCATTAGGTTTGCTGATCTTTGTCGGCTCCAGGCTTATATTTTATTTTATAATTTTTCCATAAGGGAAACAGTAAATGCATTCATCTTCTGTCTACAAAAATAATATATGTACAATATTGGTGGTTTTTTAAATTCTTAAGACCCAAAGCAGAAAACACAAATTATTTAAGCGCCCATGGTCCAGAGTGACCCATTGTAAACATTTTGCTACATATTCTTCTATAACATTCTGTCATATGCGTATACTAATCCTCTGAATCCACATTTTATTTTTATTTTTATTTTTCCCTGTAAGGACTATGATGGTTAAGTTTGAATGTTGACTTCACTGGATTGAAGGATGCCCAATGGGTAGAGAATGCTTATAAGTGTGCTTTGAGGATGTTTCTAGAGACGCCAGGCACATAGGTCATGAAATGTGTGGAAAAGACCCACCCCACCCTCAATGGGCCTATTGTCAGAAGGAGCGATGGAGCAGGAAAGCAGAAGGAGGAGGCTTCTTCTCTGGCCCCCCCTTCCCCCCTGGGTGTGCTTTTCCTTTGCTGCCTCGGACATCAGATTCCAAATTTGTTGACATTTGGACCCTGAGACTTGCCTTCCTAGTCCTGAGACTTCTGGCCTGTTTTCAAACTCTTGGCTTCTGTGTCATATGAGCCAATTCCCAAATACAAACCTGCATGAATACACACAGGAATACACACATACACATGCACACATTCTATTGGTTCTGCTTCTCTGCGGGACCTTGGCTAATACAATGATATAGCATGGATAATGTTCACTGCCAATTTTTGTTCAACAAATTTTGAGTATCTATTATATATCCTTGTAGTAAGTCATGGGATAGAGATTAAAAGCCTATTCTTTGTGGCGTTCACACTGTTATCCCAAACAATAAACAATAAGCAAATGATACAGCCCCAGAGATGGTAGTATTTGCCATCCAAAGAGAGCAGTGCAGGATAAGACTGGGTTTCATTTTCCCTAATTAGGTATACCTTGTGGAGAAGGCAGCTTCTGAAGACCTGACAGAGGCCAAAGCTCAAGGCCTATTGCTGCCCAATTGCTTCAGACAGAGGAGACAAATCAGTGAACACTGAAAGAGTGAAAAATGGGTTTCTGGCCACATTTGGTGGCAAAGCCAACATAATTTTTTGGCAGATTGGATGAGGGAAGTCATAGACTCTAGCGTATTGGCTGGGAAGATGAAGAAAGGTATCAACTGAAATGAGGGAGGATTTAATAGAGTTTTGGAAAGACTAAGTGGTCAGTCCTAGACATATTGGATATGAGATGTCTATTGGATGGCCAACTGGAGATGTGAAGTAGCCACCTTCTCCAAGTCTCCTCCTCCTTAAAGTCTCCTCACCTCCTCCAGCTCTTTGTCACCTTTTTAATAAGGTCTGGGATGAAGCCCCATCCTTATCCTGCTCTATTCTTTGTGTGGGGAGTGGTGATGGTGATAGTGGTGGTATATGAATGTGTGTGCACATGTGTGGAGGCCAGAGGTCAGTTTTGAGTATCTTCCTCTGTCGTTCTCCATCTTCTTTTACTGAGACAGTGTCTCTCATTACATGTAGAGCTCAATAGTGAACACAAGTCTATCAAGTGCTGAAGGTGAAGAGTCTCCAGTGGTTTCTCTGATTCTTTCTTTCACTCAATGGACAACAACCCATTCCTATTATTAACCATAATGATCAAATTGTCCTAGATTTGGCCACTCAAAGCAGCTGAATCTTGTGTC
>NW_008351346.1:2217978-2227476 GCF_000622305.1 Nannospalax galili | reverse complement strand
TATTATGTATTTATTTATTTATTTATTTATTTATTTATTTATTTATTTTCTAATGCACTTTTCAAACTTTTCCACTGAGTATTCTGCTGAATGTCCTTGGACAGGCAGCTTTGCACATAAGTCCCCTTTATAAACTTGCTCTTATTTCAGAATGGACACTATTTTATTCTTACATTTTTTTGTGTTTATGTTCATGTCTGAGTACGTGTGTGTGCAGGTGTATGTGGAGACCAAACAATGATGCTGACTGTCTTACTCAAATACTCTTCACCTTATTTTTGGACACAAGGTCTCTCACTGAGCCTGGAGATCACCAATTTGGCTAGACTAGTTGGCCAAAAGCCCCAGGGATCCTCCTCCTCCTTTCCAGCACTAGGATTACAGACCCTCACCAATAAAGCTGGCTTTTACTTGGGTGCCGGGCATCAAACTCAGGTTCTCACACTTCTATGGAGAGTACTTGACCCACTGAACCATCTCCATCTCCATACATGTTTTCAATAACATTGCCTGCTTTACTCTTTTAAAATGAAGATCTATAGTTTTTCTCTCAAAACAGAAGTTAGCCTTATTTCTGGTTATGGTACTTATTCAATGTATGTCAAACAATATGGAAAAGTAGTATTGCAAAAGTTTCATAAATCCTAGTGGAATGAAATAATCCACTAATAAACTTTGGTGGAACACTCTTCTAGACATTGTGTTTTCTTTGTGTAACATATAACACTGCCTTGTGTATATGTATACAACTGTAACTTTGCCTAAATGAGATCATAACCATACCAGACAGATGTTCTATAGTCTGTTCTCACGCTCAGTAATACACATCACACATTTAACACATTTAAACAGAATACAGCTAACTTTGCCAGCAGAAGGCTAGTGATAGTGGGGTCACACAGGTGACACATTTTCTCATATTATGGATCCTGTACCTACTAACTGAATGCCCACTCTCTGCTGCGTTCTATGATGCCTCTCTCTGGTTTTATATTGGGTGTGTTTAGCTCCTGGCATTTCTAATTATTAACGTTAAGGTTTTCCTTTCCTTCTAGATATATTATAGGATCATATTTTCCCTTGCACTTTGGGTTTGGTCATAGAATTTGATTCAGCTAACGAAGTATGACCATGTGTCACTCCCAGGGCAGAGCCTTGAGACCAGTTCAAGACCTGACACATTCTTTTCTCCTTGATTTGGGAGAACTTCACTCTGGCTTCCTAAATAACTTTACATGAACTGAGTCATCTGCCAAGTTCCCAGAGTGAGTGCATGCCCCGGAAGCTGCCAGGATTGGTGCTTGTTATTGTAGCACTCCCTCTCCTACCCTGACCAATGTGTTTATCTATTAAATTATTTTTCTTTAAAATTTTTTGAGACATTGTCTCATTCTGTAGCCCAGGCTTGCCTGGAACTCATTATGTAGCCTAGGCTGGCCTTGAATTTGCAATAGTCCTAATGGCTGAGCTTCTTGAGTGCTGATCACAGTGATTACAGACATGCACCACCATGCCTGCCTATTAATATATTTAATTGTACCTAAGGGGCTTTCTCATTTGCTATGTTGGATGCTAGATGCACTCCATTTATAACTTGTCATTGATATACCAAAATAAAAAATTTATGGATATGAAATGGCAAGTTACCCTAAACCCAGGGCATGGTGGGAAAGAAGATTGCAGCTTAGTCACTGTTTACCAATGTTGGATATAAAGACATGGATCTATTCATACAAGAGCAGTACTTTGTACAGATTTCTCTTACTTGACAATAGCTTAAATTTACTATACCAGACCACAGGTCCAAATGAGACTAGAATTAAATATTGATGAATGGTCTATAAATAATGATCTGAACCTGAGAATTCATCACTTCTGTCAACAGTCTTCTGAGGGTGGTTCTATTGCCCTTCGCTCTCAGATTTCATGTTTCCTTAGCTGGCGTGCTAAGTTGACTCTCCCTTGAAGTTGACTTGAAGAGAAATCAAGATATGATGTCCTACTGACATGCTGTGGCTGGCCTTTAGGGAAACTTCCCACCTTTCCCTAAGTTCATATGTTTGCCCACCTGAAACTGAGCAGCTACCATGTTCCTAGGGCAACTGTAGAACTCCTTTTTTTTCTTCAAGATAAACCCATCCAGAACAGGAAAGGTAATGTTTTGGGGTCACATTGGCTGAACAATCATGGAAGGGAGTGGGCGCACATGAAAGAGGACTATGGAAGCCACTAGAACAGTAACTATTGGAAGATGAATTAATAGAACAATAAATACATTTGACCTAAAATTGTCAAGCAGAGAGTGAACTTAATTCTGGAAATTTGGTGACTCCCAGGGTTTTTGCTCCTCTCTTTGAGGGCAGAATAATGATCACTGTGTAGAAACAACAGGAAAGAAGACAGAGACTGGAGAACTGGTTTTCAAAGCATGTCCTTATCCAAACACACGCTTAGGGGCAAGCACTTGTCTGCATCAACAATCATTACTGGAACATTTTCTACATGTCAGATGTATTAGGAGTCATGGATATGAAGATGAATACATTGCAGCTCTCTTCCTCGAAGTGCTCTGAGGCCAATAGGAGAGACAGGTGTGAATGTAGAAAGATAGATCCCAGGGCAATGCACTGTGATGGAGTGAGAGCAAAGTGCTGAGAGATCACAAAATATGGAGTAACGATCTGCCGGCTGAATCGGGAGAAGCTTTACAGAGCAGATGACATTTGATCAGGGTCTTGAAGGATGAGTAGAAGTCTGCCATTCAGCAGTGTAGAGTTCCTTATCACCGGAAGTGTTCAGACAGAGTCCAAATGCTCACCTGTCACAGGTGTTGTGGAGGGCCTGCTGGAGAGGTGGAGGATTGGCCACTTTGGTGACCTCTATGGCCCTTCCAAATCCAAGATTCTCTAACAGAGTCATGGCAGTGGGAGATTATTGTGCTTGCATATATGTTACCATCCATCAACACATTATTTCTAGGATTCTGCTTCATGGAGCAAAAGGGACTGCTGTCAACTCAAAGAGGGTTTAAGTTGGGATCAGGAAGAGGGATAATTTATCTTTTCTTTGCTTAAGGGCGGATATCTCTTTACACTTCTCAACTAATTGTAGTGAAGGGGGAAGGAGAGGGACTTGAGGAGAAAACATTGAGTGTTGGAGATGGGTGGAAGGCTCTCCTCCATTGTGCATTTGGGGGGCTTGGGTGGGACTTATTTATGCTCATGTGGGCTCAGACTGCTCCTGGTGGCACCAAGCAGCTGAAGCTGCCTCCTTTGCTGGAGCCAGGGCAGCTGACTGAGGCTCTGCATCTGCCATCCACTACTGACTGTGCCCTTCTTCCAAGAAAGCAGCGGAGGACAAAGGAGAAGTACCCCAAGAGCAAAGTCACCAGCTTTTTTAGGCCATGGGAGCTGAGTGACTCAGTTGGAGAATGCTCGAATTGTTCACATTCTTACTCTGCTCAGGTGAGCACAGGTGCACTCAGATGGAGCCCTCATTCTTTTTCTTCACCTGTGAGGCCTGAGAGGCCCCAGTGACAGGCGGCAGACAGACCTGCTATTGTCGCCCTGCATGGGGTGCCATATCAAATACTTCTTAAGAAGGGCTTGGGGCTTGAGGCTTTAGATTCTCCTAAGTACAGACTTACTGGAAAGGAATGAAGAAACGAAGACAGAAAGAAAAAAGATGACAGGCTTTTCCTGTAGTTGAATGGGAGCAACTGAATCCAGCCACTTACTTGGTGACTTCTCCCAGTCAGTCAAAGGGAGAAGTAAATCACTTTCTTTCCAACCTCCCAAATGCAAACCTTGGCTTTCACACTCGTTAAACTCTGGAACTAGTTAACACATCAAGTTTCTTCTGGGATGTCTGTCAAGAAGGATTAGCAGCCAGTTGATGGATGTAGGTTCAGGCTGCAGTGAACTTGTAATATCCACTCTGCTCGGGAGAGCTGGCTCAGCGTCCCCTGCTGACCCCTACAGGCTCCTCTGAGTCAGTAGGAAATGCAATCTGATCCCATTGACTGTGTGGTATGAGCAGAATGGGCCTTTTCTGTAAGCCAGTAAAAATCCCAGTGTTTACAATAAAGAAAATCCATGAGGCTGCTTATTTTTGTCAAAAGAAACAGGAAAAAGAAACCAAAAACAGATTGGGTAGGGAGAGTGATAACGCTTCAAATATACCTTTTTGGTACAATCTTAACTTTTTTCCCCAAATTGTTAATGTTTTACTATTCGAAACAGTCGAATCCATAAGGCTGGGGGGAAGCAGAACGTGAAACACAAACAGAAACATTTGGATCCATTTGCATTTCATATAAGAAACATAATGATCTGAAGGAGGAAAGGATATAATTCAAGAAACTTTTGAGTAGTGTTTCCGCTATATACTTGCAATCTAAAAAGAGCTATAAACAAATATTAAACTCAGCAAGTCATTTTTTTTCACACTGGCATGGGTGAACAATTTTGAAAGTACCATGTGAGTGTACTGGAATTGGACAAATTAGTAAATATATTGTGGGTCAGTAGTAGGTCGATGGAGAAGGGAGGGCAGATGTGGAAAGGGGAAAGGCTATAATGAACTGCTGGAATTGACCTGAATGTAAGTACTGGTTTGAAATTACTCTTTTCTTATACACACATTTAGTTTATAAATATGTTAAATATAGCATGTACGTTCTGTGTAAATATATATGAACATTGGACACTAGGCATATCTAGGAGTTCATCAATCATTATTAAAAAACTTTTTAAAGGTGATATCTGTTCACTGAGAGAGCTCAGCAGCAGTGAGCACACCTAGAGGCCCGAATGTGACCTATACTCCAAGGTCTGACCAAGATCCCAAGAGAAATGGAGTGTCAAGGGACAGAGAAGGTGCAAGAACAACCTGGACCAGCTTGTGATGCTAGAAAGCAAAGAAATGTTAAAACAGAAAAAAAAAAAAGCATGCGTGATGGGAGCATTTCCAACAGACAGGCATCGCAGCTGAAATGGCACCACAGGCCAAACTGGGACATCTGTCAGTAATGGATTGTTGAACATGTTGAGTAAAATAAGAATACATGAGCCCAAAATGGACGGATGGAGAGACAGACTGACTGATTGACAGACATGTGGGGGATAAGGAACGTGCCACTGTAGACTAAGACTCCAACCAAAAAAACAGTACAAAAAGTGGACCCAGAAAAATCATAATTTGCTCAGTCAAGAAGTGCCAATCCATACTAAAATTAGTGCTGCTGGTTTTACGAGGAACTGGATATTTATATCATTCTAAATGTCTACCTTCAAGTATTTTTTAATTCTGAAGGGCAATAAAGCAACTTCAAAACTTTTTTGACAATGTGGAGGGCCTCATTTTGTCAAAGCAATCAGAGTGCGGAAACAGCCTGGCCTGCGGTGTCTCCTGGTGTAGGGCACGGGAAGGACACAGCACTTCGGTGATCTTGCCTTCAAAGCTCTATGACTGGAAAGAGCAGGTAACACCAGAGATGGCAGAAAACCAACCCCCCTCCCCAGAAGCACCAAAGCCCTGACTGGAAAAGAAGATGAAATGACTGTCCCAGAAGCAAGGACACTAAAAGTCACAGTAATAAAGGCAGTTAATCATCGTGGGTTGGATCTTGGAAAGGGAAATACATCTGTAAAAGGCAGTTTGAGACAACTGACAAAATTTGCAAATGGATTTTGGGTTACACTGTAGAAAACTCTAAAATTGAATGTGATGTTAAGCCCTTTGGTTTTGACCATTGTTTTGGTGATAAAAGAGATTGCTCTTGGGAAATTTATATTATAGTACTTAGGGATAAAAAAGCACTATAATAGGAAGGGAGGCAAATTACTACTGATTGATGCATCTGAGTTAAGGACCTATGTGCTTTCTCAACACTTTCTTGCAACTTTTCTGTAGTTTAAACTGATATTAACCTAAAAAATCACAAGATAAAAGAGAAGAAAATGGAATTGCTATGAGGATGGTGATTCTTGCCTCATTCTGCAGTATTTGAGTGAGAATTAGACATCAATTATATTAGAACTTCCATGTACGTACTAATTTAGAACATGTAACATGTTGGAACATTTATTATTTGATTCTCATGATAACCTTTGAAGTAAACAAGGGAGGTATTTCATTGACCTAATTTATAGAAAACCCAGGCTTAGACATCCAAGGTACCTTTTCTGAAGTCATAGAACTAAGCCATGGTAAGGTCATGCCTTGGACCTAGACTTTCCCCATTACACCCAGGTCATTTCCTTGATCTCTGTAGCTTGCACTGCTCCTCATCAGGTGTTGAGGACACATGGATTGTAGTAATGTTGTAGATATTCTGTAAGTGCACCAGGATCTGTGAGCAGGTCTTGAGGTATCTATATTCTCTCCTGCAACATAGATTTCTAGCAAGGTTTTCTCTGCTATTTAATGATTGTCTTGGGAAGGCTGTTAGATCAGTGTCAGTGCCCAGATACTACTATGCACATAGATTCAGGTCCCTTACTTTTCACAACTTTGCCATGGATCCTAGTCTTTAACCCCAGATTCCTACATTGCCCAAGCTGACAGCATTAGGAGGCAGGGTCATTTGGAGATGGTTGGGTAATGAAGACTCTGCTTCATGAATGGAATTGTTGCTCTTTGAAAAGAAGTCCCAGAGAGCAACCTTGCCCTTTTTCACCTTGTGAGGACGCAGTGAAAAGGGACCACTTATGACATCAGAAATAAGACCTCACCAGGCACCCTATTTGTAGACACTTTGATCTTGAACTTCCATCTTCCAGAACTGTAAGAAGTAAATTTCTCCTTTTCAAAAGAAGTTGTTTTAAAATTATTTTTTTAATGTTATGTGTATGAATTGCTTGCATGTAGGTGGGGGCACCTGTGTCATGCAATATTTGTGGGGGTCAGAAGAGGGCATCAGATCCCCTAAAACTGGAGTTACAGATGGTTTTTCGCTGCCATGTGGGAAATCAAAGCTGGGTCCTCTGATAGAGCAGCCAGTGCTCTTAACCACTGAACCATCTCTCTAGCTCCAACTTCTTTCCTTTTAAAGACACCCAGTTGCTGGTATTTTAAAACAGAAGCTGGGCTAAAACAGCACATACATCCACAAATGTTGGTTATGTTTATGAAGATGAGCAGCATAGGATAGCTCCCTTCTAAATTTTCTACAGTGATGAAACTACCATCAAGGATGACTGTAGTCAAGTGAAAGGTGTTATGAGATGGAAAGGAGATGAGGCAGAGGCTCAGGTGATGGAAAGGTCAACAGCAGGCCGTGGAGACTGGTCTGAGGTATAGGCTTGGGAAGTGTATACACTGCAGTTCAGGCTCCTCCACTCTGACAAGTCAAATCTAGACTTTCAAAGGCCTCCTTTGAGAAGAAAATAGTCAGGGAGTTCCCTGGTGTATATCCAGAGCTCCTCAGGTCCCTCCCTACCCGGGACCCATTGCAAGCCTTGAGTTTTCTTTAGACTTTGGTGGTCTTACCCTTTTGTGGTGTTCTTATTCTGAATCCTTGCCATCCCTCTGGATATTTGCTGCTACATTAGATTCTCATCACACTTCGCACTTGGTGTAGTTGTTCAGGGCTTACAGACACCCTCCCTCACAGACACCACACATTACCTTCACCTGGAAGCAAGGCTTCTGCTTTGCTAAATATAATTTCCATTGGCCGCTAGGTCCAGGTATCTGCCCTTGACTAATTTCCAGTGACTCCCAGCAAGCCTTTCTAACTTTTAAGGATATGACATGCCCTCAAATACCTTTTCACCTAAAATTTCAGTCATGTGTTATTCTTAATTCTCTCTATGAGGATTATTAAGAATAAGAGTTTTGTTGTTCTGCTTCTTGTTAACCATCTTACTTGGTGAAGTGGAGTTAAAATGCTTGGCTTTAGGCAGGAGTGAGAGGTAGGCACAGCTTGTCCCCTGGAGTAGCAGCAAGCAGACCCTTTCTTGCCTCTCTCTTGACCAGCCTTGGCTTTTGAGAGACCCTGGTTCTGCTGTAATCTCACCACATTACACTTCTCTGAAGGATGCGGTATGAACTATATTCATCTGAGAAAGGTAGGTAGGAAAGAGAGGGCCACAAGGCATATCTGCTGCCTCAACATTTACCTCCATACTTTTTCTACTGGTCAGTCCACCCTCAAAACACCTGGTGCATTCTCTCCTGTGATGACAAACACCAGAACTGACTGCTAAGTCATATCAATTGATTAAATATTTCGGTATTGGGCAGATAGACCTTTCAAAACACATAGTTTCTGAAATGCTCCCTGATTTTCAGACAGGATGTTTGGAGATGAATTATACATCTCAGAATGATCTTGGAGCTCCTTTGGGGAAACTATGACCCAACACTCTTCTGCAAATCTTTTCCAGAATCTCGGGTTGGCCAACCAATGTTCATGGCACACGCTGACTTTAGCCTTTCCTGGCTATCTTAATCATCAGGGGTCTCCTCCAGTTTTCCTCCCTTCACAAGAATAAATGAGAACCAAGGGCTCTGAGCCCAGGTCCAGGGCATTTTCTATTAAAACTCTTTGAGCTGTTGCTATTATTCACCATGCTCTGCAGTGTTGAGCAGTAATAACACCAGTACAAAGTAATGCACCTGAGCTCTCTACTTTGAGGAATGTTTGTGTGGCTTGGGAGTGAGGCTCTGTGTACCAAATCTAATTCTATATGCCAGAATTTTCTAAAGGAAGTTCTTTGTATTCCAGTTTCCTAGAACTTTGATAGGAGTTACATAGAAAAGAAAACTCATCTGTTCATGCCTGGTAGAAGAAACCAGACAAGCATCAGTCATCTGTGGCCAAGTGATTTTAAGATATGCTGTCACATCATAGGAACCCAGTGCAAATCTGTTGAGTGAATAAAAAAATAAAATTGAGTGTACAAATAAATGAATCCCCAAGTTACACAAAGCTAAGTGGGATTCTTTATATCAGGGTAGGTCAAATTGCCCCGAAAGAGATACTGGGTGAGGAATGCTAGGCAAGGGATTTATAAAAGAAAAGCCCCTCACAGAAGCCAATCACAGGGGAAAGAAACATGACAGGGAGGAGGGGGCCAAGAAGGAGCAATTCCAGGGGAAAAGGCAGCACTAGCTGCTGCTGGGGACTCTGGCCTTCACAGTACTTCTCAGGCTGTGTCCTACCCCAAAGCAAGGGTCTAGGTTTGCAAACTCCTGCCCATAGTTGGCAAGGGCATCCTGGAGATGTTAATACTGATGTTCTTGGGCTTTCAGGGTACTCAGTTCTGTGAAGAAAGTTGTGAGGGACATGGAGGCTGGAGAAGGGCCAGAGGAACTGTGAAGTGTCCAAGGGCCTGGATGCTGCATTGGCAACTTCTGCTTCTCAAAACATTTACCATATACCATGTGAGAGGCCCCCCAAATCTCATGCTCAATGTTTATAAATCTATGGGGCCACTTTGTGTATTTAGTTTTCCTTCATTTTTCCCTGTGTGTGTATAATATATATATATA
>NW_008351346.1:2107664-2217748 GCF_000622305.1 Nannospalax galili | reverse complement strand
ACTTTGTGAAATTCTACTTATAGTTAATTCTCTTACACATTTTGTAAATGTCTTAAGGAGGCAAGATTGTGTAAATGAATATAAGTTGGCCAATAATTTTCTGAATTTTAGCAGATTCTAGCTGCTTGGCCTAGGTATGACTGATTAAAGATAATACATGTGTGTATGTGTGTGTATGTGTGTGGAGGGGTGCTGGGGATAGAATCCAGGTTCTCACATATGCTAGGAAAATGCTCTACCAAACAGCTGTGCCCCCAACTTCAACTTTGGGAATGGGATATGCTTAATGTTATTTAGGTCAAATGAAAGGGGATCATTTGAGACTTAAATGTCATTTTGGTCTTGGGTTTCAGGAGTCTAAAATATACATATAAAATTAGTAAAACAAGATTTGTAATCCTACAAAAATTATAAAAACTATAAGGAACAAGATAAAAGAACAGTTTAAAGATATTTGCTTTCTAAATAAATATTCATCCAAATGAATAAATTCTACTAAGTTCTCTCTCTTTCCCTAGCTCTCTAGCATCTTTAGCAAACATTAGCCTAAGTCTGGGTTCTATCTGAGAATTAGAAAGAATTCTCTAAATTTGATTAATCAGTCATAGGTTAGGGAACGGGAGTACGAAGAGGAAAACTGTCATTGACGTCCTGGAACCAACCAGCTCTATCCAGTCCTGAGGACCTGTAGGAAAGATTTGTCAAGATCTAAAGCTGTGAATTAATTACTTAATTTAATTTACTTGTAGTTCTGGGGATTGAACCTAGGACCTCATGCTTGCTAGGCAAGTGCTCTACCACTGAGCTATATCCCAGCCCTTTAATTTTTTTGTTTTGGAATTTTAACAGGGTATCACTAAGGTGCCCCGGCTGACCTTGAGCTTACTCTGTAGGTCAGACAGACCTTGAACTTGTGATTCTCCTGCCTCAGCCTCCTAACTGGAATTACAGGTCTGGGTCACCAGGCCCAGCCCTGTGAGTTTAGAGTTTCAACCTGCAGCATTCAGGAAAGAAGGAAACATATTTTTGTTCCTCAAGTGCCAATGGTAGAGGCAGAGGCTGAGTTCTATAAAAAGGAATTTTGCAAATGCAATACCAACAGATTGGGTTTCCTCATTTTCAATTGCAAAACAAGGACAGAGCCAGAGCCAGGCTGTGTTCCTGGTCATCTCTCTGGTCGCATCAACCTTTTGAAGTGACTCTAAAAATTCAAGCAATGTACATGCACTGGCCGAAGTCCCAGAAGAGATGATGATTTTCAAATGTTTTCACTGTGTTTTGGAATTAGTTGCTATCCCGGAAGCAGACAATTTGTTTGGTAAGGCATTCTGCTTTCATTGGTGCATGACTACTCAGAATCGCTTGTGAAATGCAGAGTTTGAATTTATCATGGGTGTTTAAGGCTGACACAGCCCATCAGTCATGAAGTCATCAACAATGGTTTGGGGGAAAAGATGACAACAAGGCCAGAGGGCAGAGAGAGGAACCTTCAGGCCATGGGACTTTGACCTTCACTTGTTCATTTCTGTGTATATCTGTCCACATGCCTACCATCTTGCTTCTTAAAAATATTTTATTTATTTTTATTTTATGTGTTTGCATGTATTTCCTGCATGTACATAAGTGCACCCATGTCCTGCAATGCCCTTGGAGGACAGAAGAGGCTGCCAGATCCCCTGGAACTAGAGTTACAGACAGTTGTTAGCTGCCATGTGGGTGCTGGGATTTGAACTCGGGTCTTCTGCAAGAACAATCAGTGCTCTTAACTGCTGAGCCGTCTCTCCAGCCCCTGCTATCCTGCTTTTTATTTGTGTATGTATATACTGCACACATCCATTCTTCCTCTGTGGAAACAACATGCACCTCTCTCCTTCATTGTCATAGAGCAGATTGTGTTACCTTAGTTCAAACTTTCTAAATGCTCAACAATTCATACTAGGTTGGGAGTCTATATAGCAAGAAAGTTTCCCTCGACTAGGATAACTTCCGCAGATGAGGGTGGTAGAGTTCACGTAGAGCCTATCATATTAGTATTTGTTTTCATACACTGCTTTATTAGCAGCTCAGCTCTGGATGCTAAAAATAATTAGCCTGTGGCTACGGGTCAGTTTTGTTTTCAGGGGTATAGATTGCCCTCTGGTGGGCATCTATTGCAAATGTAGAACCAAGGATGCTTGCTCTCTAAGGGGGATGAGGGTACACAAGTTGGAACACAGAGCCTGGGAAGAGCAGCGCCCAAGTGAACCTAGCTCCATCTCTGTCCATTTTCCCTCCACCCTGGTAAATTAGCACTGTCCAGTAGAACTTTCTACGTGACATAATATTCTAATTCAGTGTTATCCAATATGTCAGCCACTAGCTACTGAGCACTCAGCAGTGGCTAGTGAGATGAGGAAGTAAATTTGTTTTGGTGAAGTGAAATTCATACAATATAGCATTAAGAATTTGAAGTGGCACAGTGGTGTGATGATGCGGTAGAGTTTAGTATATTACTATGTTTCTGCTGTTTTTCTCAAGTTTCAAATATTTTCATCACTCCCAAGAACAATCCTACTGCTGTGAAGCAGTCAGTCCTCACTTTCACCCTGGAAACTACAAATCTGAATTTGGTTTCTCTGAGTTATCTAGTCTGGAAAATCTATGTAAATGGCATCTTCTGATCTGTGATCTTATGTGTCCAGTCACTTGGCATCTGGATTTCAAGCTTCATTGACACTGTAGTAAATATTGACAATTCACTTCTTTTTATGGCTGCCTGTTTTAGTCTGTGGATGGAGCACATTTTGTCAATCTGTTCATTTATTGATAAGTACTTGGATTGTTCCAAGTCTTGGCGAGTGCTACCATGGACAATCATACATGAGGATCTTTTTTATATTTTTTATTGAATTTTTATCTATTTCATACAAAATATCTTAATCATGTTTATACCCTCTTCCCATCAGCACCCTCCATAGCCCACCCACCAGATCTCATGCATTCTGTCATTTATGTTAAGGCATATTGAGTCAAGTTAGTGTACCCAGATGTCCCTCAGTGCAAGCTCATCCACTGGGGGTCTAGTCAGCCCATCTCGAATAATTCCCTTAAAGAAGATCAACTCTCCCTCACCCAGCAGTAATCAGCTGCCAATAGTTCTCTGACTCAGGTTGAGGCCTGCTGCCCATTTCCGCAGTTCTATGCTGGGTTTTTGTCTGCTTGAATTTGCATGGGTCTTGTGCATGCTGACATCATCGCTGTACAAGCAAGGTCCCAGGAGTTTGTAAGACTCTGTTTCTGTCATACATGGGGATCTTGAAGCACCTGCTGTCTCTTCTTTTGAAAATAAACCTTGGAGTGGACTCGCTGGGTCATATGGTAAACGTATTTATCTTATTTAGATTTGTTCCAAGAAACTGAATTTTTTTACTTGCTGCATTTTAAGATTTACTTTTGAAAATTTGTGTGTATATGTGTGTGTACCTGTATGAGTTTACGTGTGCCACTACCAGGAGCCAGTGGAGGCCAGAGGAGGGTGTTAGAGTCCCTGAAGCTAGAGTTACAGGTAGTTGTGAGATGCCACGTAGGTTCTGGGAATCCAACTTAGGTGTCTGCAAGAGCAGTAAACAGTCTTAACTACTGAACCATCTCTCCAGCCCCTTTTTAATTAATATCAACTTTGTAACCAGATCCAGTGATTCAAAAGTACTTTGATTCTGTCTAGACATCATATCAGAGTGCTTAGAACTATCAAGGCAACATTTAGAAAAATATTTTCCCCTAGGAAAAAAATAGACACATATAACCTTACCTTTTTCCTGCATTATAGAAATTAGATCAAAGAACATTGAAAATGGCCTTAGATGGATGCCTAAGGTTTGCTGACCAGCCAGCCTAGCCTAATTTGTGAGCACCAGGTCCCACTGAGAGACCCTATCTCAAAAATCAAGGTGGATCATAAGGAACAACATTGGAGGCTAACCTCTGTCCTCCACATGCATGCATACAAATGCACATGCTCACTCACATGTAGGTACACTTGGACACACATGCATGCAAACATATTCATATGAATTAAATTACAAAATGGCCTTAGAGGTTAATTCTCTCAGTCCTAACATTTACAAATGAAAAATCTTAAGATGGGTAAAGTTTTCTACATAAATTCTCAATGGGCACACCATTTAGGTGTCTGGGCCAGAGGGTGAATGGGGCTGCACCTAAATCTGGACTTCATCGTATCCTAAGCTAAATCTGTCTGGCGTTATCTTCAGATGTAACCCAAATCAAGGCAGTTTTTACTACCTCTATCGTGATCATCTGAGTTTAGATTGCTGCAAAGCTTTCTACTTTGCAATGCCCTCTGTCGCCATCAGCTTCCACTGTTGTCTATCTACAGTCCACTCTTCTTCAGCAGCTGATCCATTCTCATCACACTTGAAATCTATCTTACCATGGCTGAGAAATCCTTGTGCCTGTATGCTTTGATGTCTCCAAACTCATCTACCATACTCCAGTGAATGAAGCTGTTATGACTTGAAAATAAAATTTCTTCATCAGGCTCATGTATTTGAATACATGATTCTTAGGTGGTGGTAGTATTTGGGGAGATTGAAACCCTAGAGATGTAGGGCCTAGATAGCTAATGTAGGCTACTAGAGGCAGGTCTTGGGGGTTATAACGTGGCTTTATTTCTTTTGCTCTCTGCTTCATAATATTCCAAAACTTGAATGAGTTGTGCTTCAAGCTCCTCTCCTACTGCAATGGACTGAGCCATCCCACCTGTCGTACCTTTTCTGCCATGATGTTCAGATATCCCACTGAAACTATAAACAAAATAAATCCTTCCTCCCTTAACTGTCTTGTAACTTGTCACAGTTACAAGAAAAGTAAACAATACAGAAAATCGGTACTGAAAGTGGGTTGATTGATCACTATACAGTTTGTAGGACTTCAGAAGTGGTTTGCAGAAGGAATGTGGAAGAATTTGGAACTGTGGGCTAGAGAATCCCTGGAGTGTGTGAGTAGAACTTAATGGGCCATTCTTGTGGGAACTCAGTAGACCACCATGCTCAAAAGACAATGTACAGAGGGCAACATGAACTCTATCTGGGACTGGGGGACAAGGTCTCTATTGGGACTTGGGCTACATATCACTTGTGTTACATTATGGCAAAGAATCTATCCATATTCTTAAAAACTGGGTGAGGCAGAATTTAAAAGTCTTAAACCAATTTTTTAGATGGAAGAAATTTCAAGACAGCCTAACATTCAATCTGTGACATGGTTGTTACTCCCTACTTTACCCTAGTATAGTAGGAACTCAGTGTAAACTATAGAGCAGGAAGATATGACAAATTTGAAGTTTGGGGTCTACAGGACCATGAAAACAAAGTTTCAGACAAAGCAGTTGTAGACAAGGCAGCTATAATTAATTGATAAAGAGATGAACAATATTAAAGAATAAGCATGCTTTGGGGACAATGGGAAAGGTGCCTTAGAGCAATACCCACCTGTAGAAGTGTCTGGGGCATAAACATTCAAACTCATTTGAAAAAATTTACTTTATAAAAAGAATAAGAGAGACACAATGGTGCCTTGCTTAAACAGGACTGCCCAAGGAGGCATTTTCCTGGTTCAACCACACAAGTACTCACAGTTGCCTCAACTGACTTCAAACTTGAAAGCCTCCTGCCTCAGCCTCTAAAGTAGCTATAACAATTGTGTACCACCACACATGGCCTTTCACAGTCATTATTGTCCAAACCATGTGAGTTCCACGGGGCTTTTGGCTTTCTTTCTTTTGCTTTCTGTTGTTCCTGTCATAATGAGTAACAGATACAGTAAAAAAAAATTACAAAAGGAGGAAGGAAGAAAGGAGAAAGAAAATGAGAAAAATAAAGGAAAACAATGTTGGACAAGATGGTTAATCTCTCTTAAATCTCAGGTGTCCTGTTTGTCCAAATGATAAAAATGAGATTAATAATTGCATCTACTTCATGGTGTTGATGAACTGTGAAATGGCTCTTTATCTGTTTGGTTCAGTACTGAGGACATATTAAGCATTCTGGAGATTCAACTTCTTTTATAACTTTCCTTTTGGAGGTCATGTCCTCATTTCTTACACTCTGTGAATGTTCTCTGCAACAGCCCAAAAATGCGTTGTTGACTCCTGCTTGATCCCTTCCAACCTGATCCATCCACTTGCCATTTCTAGCTTTTAGATCATGCTGTCTATTTTTGTCATCCATGCCTTATCTCTTCACTGTTATGCCCAGATCCTCCAGGCTGTTTCCTGATTTCTTACTACTTTACACATCCATGAATGACTGGTTTAATATCTAGGACACACACACACACACACACACACACACACACACACAGCACTCTTGAGAACCATGAGGCTGGATTCTCGATAACTTAACTTCCTTCCATCTGGACCTCTAGACATTACAATGTAGCTAATGATTTATCCCAGATAGAAAGTGACAAAAGCCACAGGCTGGAGAGATGGCTTAGTGGTTGAGAACCCTGTCTATTCTTACAGAGGACCCAGTTTCTATTCCCAGCACCCACATGGAGGCTAACAACTGTAACTCCAGTTCCAGGGAATCTGACACCATCTTCTGACCTCCTCAAGCATTGCATGATACAAGTGCACTTACATTCATGCAGGCAATGCACTCATACACATAAAATAAATTAAAAATAATACATAAAATACTTTAAAAAATAAGTTTATTTGTCTACAGAAGCCAAAAATATCTAAGACAAACTAGATATCTATGGTCTCTATAGTTCAGTTTCCTGCGATGTTCTCCTTCTTTGAATACTATTGAAGCTGGTGGCCTCTCTCCTCATCAAGACTTTATGTATTGTATGACCATAATTTTCTACCTGAGGTCTTTGCCCCCTGGGGAACATAAGGGTAACTCCAGAGTGAACACAACAAGAGTTTGTGGAACATCAATTCCAGAAGAAGGTAATTTAAATCACTATTTGAAGTATAGCCTTGATATATTATATATGGATGTAATGTCCTTTTAATTGTTTAAGGTAAAACATTAATCTTTAAGGAGGTATTCTGCCTGTGAGGGTTGGTTCACACTTGTTTCTCATGCCTCTTATATCCTTCTTATCCCCAAGAGCTAAACATTGTTACTCTTTTCTGCTCTCTGAATATTTTTCACATTGTTATTTATTTTATTTTGTGTGTATACATACACATGTGTGTGACATGGCACACATGTGGAAATCAGAGAACACGTTTTGCGAATCAGTTCTATCCTTCCATTATTTGGGTCCCAGGGATCAATCTTAGATCATTAAATTTGATGCAAGTGCCTTTACCTGCTGAGTCATCTTGCCAGCCCTTCTTGAATGCTTGGAAGGAGCAATCTGTGGTGCATTGCTGAGATGCTACTTGGTGGCATAGAAATTTGCATGCTTTTCACAATTAGATGATAATATCCTATTGACAATAGTTGATCTGCTTAATGTGACTTATATAAACTACAGACTACCCTTTCTTAAACTTATGTCCATTCTCACATCTCCATCAAGTGAAGAAGCTTTAATAATATTCCGGTGATCAATACTGAAAAAGAGACCACGTTGCATTGAACATATCTTCATTGTCTTTAAGGTCCTCACAGTGGCTGATTTGCATTCTTTGGGATCTATTGGAGTCTTTTGGAATTTGGACCCACCTTAGCCCAGTGATAACCCAAGGACTCATAGCCCCTCAATTGGCAAGATGGCTGCACATGAAAAAACGTAACTTTACTCGCTGATACAGCAGCAAGCTTGGGTCCTCTGTAGGGGCTTTATAGCCTGTGCCTGGGGCTGATAATTATGCTTAATAACAAGGTTGGTTCAGGGATTGTATAGCCAAATATGCAGCCTAGAGAGTTCAAAAATTCATCTTGTGGCTGCCTCTCTGTTCTTCATTCCTGGACCAGCTTTCTCAAGTTACTCTCCTTTTGACCAAATAAAGTCATAATCACAGGGAAGGGACTTCAACCAAACATCTGCTGGGCAAACAAGCAAAGCTATTCTATTCACCTGTATAATCAAAGAAGCTCCTAAATTACACAGGGCACAGTAGTGACCCGGAATCCAACCATAGGAGAAGCCATACTGGAGGTCCCTCTTGTGATAAGAAAAATAAACTGATTGAGAGGAACTATTACTGAGTGTGCTTAGGCTTTATCATCCCCAAGTCATCTTAAATCAGTGTCCTAGGCCAGTGAAGGTCTTCACTCAGGTGGACATACACTCAGAGCAGAAGGAGGAGCCAGTAGTAAGAGATGGAAGGATGATGCTTAATGGAATATATCATAGTAAAGAAAGTTGAAATCTGTAGCTGAATTGGAATTTCCTGGTTGATTAATGGTGGTAGGTTTCTTTTCACAAAAATGGGCTAGGCAAATTGATTGCTGAGTGTTGAGGCTTTAATTGCTTTGTATTACTCCCTTGTAAAGTGGTCAAGTGGTTTTCAAAGCAGGGTATAGTTTTAGAGCTTATTCCTTTCATTTTGTAGAACCTGACTAATACTCTAGAGGGGTGATCAAAACTTTCAAGTTGATCAGTGTTTTCAAGTTGATGTATGCACCTCTCTCCTGTGGCCCTCTATCTTCCCAGCTCCTGTCTACTACTTTCTAAGTCTCAGCTCAAGGAGTCCGGCTTCATGAAGCTTTTCCAAGGAAGCGTCTCAAAGGGGTTCAACTACAATTTCTTCTGGTCTTCACTTCCCTTATTCAGAGTTCCATCCCAGAATTTCTATTTGTGTTACTTCTTGGATCCATGGGATCTCCCTAATGGTCAATAAAAGCTTGGTGATCAAGGACTGATCCTACTGACTTCTGAGCCTCAACTAACCCTGTTCTTGGTCCATACTATGTGCTCTATAAGTGTGGACAGGACAAATGAACAAATACAGTACATTGGTGATTTCCTGTCATCTGGAGAATGATGTCAGAACTCCTTAGGATGGGTTTCAACCTTTGGTCCAAGAGGCTCAATTCTTGGACCCAGCCCAGGACACCCACGTACTGTTCATTTGATTTGCCATATCTCTTCCCATAGTGCTCTCTCTTTCTTGTCTTTCTCATCTTTCCTTCTTTTGAAATGTCTTCTTTTTCTTTCCAACAGTCCATTACTGGCTCATCTTTCACCATGTATTTCCGTGTTACTTCTCCATGGAGACCACCCCACTGTCTATAATCTTATTTTCCTACTCTGATGTAAAGGGCTCTTGATCATTCACCCTTAAAGCGTTCTTCACTGTGGTTTTGAAATTTCTGATAAATAACTTCTTGAGAGTGCACTTCTTGTCTCTTATAAGGCAGCATGGTGTCACAAGCTACCCTCTTGAAGCCTAGCATCTTCCTGGGGACACAGGAAGCGCTAGATGCTGTTTGATGAATGAATCAACGACTAGAGGCCAATTCACAAAGGAAGACTATGACCAACCAAGCCCCTAGCTGTTTGAGTGGATTTTCCTCTTCTGTTTAACTGCCCCATATATTGAGAAAAGCCCCAGGGACACACAGACTACTTAAGGCAAAGTGAGGTAATGTGAAATGGGGCCACAGAGGAAGACTTGAGAACCCCCAGACAGCTCCAGAGGAACCTGGGATAAGGATTACCTTGTCTCCCTCACCAAGTCTCACAGTTGACAAAGCCTGTGCTTTCCCTCCACTCTTTCACCTTTATCCATGTTTTCTCAGCCTCTGTTTCATGGCTTTCCATTCAGCAATTACATCTTCCTGAAGTGGAGAGTCATTATGCCTCTGCCCTACAAGTATCTTTTTAAACAAAGTGTATCATTTCTCTACCAAATTTGTTTTCTAAATTTTGCACCTCACTGATTCTTGATGTCACAGACCTACTCTGTTCTCCAAATGCTCTGTGATGAAAATGTCAATTTGAGGGTTTATTTGACAGCAGTGGACTTCACTTTGACTATCTTTGTTACAGACAGAGCTGAAATTTCACTTGGTCATTCAGTTAGTCTATTAGTCTTTTTGGACCCTCAACTCTGAGCGTTTAGCCCTGACTCCTACTGACCTCTGTTGAGCTCAAGTACATCTCGCTTATAATGGTGGTATAAGACTGATTTTTACCCTAAAGAGTACCTTGAAGTGTGGACTGTGGATCAGAAGCACCTGGGAGATTATAAGAAAAAAGCAGTCCCTGAATCAGACACTCTGGGGAGAGGCAGCACTATTTTAACAAGTGTTCCCATTGTTTTCTGATACCTGCTTGGGTCCGAGAACTACTGATGGGCCATCCTTAGCCTTAGTGGTTGAACCCTTTGAGCAAGCGGTTCTTCTACAAGGACTCAATCCAGGTTTGTCAGATCTCTCTTGCTGTGACAGGGCAATCATACACTGTGTGTAAATACTCAGGGGCAGAGTGGCAGCTGGAGCTTGTTTTCCATCTCTGATGTTCTTTCAGCAGGAGAGAGCCGCCTGTCTGTCAACGCACACACCCTGCTCTTCTTTGCTGCCCTCGGTTTGCACTTAGCTCCGCTGTCCCCGACATCCAAGGGATAAGAGGAGAAATAAAGGCAGCACTTCATGTAAGACAGCCCTCCTCTGGCCCCCTCTGCTATGCATGGTATTCCCGTAACCTGGCCAAGCCACCCAAGCCCCTGTTCGTCTGAGATTCACCTGCACCAGGTAGACAGTGAGGGATTGTTCAGAGCAAAACAGTGTGCAATCAGTTGGAGATAACAGAGGCACAGAGGTCAGGCAGGCTGCCCAGGGCATCTTTCATCTTTGACTTATATTGGTAGGGCGTAAAGTGTGGCATCAGCCTGGCCTGCCTGGTGGTCAATGGTTGCCTTGTTCTGTCCCTCCATTTATCGGCCATCTCTCTGATGTCACAGGTTTCATTTGGATAGCTGACTTCAAAGGTGCTTTTCAATTTTTTTTTAATTTTTCTATTTCAGGGATAATAGCCCAGCTTTTCAAAAGCATTTTGCTCTGCAATCAAATCAAATATTCTTAAATGGATTGGGCCAAGTTAACCCAGCCCAAGCACAGAGGTTCCCAAAAGGTGGCCAAAACCTGGTGCCAGGTCTGACAGATGGACAAGGGAGGCTGTGTTTTCTGTCCCCCTCAGCTGTGTTCTTTTTCTCAAACTCATCCTTGTGCTGAGATTTAAAAAACAAAACCATCTCTCACTCGTTTCTCTTCTTCATGCAAACTAACTAACTGAAGACATTTCTGGGGAAGCATCTTCCTCCCAAAGAACTCTGCAATATTATCAGAAGTACCCAGGCATGGAGTCAAATACTCAGTTCACTGAGTTGTCCTAATGGATTGACTCTGAGGTCCATGGGAAAAGCCAAGTTGATTTCCGGCCATACAGGCTCAGTTTTGTTACACTTGAGTCTGTAAGTAGGTGGTAGAATCCAGTACTTTGAGGTCTGTTCCTTGGTGGTCTTTTCTTCTCTTATCTCCTCAATGGCTGAGTGCTCCATTGCTGAATGCTCTATTGGGGTTGCCTAGAGCCTATGATGGCCCAGACAGTCTTTTAGGAAGGTTGGATTATAGACCCAAGCTAATGTCTTTTTGCCAGAAAGCCATAGTTCCAGTGAATAGTAGTGTCTAATCTTAACTGGAACGTGCTGGTTTCTCTATACTGAGCTAAATAGCTTCTATGCATTTTCTCATCATATTATCATTCAGTTTCCATAATTTTATCTTACATTTTATCTTTACCACATTCTAAGTTACCCATGTTTATATGTATGTGTATGTGTGTGTGTGTGTGTTTGTATGTGCATGAATGTATGTGTGTATACACATATGGAGGCCAGAGGTCAATCCTGGGTATTGTTCCCCAGGAGTTACCCACCTTGTTTTATGAGATAAGGCCTCTCACTGAACCTGGAGCCCTACAATTTGGCCACGTTGGCTGGCCAGTAAGCTACAGGGGTCCTCCTGTCTCTGCCTCCCTGAGGTTACAAGTGCATGCCACTGTGCCAGCTTTTTAGTGTGGGTTCTGGGAATAGAACTCAGATCCTCATGCTTGTATACCATGCACTTTACGGACAGGGATTTTCCCAACCTCTCATTGCTGAATTTTGCAGCTTTGAAAATTAAGGCTCAAAGAGGGCTGAGATTCCAATTCCGGTCCATGTGTTTCGAGAGCCAGGTGTCTGAGGCACAGTGTCTTGTGTCCTGCGTCAGTGTGCCGCTTAGTGTCCCCTTTCAGCCAGAATCTGAATAAAGGGAATTACAGAGAAGAGAAAAAGTGGGGACTGTGACTTCTGAACAGGGAGTATCTTCTCTGGGCATCAGAGAAAACAGCTTTTCAATTCCTTTTGGGGTTTCAATCCCCCACCTCCAGTCCAGGGTCTTTTTCTCCTCTGAGACGGAGGAGAGTTCCACATCTTTCCAGGGGGAATGGAAGGAAATTCCATTGCTACTTTAGGAGATGAGGAGAGGGAAGGTGCTAACCCCGTGTCCTATCTGAAGAGCTGGAACCTGACTCAACTCTTCCTGCTCTGGTTTTCAGCACTGGGCTTGCATTGGTTTCTCTATACTGAGCTAAATAGCTTCTGTGCATTTTCTCATTGAATTATCATTCCGTTTCCATAATTTTATCTTACATTTTATCTTTACCACATTTTAAGAGTGTGTGTGTGTGTGTGTGTGTGTGTGTGTGTGTGTGTGAACCCAAGGGTGTAGTGTAGGGTTAGATATGTGGTATATATTTTAGGAATCTAATTTCAGACTTTGGAAATCAGGTCAGTGAGATTACTCAGTGGGCAGAGGCATTTGTTGCCAAGACTCACGACTTTAGTTTGATCCCTGAGACCCACATGGTCAAAAAATGGAGTTATCCTCTGACCTTCACATGCATGCCATGGCACGTGCTCACACACACACACACACACACACACACACACACACAAACCTAAATAAATTAGGAATAAAATTCAGAGACAATGTAACAAAAGTCATACACATCAATATTAAGGGAGACTCATTTACACCGAAGTTCTCAAAAGCAGCTCTGTATAGAAAAAAAAAGGAAACATCAAGCTCAGAGAAATGGAGGCTGCAGTTCTGCAGAGCAGGACTCTCCAAGGCCAGACATGAAAGAAGCACAGCAAAAAGTGTGGGTATAAACAAGGATGGACAACGCTGATGGGAAGGGGGTGGGGGAACTTGCCAGTAAACAAAAAGTTTTCAGATGATGAAACAGCAGACTTTTAGAGTTTGAGCAAGGAAACAAAACCAAAAAGGCCCAACACGTTAATCCTCCTGTTCAGGTTTAATTCTGACATGGTAGTAGGACACAGACACTAGATGATACTTATTTTGCATTCATAAGTTTTTTTTTGTATGTGTATATGTGTGATGTGAGGGTGTATGTGTGTGTGTGTGTGTGTGTGTGTGTGTGTGTGTGTGACAGTGTGGGTGTGAAGGTCACAGGACAACCATTGAGTATTGGTCCTCACCTTTCCACCACCTTATTTGAGACAGGGTCTTTGAAGCTGTGTAGGCCAGCCTAGCTCTACCTTATTTGAGACAGGGTCTCTGGGACTGTGTAAATCAGCCCAGCTGGCTGTAAAGCTTCTGGACATTCTCTTATCTCCCCTCCCATTTCCAGTAGCTGTGGTGGGATTTCAGGAGCTTGTGCTACTGCATGTAGCTTTTTAAACTCAGGCTGTCAGGCTTGCTCAACAAATACTTTTACCCACTAAACCATCTCCCCAGCCTGCATCTGTAACTCTTCAAGGAGGATTCCATAGGGAGGCAATGTAAGCCCTGGAGGGGGCATGAGGTACTAAAGGATAGACACAGTTCCCCATATGCTTGCTAGTATCCTAGGGGAAGAGTGTGCTTCCAGGGTAGGTGAGAACTGGCCTGAAGGACTCTCAGTAGCTCTAGAGGAACGCTGAAAGGATGGTCACTGGAAACCTGGCTTGCCAACACTTGGGCATGGAAGCAGTGATCCCAGGGAATCCACCATGACTGTATTAAGAGCAGATGATGCCAGGATAGGCATTGCAGGTGTTTAGTGAAGTATTCTATAAGCTCACATGGCTTGAAGTTGAGTGGGCTAAGATGTTGAATTGGAGGATTGGAATCCCCAAAGCACTACAAGATCAAATGACCATAACATCAGTGACTGTCCCATTATAGATTAAAGATAGCTTGGTAAGTGTACTGGTAAAAAGATCTTAAGGATTTTAAGTGATTGTAAACTTGATAAGAGCCTTGGATGAATATCACTGTCCAAAGAGCCAGCTCAAATGTTGTCTTCATAAATGGAAATACGAAATTCAGAACTAGAAAAAAGAGGAAGCCAACGTATTCTAATGCTCTTTTTCTACAAATGGCTTCAAAAATATTATCTCATCGGTTCTCTATAATTTATAAAATCCCATTTTTTCCCAGATGATTTGGGAGTTTGAGATACAAAATGCTAATTAATTTCCTCATGTTCATATAAGCAGGAAATGGAAATGTCAGAGTTCAGACTCAGGTCAGTTTGCTCGCAAAGTCAGGATCTTTTCAGTGTCCCACGATGAGGCTAGTACAGAATGTTTGAGGTTCAGTTTACAGCACAGGACAGGGTCGGGTTTGGTGGTGAAAGAGGCTCTCAAGGGGAGGATGTGGTAGTCTGGGATACTTTCAGAAGCTGGCTCCCCTGTATTCCACTCTCAAGTTGATTCAGGGCGCCAAGTTTTCTGGGTGAAAAGTGAAGATCAAAATATAACACATTAATAATGACAAGAGATCTGAAAGCTGTTCCGCCAAAAATAATGACAATGTTTAGTAATAAATAGCTCACTAGAGATTCAGGAGGGCTGAAAATGCATGTCCAATAGCTGAAAGTCTGCCATGTGGGACAAGGAAGAAGAGGTGTTTTGCTTATTCTAAGGACAGACCTAGAGCCAATGGGGGAAAGTTAAAAGACACTGATTTCTACTGTGTATTAATTTCCTCCTGTTACTATAGCAAATTGCTCTAAATATAGTGGTTTAAACAGCACATATTTATAATCTTGCTCATCTGTAATTATGAAATCTGACATGGATCTTATTGGATTAAAATCAAGATGTCCTTCTCATGACTCTATAATGCTTTTCCTTTGATTGCTCCAGCTACATATTTTGGCTTGTTTGCTTCCTCTGTCCAAAGAAGTAACACTGCATGTCTCTGACTACTCTGCATAGTCACATCTCCCTGTGCACGCACACACACACACACACATGCATGCACACATGCACGCATGCACACACACACATGCGTGCACACATGCACGCATGCACACACACACACGTGCACACAAACCCTCTTGGCTTTGAAGAGATTGGGCTCATATAAATAATCAAGGATAATCTCCCTATTTTAAGGACCTTAAGCTCTGTATCCCTTCTGCAAACTCAATGTAGAGATTAGGTCATGGACATAGTTAGAAGGCCATTTTTCTGCTTACCACACATTCAGTGTAAAGGTAGATCATTACTAGAGCTGTACAGCAAAGGAGTGGGCTTCTTTGACACTCTGATCTTGGGAATAATTCAACAGAGAATAAACCAGTTTGTGATGGTGATGCTTAATGGGATTCAAGTACCTGAAAGAAAGTTGACCAGATGATCTTACAAGATTGCTTCAACCCAGAGACAAGGATCCTGCCACAAGTGATATAGTATTTTGAATAATGTCCCTCCAAAATTGATACTCACCTAGAACCTTAGGATGTGAGCATATTTGAATATAGATTATTTGCATTTGTAAATAGTTAATATGAAATAAAGCTTGATTAGGAGGGGACTTACTCTAATAATTCGCATCTTTATAATAAGAAGCGGGCACACAGAGACAGAATGATGCAGGAGCATTGGGAGTGATGAAGCTCCAAGCCACAGACCACCAAACGTGGTTGAAAGCCCTCAGGAAGAAGAAGTCACAAGGAAGGGTTCTGTGCAAAGTCTAAGAGCGAGCTGCTGCTATCTTAATTTCAGACTTCTGGGCTCCAGACCTCTCAGTGAATGCCTTTTTGTTTTAAACCATAGGTTGTAGTCATTTTCAGTCCTCAGAACTAATGTTATGACCCATGGGAAGAGTTATTTGCCACACACACTCTCCTAGCTTTAACACTGATTCTTCTTAGCCTGCTGATCCCTGTGTTTCCTCCATAACTTCTGTGTATCCTGGTGGCTAAGGGAATAGGCCTGAGAGTCTAGTGACTCAAAGCTAAGACTCAACTTTTCCACAACTCACTTCTCTTATTTGTAAATCAGGGATCATAACCTTATCTACTTTGTAAAGTTTGGGTGAGTAAATAAATAAAATATCTATAATAAAGGAAGCTCTCAGTAAAGTCTTTCACTCTTTTTATGATTGTTTATGGAGACTGTATTATGTGTTAGAACTGTCCCAGGTGCCTGAGACACCTCAGTGACCAACATCGGCATCATAATAATTTATGTAATTTACGTAACAAATTTGTAAACTACATGATAGACTAGAAGAACATAAGAGCTACAGAAAACATAAAGCACAGTAAAGGGCATAAGGAGAGTGTATGAATTACAGTATGTGGGTGGGTGGGGGTGCCAGTACGTGGAGGTGTTGTATGAGGTCAACCCCGGGTGTTGCTCCTCAGGAATATGCATCTCATGTTTTGAGATAAGGTCTCTCACTGGGATTTGGGGTTGGCCAATTAAGCTACATTGACTGGCCAGCAAACTCCCAGGGTCATCTTGTCTCTACCCCTGCACCCCCCCAGGAACTGGGATTACAAGTGTACACCACCACATCCAACATTTTCACTTGAGGTCCTCATGCTTGTTCAGAAGACAATTTACTGACTGAGCTATATCCTTAGCCTCTGCAGGCTGAAATTTCAAATAGAGTACTTAGGGTAAATTGTCTCATTACATTAAGATTTGAGTAGAAAATGAAATGAGAACATGTCAGAAACCACGTAAATCATAGAGAACGGGCACAATGAAGGAGCTGAGGCAGGAATATTGCTAACAAATTTAAAGAAGTGTGAGACAGAGTAGCCAGAACAGAGATGTGGTCAGAGAAGGACGAGGAGGAGGAGGGACACAAGTGAGGGTATAAGGAAGGCGGAAGGTGATGAAAGAACCTGGCGCTATGTAAAGAATTTGACTTACCATTATTATTAAGTATAAATTATAGAGGTTGAGGGTCCTGCTAATTCCCATGTGAATCTCCAGGCTACGTAAGAGAACTTTGCAAAGTCCTTACCTGATAAATGTTGAGTGAATGTTTCAATGCTTGTATTCTATGTCTATACTGTAAAAACAGGAGTGATGCATCTGAAACTTGGCCTAGGTGATATCTCTGCTGCTGGTTGCTTTTTGATGACAACAGAGAAGAACAGATTGCCTGGTCACTCTTCACCAGCCCCGAGCTTCTCCCTGTGCAACAATTGAATAGTCCTGTTTCCTTTTGTCATGCAGGGGAGATCCTAGAATGTCAACTCTTTAAGTACTAGATTAATTCTCTATTGGCTCCCTGTAAATAAGCATAGGAAAATTCTGCTGCTCACCATTCTGAAATTTCTCTGAGCCTTTTTTCCCTTACCAATATCTTTACCTTAAATTCTAATCCCAGCCTCTTTTCTTCTATCCCAACACCTGCTCTGGGCCCTACAGAGGGCTTTTTCATCTAAGAACCTCAAAGAAAGAATGAACTTCTGAGCCCCTCAGAGGCTTAAAGCCACTTTATAATCTCAAGTACTTAAAACCAGAGGAATCAAGTCAATTGCTCAGTATCTCATTCATCTTGGGCTTAGCCAGGCAGGCTTTTCTGACCTGAATCCAGGCAGAGAAGGACTTATTTGCAAACCAGACCCACCAGAAGATGACTAAGATGTCCTTGTCTGGTGGGTCTGGTTTAAACCTGGGGATATATCAGAAATAACCTATGGGACTTTTCATAATTATAAACTGGTTCACAGCCCACATCTATTGAGACAGAAACTTATAGGAAAGGGATCTAGGAAACTCTATTTTCTAATTGTCTCTGAATTGATTCTGACACAGATGTTTCATGGGCTTAGTCCATACAATTCCTTTCTAACAAGACTGCACCTATATTTGTGATAACTTCCCTGTTTTACTTTGTGTGTGTGTGTGTGTGTGTGTGTGTGTGTGTGAAGAGATATATGTCAAATGTCTTCTTCAATTGTTCTCTATGTTGTTTTGAGACAGGGTTTCTCACTGAACATGGAGCTCATTGAGTGGCTGACTGGAGAGCTCCAGGGGTCCTCCTGTCTCTGCCTTCTCAATGCTGGGATTACAGGTACACACTGTCACAACTAGACTTTTGTGGGGGTTCTGAGTAACAAGCTCACATTCTCATGATTATGTGGCAAGCACTTTACTAACTGAGCTATATCCCCAGGCCCCCTTTTCCTATTTTTAAAAGTATCTCTAAAAAACTTTCCTATTTTTGCAACTCAATTTTCTTATAAAAATAAACAGCTCAGGGCTGGAGTTAAACACTGGCTATTCTTGCAGAAGACCTGAGTTCCAATACCAGTTCCCACATGGCTGCTAACAACCAGCTGCAACTCCAGTTCCATGGGGATCCAATGCCCTCTTCTGTCCTCTGTGGGCATTGCATGACATGGGTGCACTTACATGCAGGCAGTACACTCATACACATGAAATAAAACTATAAATAAATAAATAAATAAATAAATAAATAAATAGCTCAGTTTTAATGATTTAGCAAATTTTACTTTGTCTGCGATGAGGTCATGCTCATTATTTATTCATTTTTCTAATATTTATTAAGCTGAACAGTTTGCTGGCCATTAGGAATATGATCCTGACTTCTTGGTGGTTTGGCTGTAGTAGGAAAGTCAGACAAGTAGGCAATGTACTGTGCAGATTCTACGATGCATGATTTGGAATATTTAGGCAGATTCCCAGATAGGTATGTGATGTGTGGCTATCTCCCCACAACAGAAAACAGAAACCTTTCCTCTCTGAGAGGAGTCTCTTAGGACTCATGATACTAAGGAAATTTAAAAGTCTCAGAGATTTTCAGCAATTTCTTACAAGCTGAAGCAGTCTATCTTGGAGGGAGACTCCTTAAGACTTGGGAAGTAAAGAATGTAAGGAAACCTCACAAGTCTTAGTGAGTTCCTCAAACTTAAAAGAGTCATAAGTTTCCTCCCCAGGGCTATTGTAGTAAATAGTTGATGGGGAGAGGAGACTCTCTGACCTCGACCTTGTCAACCAGGAGTCATGCAATATGCTCCGGAGATGCATCCTATGCCTATGCGGAGCATCCTATGCAAGGAGCTCTGGGGATGCAGCTGGCTTTCAGTTGTCCATGCTCTAGTAAGTAATTCCTCACCCATACTCTTGTAAGTAAATCCAATAAACTCAGTGGTTCACTAATCTAGACTTGGGTGAAATTGTTTCTTTCATATGTTGTTGGTGCCCTGTCTGGGATAAATAGGTGCTTGTTTACATCTCTCCAGGAAAAGTCATACAACATTCAAGAAACCCAGAAAGTTAGAGGATTCACAAGGCTCATCTCCAATATTATAAAATTAATGAAGAATTTCTAGAGAGGGGAGACTTTGGTGGAACTGACTACAAGTGTTGGAAAGAGGCCTAGAGATGTGGCTTTAGTGGTTTGTCACCCAGGCTAACTTGGGCTTTTGAAGATGCAGTTGCCTTCTGGTACCCGTGTTCCTGTGAGTAGCCATAGTAAACCCATTGGTTTGCCAAAATAGACTAGGATGAGATTGTTTCTTTAGTCTTGTTATTCCAGGAAAAGTCACACAACCATGTGCATTACAGAGGTACGTGCATTTGTGTTTTGCACATACTTGGACAAGTATACGCAGATCCATGCCATTTGCTCACAGCTCCTTTGGCTTATATCATCTTCAACTTTCAGGTTGCAATGAGTGAACCTGACTTCTATGTTTCAAAAATATTCCTATGGTATCTGTCAAACACACCCTCTGTGTAAGTAACACGGCTGCCGGCAAGCTCCCTAGATGGGTAGATGCTAAATGAAGTCCATGAGGAAGGCGGGAAGCTCACAGCCTTTGGCATTCAGACAGGAAGAACTGGCGCCATGAGCAAAAACAGGGTATTTGCTAGATGTGGCAGCACAGCAATTTTAGAACTTGGTCAGCAGAGGCAGGTATATCTTCATGAGTTAAAGACCAGCCTGACCTACATAGTGAGTTCCAGGCAGGGATACACAGTGAGACCCTGCCTCAAAAAAAAAACAAAACAAAAAAACAAAAACAATATATGTTTTTAATTGGGGTTTTCATGGAGGTCTTTACTGTAATTTGGGAATTTACAGCCCTCACACGCTGAGGAAAACCTTTGTGTATTTTTGGCAGCACATGTGTCCACTATGTACTGAACCTCACACAGAGCAATGTGTGTGCTTTGTTTTAGATGTGTTGAGGAGCTGCAAGGGGCTCTGTATTTTCTGCAACTTGCACTTCCTTCATAGAATTTTGAGGAATATTCTCAGGGGCAGCAAAGATTCCCCTAAGCACTGCTGAAGAGTTCTTAATGATAACATTATTAATAATACTTTACCTCTGTGGTGTGTGTGTGTGTGTATGTGTGTGTACCCATATGTGAATACACACATGAGCTATGAGCCAGTATTATATGCAATCTATCCATAGCTGTTGCCCTTTATAATTATGGTGCTTTTATATTTTTATATTATTTCATCTTTACAATCTTAAAAGAAAGCAAGGGCAGGTAGTATTATATCACGTTTTTTGGGTTTTTTTTCTTTTTTGGTCTTTTTGAGATGGGATCTCCCTGTAGCCCCAGCTGGCCTGGAACTCTCTATGAAGACCAGGTTGGCATTGAATTCATAGAGATCCACTTGCCTCTGCCTCCCTAGTGCTGGGACTAAAGGCATGTGCCACCATACCTGGCCTTTTATACCATGTATTAAAATATTTTATTGTTTTTATTTTATATGTACGAGTGTACTGACTGTATGTATATGAGTGTACCTGTGTCATGCAATGCCCCAGGATGTTAGAAGAGGGCATTGGATTCCCCTGGATAGTTGTTAGCTGCCATGTGGATGCTGAGAATTGTACCCAGGTTCTCTGCAAGAGCAGCCAGTGCTCTTAACTGCTGAGTCATCTTTCCAGCTCCTATATCGTATTTTTCATTTGTTCAAAAGGAAAAAAAAAAGGCCTAGTTTAGGTCTTATTCAAGTTTCACAGCTACTGAGAAGAGGAACTTGGATTTGAAATGCTCCCAGCCCCAACCCCAAATCTCTCTTGAAGATATCATTAATGTTTTTGGTACATTCTTTGGCAATTTATAGCCCACAACCCTCTTAAACAGTAGATTGCTGCTTCTATGAACTTGCTCCTTATTTTATATAGGACAAACTGAGGGTGGGCCCTGGTATTTTCTACTTGAATATTCCATGCGGGATATGTGCAGATGTGCACCTGGATTTTCACTAGTGCTTTCATGTGTCTTTCTACAGGTGTTACTGGAGCTGTGCTTTGTCCATGACCATCATTGCTGCCTCTCACTCTATGTTTACTTGTGACAATCGCTCTTGCTGGCTGAGAGAATGATTCTTGTAAATTGTTTGTTTCCTATACAAAATGAGTCTACCATTGACAAGAAGGGATTCGTGTGTAATTTATCTTGGTTGGGACAAATCAGAAAGCAATGCCATGGGGGCTCCTCTCTGTCCCCCTGCAGCTCTGTCCATGATGGCTGGTGTCATTTACAGTAATGATTTGCATAGATTAAGCCTGATAGCTTCAAAGGTACTGACTTGAGATAATTTTGCCTTTATGAGATGTCACCCTGAGGTTAGAAAATAAATGTCACGGGCACCTTGAAAAGCAAGTTGAAAAGGTGAGGGGCATGAAGTCGTGCCTCTAGGGCGACTGAGAATGTTCCTAGCACACTGAAAAGAGCCTGCCCCCTTTGTCCTCATGTGTGTGTGTGGTGGGGGCAAATCCCTTGAAGCCTATGGTTATTAATGGAGCACCAGCTGCTCTGTCTTTATTGCTGTCAGTCACAGTGTCTGCCTCTGCTAGTCTGCAGAGATGTGGCCTCAGTGATCAGAGTTCAGGGCAGGGGGCCCATGAGTGTTTGCCTGCTCCCTGTCCTTTCCTATCTTCCAACCAGAGCTGGTGTACTAGGAGTACCAGTTCACCTAATTCCAGTCTGTTTATGAAACAACAGATGTCAGACAGCGCCACCTGCTGAGTAAAGAAGGGATATTTACCATCAGAATGCTGTGAACATTTAACCCCAGGGCCAGCCATCACCCCTGCCCTATCCATGTCAGCCTGCTGGGTGACCTAGGCGTTAAAAGCTATCTGAACAAGAAAACCAATTTGAGGTGGAGACAGACAACAGATGGTGGCTGGGTGGGGGAGTGTGTATGGCAATAGTGAGAAGTTGCTATTTAATGGGAGCAGAGTTTCAGTTTCCCAAGATATAGAGGATTTGGTGCCAGTGAGATGACTCAGCAGTAAGTAAAAGACACTTGCCACCAAGCCTGATGCCCTGAGTCCATCCTTGGGATCCACATAGGGGAAGGGGAGAACTGACTCCTGTGAGTTGTCCTCTGATCTCCACAGCTAGGCCAGGGCGTGCATGCAAGAGCACACACACATACACACACACACACACACACACACACACACACAGATGCACGCATACACATAGAGTAAATAAATAATAGATGCTAGGTAGATAGATAGATGATAGATAGATAGTGTTAAAAAAGGGTTTTGAGGCTGCCTGGTAGTGGTAGAAACACACACACACACACACACACACACACACACATATACACACACTACAAATCTGCTTAGAACCATGAACTATACACTAAAAAATGGTTAAGATGGTAGATTTTATGATGTGTTTTGCCCTAATAAAATCTCACATGCATATACAAAATGAAAATATTAAATGAAGTATTTCTTTCAGTCATTAAAAGCAGGTAGATAAATGAGTAAACAAATAATAAATACAATTTGAGGACTTTCCAGGTAAGGAGGACTCTGCCTCTGTACAATTCTTTCTTCTCATCTCAGTAACCTTGACGTTGATTATGAAAAGACACAGTTCACTGTGTAGGAGATCGAAATAATGAGAATAAGAAATGGGTTCTGGTTCCTGACTCTCAGCCAGTTATGCTAAGCACTTAGCCCTTCTCAGCTGATCTCTTCACCAATCTATGAACACAAAAAGAGGTAGGAGAATTCTTTCAGCTTTGAGAGTAGAAGTTCTTATATTTCTATTGAAAATAACAATTAGACTCTGTTAAATGAAGAATTATTTTCTTTTTCAGATTTTTAAAATTTTATGTGTATAAGTGTGTTGTCTGTGTCAGTTTATATGCACCATATGTGTGCAGGAGCCCAAAGAGGCCAGGAAAGAGGATTGGAGCCCCTAGAACTGGAATTACAGGCAGTTGTGAGCCAGCATATAGGTATTGGAAACTGAATCCAGGTTTCCTGCAAGAGCAGCAAGTGCTCTTAACCACTGAACCATGTTTCCATTTCCCAGAAATGTCTCCTTTAGCGCAAGATTTGGATGTGTGTGTGTGTGTGTGTGTGTGTGTGTGTGTGTGTGTGTAAAGGCCAAATATTGATTCTGTGTCTTCCTTGATAATTCTCAACCTTACTTTTTGAGACAGGATTGCTCACTAAATCTGGAGCTCACTGATTTGACTAGAGGGATCGTCCCATCTCCATATAGCCACCTCATAGTGCTTGGGATGCAGACGCATGCCGACCCCCCCCCCATTTTTTATGTGGGTGCTAAGGATCTGAACTCAGATTCTCATGTTTGTGTGATAGGCATTTTATTGGCTGAGCCCTCCCTTCGGCCCCTAGTACAGACTTTATTTAAGGAGGGAGCACAGAGGGAAAGTAGATGTGACAGTTTTCACACAGAATCTTAATGCAATCATGGGCTGTTAAAACAGTTTGTCAGCTTTTAATCAGCATTTTATAAGATGAAATAGAGCAGAGAACTGTGTTTCCCACAGTCATGGTAAGTTGTTTGGTGAAGCATTTCTTTGGGTTATCTACATGAGCTCTTCTTTTCTTCCAGTGTGTCAGTCTGGGTGGGATAAAGCAGGTCAGAAGTTCCATAGAGAGATGGGAAGGTCATGACTACACGCTAAGATCCTGAGCCCCAAGCTATTGTCTTTGAACTGGTGGATGCCCATCATTTCGGATTCTGCACGTCATGTCACTTCTAGCCTGATGTCATCACTGTTCATAAGTCAGACATACCCAGGCTTTAAAACATGGATTCTAGAAACTAAGTGGTTGCCAAGTAATTAATGCTAAATTGTTTTAGAGTTTGAAGCATATTCATATAAAACATTTCCATCCAACCTTAGGTCTCATTTGGTATCTTTCCCAACATTTTACTCTGTAAACTAGGCAGTTGGCTATGGGATACTGGAAACTGTATGTCTGCAAAGCTTGCCAAGATGGAATGAGCTCAGAGAGGGTGTTCTTTTCTAAGAATCTGCTTCATAAAGGAATTTAGGAAAGCAATAAGGCTTTCACAAACTTCCAATATTTTTCTAACAGAGTTAAAGGATAATGGGCTAAGATAATAATGGGACTCTGCCTGTAGTAAATGAGAAACTTGGAGTCCCCAAGGTTTTGTAATTAGTATTAGTCAGGGCAGGTTAAAGATGTAATAAAACAACTCCAACACTTAGGCTTAACAAAATAAATCTTTTTCCCCCTTGTTCATTTTGGCCTTCTCTGGAAGCTCTTTCCAAAATTATTCTACCATATGCCTCAGGCAGCTTAAGTGGCATTTTCCTTAGGAATAGTGCATGGCTTTGGGGAATTTTGGATCCCTTCAGACTTGGACTTGATAAGCTATATGAACTCTACCTTGAATTATCCACAACAATGCACAGTTAGTGGTATTTTTTCAATAGTTCTAGTTCAGCTAATTGAGGCTTGGATAATGAAGCCAAAGTTATCACCATAGCCAGTCCATTAGAAAATTATTTGAGGTTAAACAGACCAATTAAGCCTCAAACCATTCAACTTAATTGTAGCTTGCTTTATATTGTGTATTGGGCTGATTGTGAGTTTAAAAATCAGAATTAGAAGGCTGGGAACATGGATCAGTTGGTAGCAGTCTTGGCTAGCATACATGAAAGCTCAGGGTTTGATTTCAACACTACCTAACCTGGTGTTCTGGTACATACCTACAATTCTAACATTTGGGAGGTGAGGACAGGAGTACATAGAGAGCTTGAGGTATGTCTAAACTACATGAACCCCTGTTTCGGAAAAGAAAGTCAAACAAAAAAATCAGAAAGTTAAAAATTACCAGCAGTGGAATCTAGTATGTACATGTCTTTCAAAATTCACAGAGACAATGGTTCATAATTTTAATTATAATCTTAACTATAACAAAGTAGAATCTATGAAATCTTAAAAATGTTCATTAATAGCTAAACTTATGTGAAAGATAATTTATGCCTTCTACTATCTATTGAAACTCTACTATAGAAAGTTGACGGTGTTATTCTAAATATCCTATTGCTTTAATTGGCACATGATAGTATTAGTTATTCATAAATACGTCAAAGTATGTAGTAGTCTTTAATTCTGACTTTTTATATTATTGCTTTGCTTTCCACTTTAAAATTTTTGTCTTTTCCTACTTGTGTAATTATTTCCTCCAAATTGAAAATGCTCCTTCATGGAGGAAAGGAGACTCATAAGAGTCAGAAAACTAATGAAACATCTAAGGCTTAGGAATTTCAGAAAGTTGTGATTCACCAAGCCCTCCTTCCCTCAAGGTAATAACAGTTGCTGGGGAGGGGTTGGGGAAATGCTCCCATGGAGCTGACTGCAAGTTGGGCAGGAAGCACTAAGGATACAGCTTTCAGGGTTCGTGGCTGGCTGTACTGAGGCACACATGCTAAGAAATCCCTCATCCATGCCACCCATGCTCCTGCAGTAACCCCAATAAGCTCATTGCTTCATTAAAAATATCAACAGTGCTTGATATTACCAAACAGCCTATGAGATGATTTTATTCAGTGGTTGTATGAATTCTGGTCACAAGAAAAATATATTTTATTGTGGATAGAGATATTATTTATTAACTCTTTCTTGTGACTTGAGAGAAATACCTTGCAAAGCAATCTCATTTGTTTGTTTGAAACCTCTGCTGATTTCAAAACTTACTCTACAGATACTAATTTTTATTTTTATTTTTTATATTTTGAGACAGGGTCTCCTGGTAGCCCCAGCTGGCCTGGAACTCACTATGTAAACCAGACTGGCCTCAACCTTACAGAGATCCACTTATCTTTGCCTCCCAAGTGCTATAATTAAAAGCCTGCACCACAAAAAACAGCTAGACACTACTTTTTTAAAGATTTACTTTATTATTTATTTATTTTTATTTTATAGGTACAAGCATTTTGTCTGAACATATGTAAGTGCTCCTGTGTGTGCAGTACATGTGGAAGCCAGAAGAGGGTGTCAGATCCTCTGGAACTAGAGTTACAGATGGTTGTTAGCACCATGTGGGTGCTGGGAACTGAACCCAGGTCTTCTGTAAGAGCAGCCAGTCTTAACTGCTGAGCTATCTCGCCAGCCCCTTATTTTATTATTTTTAATTATGTGTTTGTGTGTGGTTCTGTGCATGAGTGTAGGTGTTCTCAGAGGCCAGAGGCATCTGATCTTTTGCAACTGGAGTTACAAGCAGTTGGAAACTGCCTAGTGTGGTGCTGAGAACCAAACGCGGGGCCTCTGGAACAACAAGTACTCTTAACCACTGAGTCATATGTCTCCAGCCCCACTATAGACACTTTTAACTGACCACCCCTTAATCCGTGTGCTGAACTGACCAATGCTCCCCATTTCTTCCACAAAACTTGCAGAATGATACCCTCTTTACAGAACAGAGCCTGGAATCAGGTAGTCCAAACTCATATGACAATTCCACGAGGTTGCCAAGAGAAGAGCCCCCACCACCCCCGCCGGGTGTTCCACTGGACAGTGGCTACCATCCTCAAGGTCCAGTGTAGTCCCCATGGCTGAGGTCACTCATCACCAAAATGAAGACCTCACCCTTTTCCATTCAAGAGACTTCTGGGAAGTATCTCATGTGCTAAGATGAAATGCCTGATACATGCTTATATCATTTTTAATGAGCCTCTAACTCATCTAGATTAACAACCAACTACCAATTCTGTAATATCTGATCAAAGAGTTTCTAATTCTCTTTCCCATAGCTGTGGATGCAGAACAAGAGGAAGATGCTTTGTGGAATGAATTAGATATTTCCTTTGGGGGCAAATATAGACTGTGGGAATGGAAAGTTGATGTCTAGTTTACTCATCAGTCTTGTGCACACATCTGTCTAATTATATGAATCATTGTGGCAGAGATCTCAAAATGCTGTGGCTTAAATTAGAACTTCTTTTCTCTCATATAATAGTGCAATGGTGTTTGTGTCTCAGGGCTAGTAGGGCAACTTTGTCCTCTTAAAATGTTCTCTTGTGAGTAAAAGTGCTTTCCCCAGTGCTTAATTGGTACCAGTGGCAAGAATTTTCTAATGGCCAGGGAGCATACCCCTGGATCCTCAGGAAGTCCCTAGAAGTGGCATATTTCAGTTCCACCTACATTCTACAACCACACTGGCTCACATATGGCCACAATGCTTGTCTGAGTCACCAACTCAAATTTACTTTCTGTTAGGGAAGGAAAAAAAGAGATGCTGTGCATCAGCTAACAGTCTTTTGTAGTAAGTGTTGCTACTGAGTCTAATCAGCTCTGGATGGATGATCAAGTGGAATGTAATTTCTGAACTGGTAAGTTTTACAGCAACTGGAACTTGAGAGAACTCTTCATTTTGTGGGTGATGAATGAGGCATAGGATAATGAATGCAAATAAAACCAAACCATTGGTCTTAGCTATTAAGTACTAACAGAGCCAAACATGTCACCATGAGGGGTGGGAACTAAACAAGACTGAGTCACTGCAGGCTTCCCATTCTCTATTCATATTGACATTGTGGGTGGGGACTTTGGTGCTTTGTGGACCCAACATTTCAGTTATTCCACTTAAAGTTTCATTTCTCTCTAATTGTGTCATTTTATCCAAATGTTTCCTGGCAGAAAGGTTTTAATTTCAAAAAAAATTAAAATTTTCGTCATAGGCATCATCATCATCAAATCAATTTTCATTAATGAATGTTTCTGGAGAGCAAGGAATTAGTGCAGGTCCTGAGAGATGGGCAGGTGAAGCTTGCTTCTTTCTTCCTTCATGCCTTTCAGTCCTGCTTTCTCTTTTTTAAAATAGCAGCTTTAAGGGCTGGAGAGATGACTCAGTGGTTAAGAGCATTTGCTGCTCTTGAAGAAGACCCAGGTTTGGTTCCAAGCATCCACAAGGTGGCTCACAACCACCTGCCACTCCAGTTTGAGGGAATCCAAAGCCCTCTTCTAGCCTCTGTAGGCACTGCACATACATGGTGTACATACACACATGCAGATAAAACACTCATATACGTAAAATAAAATATAACCCTAATAAAAATAATAGCTTTATTGAGATATAGTTAACATAGCATAAAGTTATTCTGTTTAAAGAGTAAAGTTCTATTACTTTGATATATTCAGAGTTATAAAAGCACATCTAAAATAAGTTTTAAAACATTTTCATTACCACTCCTCAAAACTCATCTCATTAAGAGCCTCACCTCAATTTGCCCTTCCTCTCACTTTTTGGAAAATAAAACTCTCTGTTTTCATAGCTTTGCTTATTTTGAGCATCCCATAAACTAGAGTCATATAATATATGAATTTGGGGGTCAGACTTCTTTCATTAGCCTATTTTTCAAGGCTTATCTTTTGTATCATGTATCAGTCCTCCATCTTTTCTTACAACCAAATAATATTCCTTCTGTGGCTATGGCATACTTATCAGTTCATCGAGTGGTGGACATTTGAGACGGTCCCACTTGGGCTATTGTAAATGATGCTGCTATGAACATTCATGTTCAAGTTTTTGTGGGTATATGTTTTCCTCTCTCTTGGATAAACACCTAGGAGTGGAATTCCTAAATTGTATGATAACTTTTTTAATCTTTTGAAGAGCTGTCAGATTGCTACCAAAGTGGCTGTACTATTGTATACTGATATTCGCTATCCTTTCTTTGTATTCCAGCCATTCTAAGAGTGAGAGGCCGTATCTCACAGGCTTATATTTGTATTTTCCTGATGACTGCCAATGTGGGCCAACTCCTAATGTTCTTATCCATTTGTACATCTTCTTTGAATAAATGTCTGCTGAGGTAATTTTTCTACATTTAAAGTTACTGTCTTTTCTAAATTGTCTTTCAGGCATTCTTCACATATTCTAGACACAGTCTCTTTTTCAGATAAATGATTTAAAAATATTTTGTCCTGTATCTATGTGATACCTCAGTTCTGCTCCTAATTCTATGACTTGTCTTTTTACTTTCTTTGTATTATCAAAGACAAATTTCTTGCCTCCAAGTATCTTTTAGGCAAAGGCATTATACAAGGATGAATTTGATTGCAACGAAAAACAAATTATACTATGTAGAAAAGAAGTGTTAGTGGGACTCCTCAGAGAGTTTGTTCATGTGAATGCTTTCGAGGAGGAACAAGGACTGACTCATTAAATCAATCAAAATGGTAGTCAGTCCAGTAGAAGCTAAAACTCTGATTTGGCTGGATTTTCTTCTTAAATGGATCAACTTAATGTTTGAATCAGTAGTATATTTGTAATGAAAAGCTGTCTACTCAGCTTACTGACCATGACATCTATTTTCCTTGGTTAGAAGAGTAAAGTTATGTCTGGCTTAGAAGCAAGGCATCCCTCAGTTTCTAGATGAAGATGTCGAGGACGTGTATGGAATTTTCTGCTGCCTGATATTGCTGAGGACACGAAGCTCTCGCCCCCCCTCCAACTCCAAAACAAGTTTCTTTCTTTCCACTGCTGTGCTCTGCAATTGCCCAGTTGCCCGCCCTTTCTCACTGCCTGTTGGAGTGTCTAACTTTCTGAACAACAAGTTTGAAAAGTGAAGATTTCTAAGCAGGATTTAGTCTCAGCTGAAGCAAGCGGGTTTTAGTCATTGTTAGAACCCAGGGTGAGAATAGTTGGGTACCTGGCTATGCTGTGTTTTTCTCTTTAGTGGACAGACACTCCGCAGTTGCAACGGGCTTCTGTGTGTAGAATCTGTCAGTGAGGCATTCTGGCAGAGAGTTGCTGTAGCACATGAACAGATGACAGGACTGCAGGCAGTCTGTCCCCTTCTAGGGAATAAGGCAAGGATTCCTTTAACACAATGTGACAACTAATCTCGCTACAGCATCTGACTGAGAGGTTTTAATTACTACTGTGAGTTACGCACCTGATTTCTTCACGCACACGAGCAGCCGGGGTTTCCATGTGGCTCATCAGCACTGTGCAAAGCATTAATCAAGGTGAGCAAGTTGATCCAGAGTCCTTCCCTGTTGCTCTCATCTCCCTCTTTTCTGTGTTTCTTTCTGTTTCCCTCTCCCTTCATTTCTTTGAGTTTATGAGAAAGGGTTTATGATTCTACACTATGAACATAAGGTCGGGTCCTTCAGTTCTCCTTCTGCTCTCAGCTGCAGCAGTGAGCCTGGTGGTCACAGGGAGGGAGGTGTTGTCACAGCCTTGCTGGCATTCAGATGAAGATGCCTTTGGGAGAGAGGATGTGCGCTGGGATGGAATGGCATCTTGCAAAAGTGGCTGGAATCACAAGCATGAATTTGGTGGGTGGAAGGGGCATGCAGATCACAGTTTCTTTCAGCTAAAGAATGAAACCATGGCCACTGTCACAAGAAAACCATCTGTCTCGCACTCCATGAATAAATATACCAACATCATGACACAAATGAATGAATATTTAGAAGCATCAAAATAATTGATTGACCACAAAGAAACAAAGCCTTCCTGGCCTCTGGGAACTTGCTCATCGAAACTTACAGCAATGGTGACCACATGCACAAGACCCATGAAAGCTCAAACCACACAAAAAACCCATCACAGAACTGTGGAATTGGGCAGTAGGCCCCAACCTTAGCTGAGGAACTATTGGCAGCTGATCACTGCTGGGTGAAGGAGAGCTGATCTTCTTTAAGTAGTGACTCTAGATAGGTTGACCAAGCTCTAGTGGATGAACTCACACTGAGGGACATCTGGAGACACAAACTTGACTTGATAGCCTTAACGTATATGACAGAATGCATGAAATCTGGTGGAGGGGCTATGGAGGGGTGCAGATGGGAGGGATTCTAAATATGATTAAGATGTATTATAGGAAATGCACAAAAATTCACTAAAATATATATTACAAAAACAAGATATTTGATTGAGATTACTGTGTGCGTCTGCATGCAGGCATGCATGCATGTGTGGGTATGTGTACATGCTGGTATGTGCGGCTGCATGCAGAGGCCAGATGTCAGTCTTTGGTGGTGTTCCACAGGAGCCACCCCTCTTGCTTTTTTCTTTTGTTTTCTGATTTTTATTTTTGTTTTGTTTTGATTTTGCTTTGGTCTCTCATTGGGACCTGAGGCTCACTGAGTAAGGTAGGCTCACTGGCCCACAAAAGCTTGACCTTTCTCTCCCTCCTCAGCCCAGGGATTGCAAGTGCATGCCACCACCCCTGGCTTTTATATATTTTTACATGGGTGCTAGGGAATCAAACTTGATCACACTTGTCTGCGTGCTTGTTCAATGAACACTTCACAGACTGAGTCAACTCCCCAGACCTCTAGATTATTTGTCTATATTTGGATATGAGATTATGGAAACGACCACTTAAAAGAGTCTTTGAAATATCCATTAATAAATGCTCTGCCTTGGAGCAACACAATGCTACAAACAGTGCCAAGAAAAGTTTTAGAAAACACAAGTGTCAACCACACACTGATTTCCACAGGGAAGCCGCTATCCTCCACAGTGAAGCATTAGCCAGCACTTTCAATGTGTATAGAGTCACCTGCTTGATGGAAAGAGCAAGTATGGGTTAAATAGAAAGATCTGGAAACAGTCACTCTGAGGCCTCTTCAGCCAGAGTAGGATCCACACTGGATATTCATTTGTGCACCCTGGTAAACCCAGGCTTGCTCCCAACACAGACATTCTTGGCCAGGGTCTAGGCAGGCTTGCTTCTGTGCACCTCTAGCAACATTTCCTCTGCTAAAAATCCTGAATTCCTTGTATCCCACCCCATTTCCTAATGTGACCACTGCCCTCCTGCATGCCCTGCTTTGGCTGAACAGCACAGTGATCTCTACAGCTTCTGCACATGGCTCAGTTCATGTTGTCTTAACTTCTTCTTGTCTCTGGTGACTCTGGGCTCTCCGGTGCTTTGCCTCGATCTACATTTCGGGCTCAATTCCATTACAAAACTCTTTTTCTTTCCGGGTATCTGACTTAGAATTAGACTTTTCTGTGGTCCAAAATCACCCTGTACTTTGTTTCTAAATCTTCATTTGATATTTTACCCTTCTAGAATGTCCTTTGAATCCTCAAGGTAAACACAATTCATTAAAACCCTACACCTTTTTGAAGATGGGGCTAAAACACTTCAGTCTTCAGGTGCCTCTCCGTTGCCTCTCTACATCACTTTCCACTCTTTGGGGCTCTGTTCACATTGTGTGGAGGAAGAAGAGGAGATTTGATGAAGACCAAGAAGAAGAGGCCTGAATGTCAGTTTTGTTACTGACAAATGTGTGACTTTAACCATGTCTCAAAATTTCTCTAAGTTTCAATTCCTTCACATGTCAATAGGATGATTCTGCTGTATATGACTTCTAAGAGCCCTTCCCTGAAAAGCTCAGTGATTTTTATGATGATACTTTCAGAATCTACATGTTAACTTTCTAAATCAGTTATGTACAACTGATACCTTGCTCACCACCTAAATTTTCTTTTGCTTCTTTGTGCAAAGGTATCTCACATACAGTAGGCACTAAACAAATACTCATTAAATGAAACAATGAATGAAACCAAATCTCTTGCTGCAATTTGATCTCTCATAGTTTTGTTTTCAGACATGATACTGAAGAGAACTGATGTAAAACATTAGTTTAATAGCTATTTACGATGTGTACAGTGCTTGATTTGACAAATTTACACGAAAAGAGTGGTGTTCCTCTCATCAATCTCTGTCTCTTCTGTGTGCATATGAATGTCTCTGTTTTCCTAATAGTGTCAGGTAAGTAATAATTTGTAAGTGTAGGCTTCAGTGTTTTGATTCTGCCCCAAAGAAGCATGCTTTGGGTGTTTAGGGGTAAGCTTAGCACATCACTCTAAACCCATGGTTCCAGAGCTTGGGACCTGTGGGTTGCATGAGATAGATGATCAACTATGTGATGTGATTTCAGAAGTGCTGTTGGGGCTGCCATCTGCCTACCCTGTGTTTGCTGTAAAATAATCACTCCTTTGGTTTCAGAAGGCTTTGTATCTCAAGGATACCCTGGTAAAATGCCTCGAACTATGCCTCAAACTATCATTGGAGATCCTTTAAGTGAGTAACAGTTGTTTCAAGTGCATTCTGCAGAACTCAGATTCTGTGAGATACTAACTGGCATTGCATTAAAAAGAAGTTGTGCCAGTGAAATACATTTGGAAGTTTCAAGAAATAAACCTAAGCATTTTCCTGGGCATGGGACTTCCTAGAACCTTGAAGAGCCTAACTTGCATAGCAAACCCAGGTAGTCATATTTCCAAGACTTACATCTTCAGAAGTAGAACCTTCCCAATGATTTTTTGTATGTATGTTGGGAGGTGTGTATGTCATGTTCATGGGTGTACATGTATATGTGGCCGCATGTGCACATGAATTCACACGTGTGTGGAGGCCAGAGGTCAACATCTGGTGTTATCCTCTTTATTGCTTTCTTTTTTTTTTTTTCTTTGAGATAGTGTCTGTCACCGAACATGGAGCTCGCCAGTTTGGTACTAGCCTGTAAGTCCCAGCCTCCTCCTGTGTCTGTCCCCTAATGCTGGGATCACAGGCACACCATCATATCTGGCTTTTTGGATGGATGCTGGTGATCCAAACTCAGGTCCTCAAGCTTCCACAGCAAGCACTTTATCATATCCCCAGCCAGAACCTTTCCAACATTTATGATTTACTATTAAGTGTCCCAAGGGTCTAGATTACCACTGACCATATTTTAGGAAAAACTGTCATAGGGGAATGTGAAAGCTACTTAAATACCAGATCCAAAGAGTCAAGGAAGTCCCCAGTGAGGAAAAGATGTATCTAACGCAGGCTGCTGCCGTCAGCAGCTCCGCAAAGCTCTGCTTGGTCCCAGGCCCACTGGAGCTTCAGCCATCACCCTTTCTCTCACAAAGCTGCACCTCGTTCACCTTTGCTTGTCTGTCCTCACACTTCTGCTGGGCCCTGAGGGACCTGAGAAAGCAGCACCGTTTCAGCAGAGAAGTTACTGAATGCTACCCTCTGTCCTTGGAGGATTCTAACCCGAGGACTTAAGAAAGCTGTGCTGATCAGATGCCCAAACTATTACTTAGCTCATTGAGTTAAAAATTTAGACTTTTCTGGGAGATAGTGTCACTGGCAAGGGTGGGTAGGTTGGAAATCAATACCTGTTTCTTGATAGAGCAGGGTTAAAAGTAGTTAATTTGGGAGCAAGGTATGGTTGTTGCACATCTTTAATTCCAGCACTCAGGAGGCAGAGATAGACAGATCTCTGTAGACTGAGGCCAGCCTGGTCTACATAGTGAGTTCTAGGCCAGCTGTGGCTCCAAAGAAACCCCCCTGTCCCAAAAACAACAGCAACAACAATAAAAATAGATAATTGGTTATTTTCCTTTGACTTTCCAAAATCTTCATGGTTCTTTCTTTACGTAAAGTCCTTCAGTTAAACGGGTGAACCACAAACCTAAAAAGAATGAATACCCACTATGCAGCTACATGAAACTTGCTCACATGATTGACTGGAATGAAAGCAAGCCTCTGGAAAGGGCACCTGGGAGGAGGAGGAGAAGAAGAGGAGGAGAGGCAAAGGGCCCCGCTGCAGCTCCCAGAAGCCCCAGAGCCTCTTGCATCCAACTAGAAGGTCAGTCGTCTACAGATCAGAGAAGCCCATCCTGCTCCTTGGACTGCTAGTGGTCAGTGCATCTATTTCCCCCTCACAGTCCTGTCCCACTCTGTCCCCCTCGCATTCACTGTTACTGCTCTTTTCTGGCCTATCTCTCTCTACTCAGCTTGTCCCTTACCTGGTTGGTATCCCTGCTCCCTCTGTGCCTGGAATCTTTAGTCATTACCTCCCTGCTGGATTGAGATCTCTGGAGTCAGGGGACACATCTATGGAGTCAGTCTCTGTGGCTCTAGTCCATAGCACACTGAGAGCTGAATAGCTCCGTTTCCTTGGAATTCATTCCATGTATCCAGTGTGCTACTCATTTGACATCAAGACAGTTCTTGTTCTGTTGTGCTGGTACATTCCTTTTTACACTGTGGTATCACTCCTCCCAGATAGAACTACAGCATCCAAGGGAGCACCCTTCCCCGCCACACCCTTCACTACCCAGCTGGGCCTACTGAACCATGTGACAAAGGAGCACATGCAACCAAGGGAAAAAGCGTCTTTGTAGTGCTATCTCATGGATGGGCATCAGCACAGAGTAGGTTCCTGTATGTCTAGTGTGGAAGTCAGATATGTGTTCGGAGTTAAGAAGCTGATTCCTCCTTTTCCCACCTTTAGCTCCCTGGTTCAAGGGCAGGAGGGCCTAGAGCAAGAGGACAAACTGACTGTCCCTGCGGTTAAGGGAGGGTCTGGAGCCACCTGCAGGTAGAGCAGGAGGTGGAGCTGGCCCACACTCCTAGCAACCTGTCCTCATCTGCTAGGATGGCAGCCCTGCAGGGGGCTAATGAGATGGGAGGTGTGAGGCAGGAGCTTGGCTACGCAGGCAATTACAGCCTCTCAAGCTGCCAACAGTCTGGTCAGCTGCAGGGCCGCTGGCAGCAGTGGCTGCAGCTACCTGTGCCACAAAACCTCTCCCTCCTAATGAGGTTATTACTAACCTACTGGCTGATGGGACCCTCAGGCCGATCTCTCTGTCTTCCCACTTGTGGGCATAGGCTACCCTGCTGCTCTCTGGAAGCATGGCAGACTTAAGGTCTAGTCCATATAGTAAAAGGGGCCGATTGTCCATGTCACTCTGTTGACACTTCTGCTTTTGGCTTCTGCTGTGTTCTGGACTTAGAAAAGGGGAGATATTTCATGTAGTGCCCCTGAACCTTAATGGCCTGTGCTGGCCTGGTATACACTTGCATCTGTCTCTTTTTGCTGGAGCTCTGTCAGTGACTCTTGATTAAATGGCTGCTCCAAGTGTGCTCTGAGTTCTCGGCTTCTAAGTGCCTCCCTCAAGAGGCCTCCCCACTGATCCCTGTCTCTGATTCTCTTGACCTGTCTCCCTTTATGACCTCATAGCTGGGTTGGAATGTTTCCTCCCTACTCCTCCCTCCCCTAACCTCTTGTGTGAATTCCCCATCTACTCCTTAACTCACTATTATGGTGTTGATTTCAACCTGGTCCTATAAATTTGTTGAGAGGGCTAAAGAGATAGTTCAGTCGGTAAAGAGCTTGTGTGAGGACCTGAACTGGATCCCCACCCTACCCTCAGCACCCATGTAGAAAGACTAGCTTAGTACTATAGGCTTGTAATCTCAGCACCCTGGTGGTAGAGACAGGCAGATTTCTGAGGATCCCCAGACAGCCCCCTAGCCTAACTGGTGAGGCCCAAGAACCACCGAAAAACTTGACCTCTGATCCCATTTACCTGCCTACACACACACACACACACACACACACACACGCACACACGTTATTGGGTGAATGAAACCAATGCCTTACCCACCGAACTTAGCTCTGGACAGCAGGGTCTGGACAGACCCGGGAACCTGCCCCAGTCTCCCAGAATGTGGTGGGGTGTGAGACACCTCTCCGAACAGCACTTTCCCTCTGACAACCCTTCCCTTCTGCTTCTTCCTCAATCCAGGAAGACAGCTCATTATTTTGTTAGAAAATCGATCTGATCGTCATTAGGAAGCTGTGCAGGATACTTCTGCCTGCGTGTGAGATCACGGGACAGCTTTAGAAGGGCTGCTCCCGTTTGAATCAGATCGTCCCCAACCTGGCATCTTCCTTCATCCCTGGCCAATTACTTCTGCCCTTCTTTTCCAGTCCCTACCCCTAGCCTGTATTTTCCTAAGCAAGAAAAAAAAAAAAAAAAAAAAAGATAGCGATATCTACATGACAACGGTGTAGCTGTGATGGTGGTGGCACAGTGATGTCAGGGGCAGTGTGTGTGTGTGTGTGTGTGTGTGTGTGTGTGTGTGTGTGTGAAGCTGGGAGGATTTCTGGTTCTTTGGGAATGACAGTGCTTCCCATGCCTTTTAGGGACCCTAGAACTCCCCCACAGCAATCTCCTGGCTGTGTCCTAGAGGACAGCGAGAAAGAACAGGATGCTAATGGTCAAAGCCTTGGAACAAAGGCGTGGACTCCTGCAGGAAGCAGCGCGCTCTCAGCCTGCGCATCAACCTGCCGGTTGCCTGGGTCTTGGAAAACGCCCCGCCGTGCTCCACCTCTCACAACAGCTGGCCTGCGTGTCACAGCCAATTAGACTTTGGAGGGAGCGAGAGAGAAAGGAGTGACACCGCGTATTGACCCCCGCTGTCACGGGGCAGATGTGGAGGCCAGCACGCGTCCCCGCTCAGGCTCGCCGCTAATTAATCACCTTGGCCGCCGAGTCCTGACAGCGCTTTGCGCAGAGCCAGGCGCTAGCGGATCCAGGAGCCCCGCACCTGCGGAGAGATGTGCCCCCGGGCGGGAAGGGAGCGCTAGGCCGCTTCGCTCTGCTGGCCCACCAAGCCTGTTTCTGGCAAGGTCTGTGGGGTTACACGGAAAGGTGCAAACTTTTCAAAGTCAGACGTAATTACACATAATGAACGCTGGAAGGAGCTCGTGAGCACAGAGGAACTAAATCCAAACCCAACCAGAGGGTGCTCTCTCCAACGGAGGCACGTGGGGAGCAGCAGTTGAACACTCCAGGATATGCACAGGAGAGAACATTCCATCAGCTGACCTTCAATTTCCCTCCTTCCACCAAATTTCCTATTGGCATCCTTCCTTCTGTTGCCGCTTCATCATTTACGTGGGGGTTTGGGGCCGGGGGTGGTCACATCTTGGTCTAAATGCCTGTTGACACGTCTTTCAAGATTTAGTGGACTTCACTTAGAATTTACCTCCTCCAGGAAACAGGCTTAGCCTCTCAAAGTCTGCTGCCAACTCCTGGGCACCCTGTACCGTGCCCCACCTCCCAATTATAGCTTTCAAGACACAGAACAGGATTTATCTGAGCGCAAGGACCCTGTCAGTGTTTCTTAGACTTGCCATTGAAGTTCTCAGCACAGTGCACAATGCCAAAATGACAAATATTTGACACATGAATAAGGGATGACTGACCACTACCTTCAAGGAGGTTCGAGCTTAGTGGTCAGTGCTGTGAACTTCTCGGGTGTTGCTATCAGCTTCTGTAAAATGGGCTAGTCGTGCCAGCCTTGAAGCACAGGACAGACCTGTATCTTATTTGAATACTCAGAGCATTAACCTTTCTTTGTGCATATTATGTTGGCTTTGGTTCTTATTTTTCACATATGCTGTGACATAAATTCTAGTTTTTGACATTCATAACAAAATGTTAATGAACAATAAATGGGGATTTGATCTTTCAAAATTAATTTATCTGGAAGGTAGGAGTTGGTCAACTGAAACTTTTCTTCTTACTGCAAATTCTTTGTTGCTTTGGATTCTTCCCTTTTGTTTGATGCCTCGTGTTGTATAGGAATGTATGTAGGCACAGGAAAGTGTTTCAAAACTTCCTGTTTTCTTACTTGGGATAAATGCCCAGATATAGGTTATAGTGTATGTGTAGGTGATTGTGAAACTCTGTGTGTGTGCACCATAGAAAAGTATGTATTGCAAGGAGGTGTGTATATATATATATATATATATGACAAGTGAACCTGTGTGAATGTGTCACCCATATGGTAGACTTGTAGAAGAGTGTATGAATAAGTTTATTTGCATATACATGATGTTGAGTGTGTGTGAGGAGTACACAAGAGTGTTATGGACCTCTAAAGGGACACATTGGTGTGTGTGTGTGAGAGAGAGAGAGAGAGAGTGCATGTGGAAATGTTTGTGTGTGCACATGTGTGTAACAATGAGTATGTAGGAGCAAGCATGAGAAGTATGGGTAGATGTTAGCATGAACATGTACCTGTGTGCACATGTATGTGATAAAAGTCTTGTGTGCTTATAAGTAGTCATGTGTGTCAATGTGTTTATGTATGAGGCTTCATGTCCCTGTGTGTCTACAAAGACATCATGATGTCTGTCTTACTGGATAGTTCTAAAATCAATTTTATGCTCACAGGGGCAGAAAGTCGGGAATTCTCAAAAGTTGAAAGTCATAGTGTCAAATAGCCTTCTAAATAATTTTCCTTGTACCCAAAGACTAGAGCAGCTCCCACTCCTCATCAGAAAAGCTTCTTTATGTAGTGGATGATGGTTAATACAGAGCCTCACAACTGGTCAGAGTGCAGAGAGTAAGTATCTGAGAAATGCTCAGCACTAAATAGCACATCGATATTACACCTCTTCCCCCAAGGTTCAGGGAACAGCATGGAAGATGGGGCAGAAAGAGTTAGGGGTTGGTGACGATTGCTGCAGAATGATGTCTCCTGGACAATGGCAGGGCCGTTAGACTCACGGACTCATAGCACTGCGGTTGCTGGGACAAGACCTGCCCAAGATCAAGTCAGTCAACACTCCAACATGGAGAGGGAGGGAAAAAGGAGCACGAGGCCTCCCTCCTAAGAGTGATTGGCAGTTGATGCCTGCGGGGGGAGGAGAGTCAGTATTCTTCAGCAGTGTCTCCCATGGTAGATGGACCATACTCCAATAGATGATGTCCTCTCCCCATGCCTATATGGGCAACACTAATTAGACTCCAGTATAGAGAAGGGAGGGGGGAGAAAAGGCACGAAGTTGTGAGGGAGTCAAGAGTTGGAATGGGTAGCAGGGATAGATATGATCTATATACATTGTATTCATGTATGAAATTACCGAAGAATAAACAATTTTATTATGCTTTTTATTTTTAATCATGTGTATCTGTGTGTGTCTGTCTGTGGGTATGTGCACATGAGTGTGGGTGACCAAGGAAGCCAGAGACAGTGAATCCCCTAGAGCTGGAGTTACAGGTGATTGTGAGTTGCCTGACATGGGTGCTGGGAATTGAACTCAGGTCCTCTGGAACTGCAGTAGGTTTTCTTAACTGCTAGGTCATTTATCCAACTCCTTAATTTTTTAAAAGGGATTTTGTTTTAATTTTATTTTTATTTATGTGTATGGGGTGGGGGATGCACACATGCATGCCATTATCTGATTCCTGGAGCTCGAGTTACAGGTGGTTGTGAGCCACCCGGCTTGGGTGCTGGGAACTGAACTCAGGTCTTCGGATCTTCTACAAGGGCAGCAGGTGCTCTTAACCATCCCCTCCCCCAGGTTTAAAAAGTTTTTTTTTCTATTTTATGTGTATGAGTGTTTTGTTTGCATATATGAAAGTGCACCACATGAGTGGCTGGTGCCTGCTGAAGTCAGAAGAGGACATTGGATACCCTGACCTGGAGTTAAAGATGTTTGTGAGCTGCCATGTGGGTGCTGGAAACTGAATCCCAGTCCTCTGGAAGAGCAGTAAGTGCTCTTAACTGCTGAGCCATCTCTCCAGCTCCACCCATTTTTTTTTTTTTTAAGTTGAAAGGGCATTCAACTTGTTCCTTGGTATATCTCCAAATGCCTCTTTTGCACATAATTTTGTTTTCCTAATTAGCCTTTAAATAGAGAATCAAATTAAGAATTTGAAAATATCATATGAAGAATTGGTCTGAAAAAAAGAGAAATGGAATTAGTCTGAAAAAAAATGTAGGAATAATTGTCCCAGGAAACATAATCCAACAGGCATAAAAAAAAATAGTGGGTAGATTATCCCTTAGTAGGTGACACAACAACCAAGCAGGTGGAACTGGCTTGGGCTGCTTCAAAGGGGCAGAGCTTTCTTCAGCTGTGCTCAGTGATCAGCAACCACTACAAAACAGCCTTCTCCCCAGACCTATAGAAAGTTCCCGTTTAAAAGGCAAAGACTCCATCTTGTGGTTGAATGAAAAATTGCAGCTCCTCTGGTGCAATTTCAAAACAAAATGACATACCAAGCCCAGGACCTCCCAGCAAGTCTATTGTGCACATCACCCAGGCCTCCCCTTTCTGTAGCGCTAGTCTTCTTCCTTGCAAACCCCTTGTAAAGGCTTTCCCACTTTCCCAGCCACCAAAACTGACTGAACACTGACCATACATTTGCATCTATTTCCCTTTCTAGTTTGCTGCTGTTAGAGAAAGGAGAAAAGAAAGTTAATATCTGGGACTGTCATGTTTCTTATTTCTAGGTTGTCATTTTTCTAGATTTCCAAAAAGGTGAGAGTTGAACTTTTCCTAAGAGTGTGGCAGAGAGTGTAAGGGGTCGTTCCTAAGTTCAGGAATTCTATTTACCACTGCAATTTGATCCTAGACTGGAGGGGGGGGGGACAAGCCAGGCCATCAGCCTCAGTAAGGAAAGATGACCAAAGGTAGAACATGCTTGGAGGGGCCTTTAATCTGCTGACCTCTAATTTTGTGGCTGTCTCTTTGGGCTTTATGGGGAGGTTACTGGTTATTCCTGGCAACCTTGAGGACTGAGGACTTGGGTTAACAATGATACAAAACAAACTTTGCATGTATCAGAGACATACATTGTAGGACTATAAACTAGAGTGCAGGGTTCTTGTCATAGAATAAAATACTGTCACCATTTTGAATGGTGTTATGGGAAGATATTAATGGTTAACATGTGAAAGTGCTTTAATGGTACCTGGGAATGCCTTCATAAATATTAGCCATTAGGATTACCCAGACGGTAATGTTTAATGTTAGTCCAATCTACCTAGCAATGCTAAAGTGAGAAGCAACTCTAAAGTCAGCCTGGTCACAGTTTTTCTGGCTCTAAAACTAAGGCTCTCTGATAGTTAAGCTATTTTTAAGAAACTATGAAGATATTGGAAGGATGTTTAATATATTATTATGTTAAAGGGAAAGGCACACAGAAATGATAACATAGCCCCATTATGCAAAAGAGTGTGTGTGGCATGTAATAACCAGGTAATATGGGTACATGAAAACAAAGTAAAGGTCTTTGGAGTCTTATTTTGTAGGGTTCAAATCCTGGATTGTTCTTTACCTGGTCTTTTTACAGAGGTTCAGATAGACTCACTTCCATGTATCTGACTAGGGTTTTAGGAAGATAATGACCTTGATGATCACCATGAGCCATAAATGGCTGGCAGTCCCTGGCATTTGTCCTTCCCTGCCTTCATGGACACCTCCAGCTAGTTTATGGACATTCAGAGTACAGACTTCATTTTCCAACCCAGGTTTCAGTCAGGTGATCAGATGACTGAGTCAGGCCCAAGGGCTGTACCTGCAGTATCACTTCTGGAAATGTCTTAAAGGTAGGTTATACTTTCTCCTTACACTCCCTCCTTTCTGTGATTAGAAGCGCCACTTTGTGCTTGAGACTGAAGTATTTTGGACGCAGAAGAGGAAACTGCACACCACTTGGAGGTGGCAGGAGGCACCTCAGACACTAAGGCCACTTTGCTATCAGACTAGCTGGCTGCTTTCTTTTGGATTTCATTTTTGACACTATTACATTTTTACTTACCCATACTCATTGGTCTTTGGACAGAGAATATCACAGGAAACGCATGGGAATATCTGCAGACATTTTGGCTTGTGACAACTACAGAGACACTACTGGCATGTGCTAGGCAAGAGGCCAGGAAGACAGCTTAAAAGTGCACAACATGAAGAATTATCCAGCCCAGAATGTTAGCAGTGCTGAGGTTGAGTGGCCCTGCCCAGTGGGGCATCATTAACTTGGACTCAATTATGATTGATATCAAGGAGCCTAAGGATAAAACCCTGAGAACTTTGTAACCAGATTTGACTTGCTGAAGCATGGTCTTGAGGTTAGTCTGAGCCAGGTTGATTATAGTACCTATCAGGGGTCAATGGGAGCCAAGACAAGCCTTATTGAAAGAGGGTTGCATTTCTGTAACTGTATCTTTAAGGTGGCTTTTCATTTTGTTAAAGGTCAGCACATAATGATTTGGGGAGAACACTGCAGTTTTTCAGGGATGCTTCTCCTCCCTGTTATCCCTAAGCCCTTCAAGGATTCTGGTGCATAGGATGGCAGGCCATGTCTCCCCTGAAGGACATCTGGCTTTAGTTGTAGGCTGAGAGGTTGGCTCCTAATCAATACAAATCCAACCTTCTGGGTCTTCTGGGTGAATGGTAACATATAAAGAGACTCAGATCCATGGCTCAAGCCAACACTTGGACAGGCTAGGAAATGACTATTCCAAAGGTCCAGTGGCTGAACTAGAAATTGAAATTCACAGAGAAGTACTTTCGAGGGTCTCTGAACAGGTATGGTAGGGAAATCTGACAGTGAGTTACATCCGCAAAGGCCATCCTCACTAATGGGCTACAGAGTCTTTCCTAGCCAGGTGGAACATTGACAAGGACCCTAGAGAAATCTGTGATATGACTGTAAAAACTGATCTTTGTACTAGAAGAGACTTGGTTTTCTTTAGAGGTATTTCCCCTTCCTTTGTCCCCAATATGCCTGCTAGCACATCTGTGAGACTGGAGGTATTTCACATGAATGTTGAGGTTTTCCAGCTTATCTGACTTGTCCTGATATATTTGTCCCTCTAGTCTGGAGGAAGCATGCATGGCTAAATTAGGCTAATTTTAAGTAGCAGTAAGCCCTCCTAGACATGGACAGTTTGAGGCCAGCTCACATCTGGGGTTAAAAGGTTGGGTACAGTGGCCTGTGACTATTTTCCCCTTGATGCATATGATAGACATTGAGGTTGGTAGCTTCATGTGTAGGATGCTTCTGAATTCTCAACTGGAGTTTGGGGGAACCCTGAAAATTAGAGTGATTTTGGGTTCTTGTGACCCAAAAGACAAAATCATGTAGGCAACCAGATTTAATCAGTGGGAGTTCTAAGATGATGGAACCTGGATGAGTAAGAGAAGGCAAAGATCAATAGTAATATCAGAGAGAAGAAAAGATTTGGAAGCAGTTGCTATGGCAATTCAAGATGCTTATTTTAATTTGAGTCTTTGGGGCCCAAAAAAATGACTTTAAAGAATAATATGCAAAAATAGAGAAAAGTATTAGAAGCCAAATCTGGTCCTGAATTTATAGCCAATCTTATTTTATTTTATACCTCAATTACTTCTTTCATTGTCTCAGAACACCAAGATACTCTTGAAATATCATTTAAAAAAACTTTAATTTTTTTTAATTTATTGTTTGTATTTTATGTGTATGTGTGTATTGCCTGCATGTAGGTAAGTGCACCCGTGTCGTTCAGTACCCACGGAGGTCAGTAGAGGCTGTCGGATCCCCTGGGACTGGAGTTCCAGACAGTTGTTAGCTGCCATGTGGGTGCTGGGATTCAAATCTGGGTCTGCAAGAACAGCTAGTGTTCTTAACCGCTGAGCCATCTCTCCAGCCCCCAAAATATCATTTTATATACATTTAAAAAACAAACTATTGAGGCCATATCACACCAAAATTAATAAATGCTCTTTACTATCATCAGATATTTAGTTAATATTTCTTGCACCATATAATACACTACCATTTGTTCATTTTTAATCAGAACACAAATAAAGCTCTTATGTTGTGATTGATTGATATGTCTCTTAATATCATTCATTAAATTCTTTTTTACAGCTCTCCTAATCCTGCAGTTTCTGTGTAAAGAAACCAAATCACATAGGCAATATTCTCATAGTCTGGGTTTTTGATGGTTGTCATTTTACTTTTTCCAGTGTCTCCTCAGATCTAAAATATTCATCAAATTTGAATATCATTTCATTTTTATTGATGTTAAGATGATAGCAGAGGTGGTTTGCATGTCTAGTAGAGTGATAGTTAATCTTGTCAATGTGGCTGGATCGAGAGATACCTATGACTTTAGTAAAGCACACTTCTGAACGTGTGTGCAAAGGTGCTTCCAGAGACAGTTACCTCAGGACGACCCTGACCTAATCCATGGTTGAATCTGTTGATGGATTAAAAATCTGATTATTGCAGCCAGGCATGGTGGCACATGCCTTTAATCCCAGCACTCAGGAGGCAGAGGCAGGCAGATCTCTATGAGTTCAAGGCCAGCCTGGTCTACATAGTGAGTTCTAGGCCAGCTGGGGCTACAGGAAGACTCTGTCTCAAAAAGATCAAAAAATAAAAAGTCTGATTATTGGAAGATGCTGGACCTATGGGAAGTTCTATCTACTTGGAGTAAGTTGGTAACCTGGAACATGCCTGTAAAGAGTATATTCTTGCCTTGGCCCTTTCCTGTTACTCTCTCTTCTTCCTTAGAGCTGTGAATTGAGCAGCTTTGCTCCAATGTACCCTTCCACCACGATGTCCTGCCTCACCCCAGACACAGAAATCATGTAGCCAGCCAACCATGGATTGCAATCTCTTAAACCATGATCCCAAATAAATCCTTCCTCCTTTGATTGTTTCCTTGGGTATCTTGTCACAGCCAGTCTTGATAACTAGCTTTTGGATGCTTACTACCTATGCCCACTTGTTCTTAGCGATCACAGAACAGTGTCCTGGAGCATCTCTAGTAACCCAGACTATAATGCTGAGGTCAATAAAGACTTCTTGCAGCAACCCTTTGCTTATTCCCCTCTAAGGAAAAATTCGTGAAAAACATCTTTGAAAACAGTTTGGCACCATAGACAAAGCCAAATGGACATCCTAGCCCCAACACTAAATTACTACATGACGTGGTTTGAAGTTCCTTAAAATCTCCGTGCCTTAGGTTCTTAACGTGTCTAATGGAAACCTCAGAGGACATTCTATAGAAATGTGAAGGCTGGTAAGGACACTTACAAACTATCTAGCACACAAGCAACTCTAGTGAAGTGTACCGTGCTCCTCTCTCTGCTTGTACCCTTCTTCCCCTTTGTTTCCAGGTTGGCTCCTTGAGGTGGACTCTGTGGCTTGCCTGCCAAACAGTCATTCTGTGGTTCTGGTCCAGTATGGAGCCCTTAATGGACCCAGTGTTGTAGGGCTCTTCCTCTAGCTCCAAGGGAAGAATGAGTCTTGGTCTAAGCTGACTGTAGTACTCCCATACTCCTTTGCAAATATTTGATTGAGGGCTATGGAGGTGGCTAAGAAGATGAGTGAGAAAATCTACTAGAAAATTCTGGAAAACAATCTTCATCCTAGTAAATCTGGAGTGCTGCCTCCCCCATCCATTTAGAATTTGGAACCATTGTATGAGGATGTGTGTTGCATGGAGCTTCAGCAGCCCTCATATCCAAGACCAGATAGATGTCCTTGATATAGAGATCATGGTAGTCTAAAGTGAGGGGGAAGAGTCTGACTCCTTCAGAGAATAGAACTGCACCATGAGTGATCACCGGCAGCTTTTCAACTGGATAGAGATGGTATTAGTTGCTTTTCTGTTGCTGTGATTAAACACCATGACCAAGACAACTTGAGAAGGAAGAGTTAATTTGGGTGTACAGTTCCAGAGGGATATGAGTCCATCGTGGCAAGAAGACACGGCAGCATGCCTTCTAAGACCAGTACTATCCAGACAGCATTGCCAAGTTCAGCTGCCAGCCTTGGGATGAACCTTGGCCCCCTTTGGTCACATTAGCACCAACCTTTGTGTGTTGTTGCCTGCTGGCAGAGAAAACTCCCTAGGGATTTTCCTTTCACAGTTGGAAGTGTAGCTGGGTGGGTTCTTGCCCTGAGGGCACTCTTTGCATTGTTCAAATACAGATTAGGAGGCTTTTCCTTAATGACATTAATCTTAACAATTAGAACCTCCCTCTTTGCTAATGTTTTATTATATTTTTATTTAGTGTGTATGAGTGTATTGTCTGCATGTATGTAAGTGTACCACATGCATGGCTGGTCCTTGCTGAAGTCAGAAGAGGGTGTTGGATTCCCTGGAACTGGAGCTACGGATGCTTGTTAGACACCATGTGGGTGCTGGGAATCAAACTTGGATCCTCTGGAGTTTGATTCCCAGTTTGATGGCCAGTACTCCTAACCACAAAGCCATCTCTCCAGTCCCCTACAGTCTCTCTTCTAGCATATGCCTTGGGCTGCAACATTAAGCTTCCTAGTGCTCACTTTCTATCCAAACTGTACATTTCAAATTTCCTTCAGCCCCACTTGCTCTTTTTCATTGTATAAATGCTTAAAATTTATCAGTGGTAACCAAGCCATAGATGCAACATTAGATTGTCTTAAAATTTCCTCCATGAAAGAAACTAATTCATTATCTTTTAATTCAATCTCAGGCAAGTTCTTGGGCCTTTGGCAGAAGGCAGCCAGATTCTTTACCAAAATATCACAGGAATGACCTCTAGCCCAGTTGTTGTTGAAGTCCTTGCTTCTCTCTGGAACTACATTGCTCTCAGCACTACTTTCTTCCAGGAGCCAACTCTAATGGCCCATTAATCTCTGCTTACAACATTCAACAGCTTTTCTATTCCAAACTTCCAAAGTCTTCCACATTCTTCTGAAAACCCACTGGGTCAGGTTCTTTATAGCAGCACCCCACTCCTGGTACCAAGTTCTGTATTAGTTGCTTTTCTGTTGCTGTGATAAAATGCCATGACCAAGGAAACTTATAGAAGGAAGAGTTCATTTGGGCTTACAGTTCCAGAGGGATAAGAGTCCATCATGACAAGGAGACATGGCAGCAGGGGTGGCCAGAGAAGAGAGCTAAGTGCTCACATCTTTAAACATGCACAGCAAGCAGAGAGAGCAAAACACACTTTCTCCAGTGAGGCCACACCTCCTAAACCTCCGTAAAGGGCACCACCAAGTAGAGCCAAGTGTTTAAGTACTTGGATCCTATGGGGGAGGTTTCTCATTAAAATCACCCCAGTGACTAAGAGCTCAGTATTCACAATGACCTCTAGTTGCAATGTGGTTTAGACATAGAAGAGATTGTATTCAGGGTCTCAGCATCTAGGAACATCGCTCAGGTGCACACAAAGTATTCTCATTACACTGACTTGATCAGACTTAGGCTTATTTTTCCCTTCAACCTGAAACCCTGGGGTTGGAGCCTAGGGCTGGTGTGCCAGCTTCCCAGGTTCCTATAGTCTTGCCACTTTGTCTCCTTAGTTTGTGGTTTTTCTCATTGTGACTTTCAGTCTGCACACGTTAGCCTCCTAGGAGTGTGATGGAAGAAGAGACTCGCACAAAGGGTCATATAAGCCACAGGGCTTATGACAAGAAAGTGAAGGTTTCCATATAGCTTTCACATACTCCTCACTGATCAGAGCTGTCACATGGCCAACTTTAAGAAAGACTGGGAAACAATTCTTTTGGGAGCATCTTGCCACATCGTATAGAATAGGGAATTGTTGAAGAAGGTGAAGAGTGGTAAGTGGACAGAAACAGTGTCCCAAATACCCTGCTTGAATGGACATGTCTGGTGTTCTTCCCCGCCAGGTGAGCGGACAGACCCACAACAAGTGTACATCAAACTTGACACCAGACAGACCTGAACCAGAATTACATAAAGTGACATTACATTTGTAGTTCCTAGAGCCATGAAGCAAGTCAGACCTAGGGGACCAGAAAGAAGATGTAGCTTGTGTTTAAAGACACTGCAGCCCTTCATCTGCATCCCTACATCTCTGGTCATAAACTCCAGTGCCTATTCATTTATTTTTTCTTTTTGTGCTCCCTGAAGACACAGTGGTCTCAGTCTTAACTTGATGCTATTATTACCTAGAGAGCTTTAGAAATTTCTAACACTCTGATCTCCCCAAAGATCCGTTAAATTAGAGTCTTTGGAGATGGGACTCGGGTCTTTGTATTTTTCTTAAATGTCCCAGGTGATTTCCCTGTGCACCTGTGCACTAGAGCAATGGTTTGAAGTCCTGACTATACACTAGAATCATCCAGGAGGCTTTTGAAAAATGCTGAACCCAAGGTCCTTCCATAGGGAATCTGGCTTAATTGCACTGGGATGGGATCTGAGCAGGGATAGTTCTTAAGGGTCCCCTGGTAGTTTTAAATGTGCAGTGAGGCTGAGAAGCCTTGCATGGGCCTTGTAGATCAAAACAGGGAGGAAGGCATCTTTTCCTTTGTTTCTGAGCAATAAAAGTACTAAAGTACTGTCAGTCGACACGTTCATATGTACAACTTGAAGAGTGACTCTCGCTAGGCAACACTTTGGGAGTTTTAAAAATTTCCACTTCCTGGACTAGGCTCCCTGAGATAATCTGGGCCTGGCATCACTGCACTTACTCTGAAATGTCTCTGTGATTCTGACACACAGACAAGGTGAGGAGCACGGTATAATAGTAATCATGTTGATAATAATGCTCCATAAAAAGTTATACCTATTCCAGTTAAAGAGCCTGTTCTTTTGGGAGGGGGAGAATTTTATTTATGCCAGAGGTGTTGAGCATCAGTGTTTGGACTATTTCCCACTGTAATTGTTAATGTGAGTATCTGCTGTATCCATAAAGAATGATCTCATTTAAAGATAGGGTCTGTTCCTTCCTCACCTGCTTTTCCCTGTCACCAGGCATGACAGAAAGTCCAAGCAAGCTTTATAGATCAACTGATGGTGTGGCTTATGATAGCAACATCTGAGGCCACTTGTTTAAGGCTGTGTCCAGTTCTTTACTGAAATGATGCCAGCCTTTTGTTCCATGTCTGTCTTGTTTCATCTGTCTTTTTGTGCATATCTTCTCCAAATTGTTTGATTTGGGTTGTGTAAACACATCAACGGTCCTGAAGGTGTTATGGTGGTGACATGTTCCTAGAGAAACAAGTATGCCCTGCACCTCAGGGGCCATGGATACCACTCTGCTGGGTTCTCATCATCCTCCTCCATGAGAGCAGGTGCCATCAGGAGGATACCCAAGGACAGGAGCCTCTCTCTTCCTCTGAACTCTACCACTACCACCATCATGTGGGGTGTCACAGTGAGAAGGCAAAATGCAAGCATGCCACTCAATGAGTTCCTGACTCAGGCTGCACAGACTCCTCTGGTTCAGTAATTGTCTCCCTTGCCCCAGGCCTGCCCCAGCTGGGTCTTGTACCTCTCTCATTATATTCAGGCTCCTTGGGGCTCCTTACAGCTGATCCCAAGCATCTGTGAGGGGAATGACAGTCACTGTCTGCTCTGTGTTGTCTAACTATGGAAGATGATCGTGGACACTCAACACTGTGGTCCTTTGAGACAATGACCTCACACCTACTCTTCATAGGATATCTTTTCATCTTCCTTCATAGTTTCAGAACTATTTCTTTAAACTTTAGCCTCTCCTTCATGTGAATCCTCCTAGGGATCAAACTCAGGTCTTCAATCTTGGTGGCAAAGGCCTTTGTCGGCTAAGCCATCACAGTGGCCCAGAATTATTTCTTTGAATTGAATATAAACTAAAAGAACAATGTGTTACAAATTGGAAAATAGAACTGAGCTTGGAGAGAGGCCCCCAGACACTTTTACAAGATTCGAGGGTTTGCATGACAGGTTAATACTCTGTTGGTCTTCCTGGCATGCTCAGGGAGCACGGCACTCCTTTCAGCCCCTACATCCTGCTATGAACAATGCTGCTCTGAATTCAGGCTACCCAGAGTAGACATAGGCACCTTGGGACACAGTTTCCCTCCCAACCTTCCAGAGCAACAAAGCCAAGTGTTTTGAAGGCTGCAATGATTCTGCTGGTGCTTCGGCTCCATGGACTTCCAGGGAGGACAAGCAGAGACAAGCAACATGTCAGGTGTTAGTCCCAGATACACTCAGTCCCTCTGAGCCTCAGCTCAAATTGGCAGATGGTTATCCTTTCCCAAGGTGAGTGGAAATTGTCAGTATGTCATTAGACCTATCTGTTGACAGCCAGCAGAGTGACTACTACAAGAATATAAAATTAGGTCAGGAAGTTAAGAAGATGGTCAGGCCGAGCACTGCAGGCCTGCAGGAGGCTGAGGCAGCAGGATTGAAAGTTCAAAGCCTAGAGGTCAACTCAAGTGAGTAGTTTCTGGGATATGGTTGAACATATCTGGATCATAGTGTTCAAGGTGGACATGGGCAACTTAGTGAGACCGTATCTCAAAATGACCTGCACAAGATCAAGCCAATCAACACTGTGGTATGGAGAGGGGAGGGACCCATGAGGCCCCACACTTAGCTCATGAGCTATTGGAGTTGATGTCCACTGAGGAAAGAAGAGTCAATTTTCTTCAGTGGTGTGGCCAAGTGTGGGTTGCCCATGCTTGAGTGGATGGTGCCCTATGCACACGGGCAACATTAAGTAACAAAGAAGATGTGAAGATGGGACTTGAATTATGGGAGATCTGGAAGGGTTGGAGGGGGAGTTAGAAGGTAGTGGTGAATAAGCTCTAAATACATTGCATTCATATATGAAATTACCAAGAATAGGGAATTTTTTAAGTAGAAAGAGGACTGGGGACAGAGCTCAGTGGTAGAGTACTTGTCTAGCTTGTATGAGGCCCCGGGTTCAATTCCCAGCTCACAAAAAAATGAGAGTTTTCTTTTCTGATATGAAAACAAAATGTTGACAGCCCATGCCTTGGCCTAATCCAGAGTGCCTCAGCCTCACCACCACTGGCATGCAGGGCAGGCACTCGCTTTGCTGGAGAGTGCCTAGAGGGTGTTTAACCACATGTCCAGCCACTACCCACTTGATGCTAATAGCACCTCACTGCAAGTTGTAACACATGAAAAAATGTGGCAAACACTTTCTCTGGTTCCCTGAGAGACAAAGGCACTTGAACCATTGCTATCATTCACTGGCTTAAAAGCTGAGGAGTGTCTGCCAGGCCACACACTGAGGAAATAAAACAGCCTTTCAGCAATTGAAGAGAAATGTTTCTTCATAGTTTGAGGGAGAACACTGGAATCAGGTTTTGGTGGAGCTTTTCTAGAAAGGGACCCTGCAGCTCATCATCCCTTGAAACTGAGACTTGTCAGGAGGTGTCTTGGAGGAAGGGATTTTTAAGTTCAGGGATTTGTGTGGTGTGGAATAGTCAGCAGCCTAGAAGATTTGGGAGCTTCCCACTGTCTTCATGGTGTAGGGACAGTGGCTGGAAGTGTCTACATTCTGAAGAAAGTCTTGGAAAAGTAGCTGAGGAAGGGCTGGAAGACCCAAAGGCCAGGAGATGGGGAGGACAGGAGCCCATGGCTTAACAGAGAAAGGATGGAGCCAAGGAACAGATAAGACATACCAGCAGCTGTGGATGTCAATAAAGGTGGACCCTGAAGGCCTGGTACCATGTCCCCACCAGAGCCTGGGGACAAGGAAGGCTCTAGCCAGAAGTGGAGGAGTGGAGGGAAAAGTTGTAACTCGGTGGATGTCTGGGACAGAGTCTCCCTTGCATTGTCAATATTTGTATTTTTCTGAAACACCAAAGAGGATGAGCATATTAAGCTGTTTGGGAAAGTAGTTAACATTTTTGTACCTCTATATTTGTGACAGCTTTATGCCTGCTGCAATTTGTTTAACTCAGCATTTCTGACTGTTTGACAAAGGACACTTTCTTTTCTTGGATGAGCATCTCTGGTTAGCCATTAAAATGAGTGTCCCTCTAAACAATTTTCAGAATGTTGATTTAAATCGTAAAGACCATCTGTACCATTTGCACAGAACAAACGAACAGCTATTCTTGAATCATCATGTTTATTTTCAATAGCACATTATCTCAGTTGAATATATTTTTGTTTTTATTAGACACACATTGTTCAGAGCTAAGAATCAGGGAGTTGTGTTCCAAAGGCCTACAGTAAAATGTTCTAAGACTTCTAGCTCTGTGAGGTCCCCAAGGCTCTTTTGCAACTGAAAATAAAACAGCTGGGAAAGCCCACGGTGCAGAGTCAAAGATATCAGCCCTGTGGTCATCAGACCTGGCTTTAGGCCCCTCATCTCCCCTCTTATTCTGCTTGGGTGGAAATTAAGAGCTGTTTGCTAGAGCCAGGTGGATCTGATACCTCATCTACTCCACTGTTCCTCATCTCTGATCACCTCTTTATTGTCCCCCTCTGTGCTCTCTTAGATCCTTTGTCAAACGTTTCCAGTCTCCCAGTGTTGTGGAACACTGTCTTCTGGGCATGACATAGTTATTAGTGTCTTGAAATCAGAGCAGCTGTGCTTACCCACATCAGACCCTCACAAGACTGGGCCTCCTAACATTGCCTTGTGGAGGGGAGGAGGGGCTCGTGAGGCTTACAAAGTACTCACCAGACTACTTGAGCCTAATGAGTCTTCTCTCCTCCTGAGATATAGATGCTGTTAACAATTTCTGGGGGTTGGCCTATTTTTGGTTGTGTGGCTGCTGGTAAGTTGCCCCAGTTCCTGTAAGTAACTTGAATAAACTCATTGCTTCACCAAGCCAGACTTGATTGGAATAATTTCTTTGTCTGTAATTGGTGTCCTATGTGGGGGAATAGATGTTTTTCCATGACTTTTAGGCAAAGTTAACACATTGACCAGGTGAGAAGACGTAATGAAGACAACATGGCTCCAAGTCGCAGAGATCACCTTGCCAGAAGACTAATGGTTTGATCAGAACTCTGTGCTCAGAGGAGGACCTAAGGCTCTATGTTCCATGACTAGTTCTGTCCCCAGAACCCATCAGTAATTTGTGGGAGTATTTTGGCTCTTACCCTGGTGAAGAGTCCTGTTAGCATCTGTGGGCAGTGACTACCGCTGTGGATATTCTAAGATATAGGGGACAGTCCAGCAAGGCAGAGGCTGCCACAGTCCAACCGCAGGAGAATCAGTTTTGCCAGCCCAGGGAAAAACCTGTGTCGTACACGTATACTCCAACTTTGTTAGAACGAATGCACAAAGTGCTTTTGGTGAAACTTCAGTGTACTTTAAATTTCCTAGCGATGAGCCTAGAAAAGATTATTCTTTATCTTGTTTGGAATTTTACCAGATAATTTTTATTTATTTCATTTTAAAACTTTACTATTTAAAATATTTTTATTTATTTATTATTTATTTAATGTGTGAATGTTCTGCCCACATTGTGTGTAGATGCACCTATATTGTGCAATGCCTCCAGAGGCTGCAAGAGGGCATCAGATTCCCTGGAATGGGAAATGGTTGTTAGCTTCCATGTGGGTGCTGGGAATGGATGGAACTGAGTTCTCTGCAACAGCAGAGGGTGTGTGTGTGTGTGTGTGTGTGTGTGTGTGTGTGTGTAGGCCAGAGGACGATGTTGTGGAATCCTTTCAGTTCTGTACTTTCACCTTTACATGCATTCCAAGGAACCAGCTCAGGCTGTCAGGCTTGTGTGACAAGCACCTTTATCTACTGAACCAGATTAACATTAATGATTTTTGTTTATTTAAAAAACCAAAATAAACAAGTGAAAACACCCATGTACCTGACATCAGTGCAGCTGGTGGCTTGAGACACCAGACAATCCTCGACTTATGATGGCTGGATTTATGAGGACTGGACTTTACAGCATGAAAGGGATGTGTATTCAGAATAAGCCATGCTTCACATATTGAATTTTGATCATTTCCTGAACTAGTGACAGGCATCATGATCCACTCTACAGGCTGGACAGCAGGAGCCCACAACAGCTCCCACTCATCCACCAGAGATGAAACAATCCATACTACAGAGGCTTTGTGTTACAACCTGTGATGTTCGACAGTTAGGTGCATGGCATGCACTTTAACTTACTGTATTTTCCGTCATGATGGATCTATCGGGATGCAGCCCCACCATCAGTCAAGGCCCCTGAATGGTACAGTTCCACCTATTGCATTTGTGGCTGTCACATATCTAATCATTCATGATCAGAGTCATAGGACTAATATATTCTGGACTATTCTGATCTGGACATTCATATACCTAAATACAGATTGCTTTGCTTTATTTTTATTTGTTCATTTAAAATATTATTTTAAATTTCATTCTCATTCTTTTCGATTTTTTTTTTTTTGGTCTTTTCGAGACAGGGTCTCCCTGTAGCTCCAGCTGCCTGGAACTCACTCTGTAGACCAGGCTGGCCTGGAACTCACAGAAGATCCGCCTGCCTCTGCCTCCCGAGTGCTGGGATTAAAGGCGTGTGCCACCACACCAGGCTCATATTAGTAAAGATTTTTATTGATAATTTTGAAATGATATGGATAGGTACAGTATGTTTACTACAAATAGTAGAGAGGAAGACATGTAAGGGTAAGGGGTTTATTAAGAGGCATTTAAAACCCAAGAGCAATAGGTGCAATTCTACAAGAAATCCACTGGAGGGCGCGAGACCCTCATGCAAATGTGTCAGCGAAGGCTACAGGCGAATTCAATTTCTCCCACATTAAATCAATAGCGATGTGAATTATTCTTGAAAGATACACATCTCCCCTCTCTCATCACAGGGGATTGTGTTTTCTCTTTTTCTCTTCTCTTTCACCTTTGTGTTGGCCCCAGCCTCCAGTGTTCACATTCTGGGCCTGGCCTGTTTGTCTGCTTGTCTGTTTTTCCTAAGGTTCAATTTCAAGCAGGCAGATACGGCCAGCTGCTTGGGAGCATGAGGCGATTTAGCTCCCTACTCTGGTAAATGTCTGATAATCGGCACATTGAAGAATTCAGAATCAGACAATGTATTAAGTTTACCATACCAGCATTGCTGCTCTGGGGGCAAATAGTGCAGTCTTCTGCCGAGCTGCGTAAATGACACAGCTCTTGCAAAGCCAACATGGAGACGCGGCCAAGGAAGAGGAATGACTTCAGTATTTTTAGAAAATCTATTTGTTCCTGTGTATACATGTTCATGGTGGTGCACTGACCAGAAGTTCATGTCCAGTGTCCTCCTCACTCTCCATCTTATTTTTTTATGATGAAGAAACTCATGTTTAGAATTATCAGCTGGACTCAGTTTAGATAGTTCCAGCTTTACTGGCAAAGCATCAGCACCAGAGGCCACTAGAACACACCCTGTCTTCTCTCCATCAAGCCCGCGCAGGGAATTGTCTTTGGCCACACTGATGTCAGTTTTTTCACTGTCTCATCTGCTGCTTGTTGGCCTTGGCAACCACGACCGGCGTGAACGTGTTGTCTTCTGTCTTCTTCATGTCTGCCTCAGTAGTCAGGGGACCTTGACAGCATGGTGGTCAAACCTGTTTCTCCTGTGGGTGCTCTTGTGAGGATATTTGGGCTGCCAGAAAGAGGCTTTTCCTTCGCTCTTTTTCGCATGCTTTCCTGTGGCTATGCGGTTAGCACTGCCCTCTCAGAGGGCCAAGCTTTAGCTTCGGGAGCCACAGGAGCATTCTTTGCTTTTGGTGCCCTCTTGGCCTCCACCTGATGATTATTTTTTGAGATTTATTTATTTTTAGTTTATGTGTTTTGCCTACATGTGTATATGTGCACTACATGTGTGCCAGGTGCCCTCAGAGGCCAGAAGAGGATATTAGATCCCCTGGAACTGGAGTTACAGATGATTGTAAGCTACCATGTGGGTGCTGGGACCCTAACCCGAGTCCTCTGTAAGAGCCACAAGTGCTCTTAACCCATGAGACATCTCACCAGCCCGCCACCTTATTTTCTGAGGCAGGGTCTCACACTGATTTAGCTAGGTGGGCCAGCAAGCTCCAGGAACCCCCTTTTCTCTACCTCTTTAGCTCTGCCAGTCCCAGTTCTTGGTTCTGGGTATCAACTCAGGTCTGAATCCTTTCTTGGCAAACACTTTAGAGACTAAGCTATTTCCCTAGCTCTGGAAAACTGTCTTTGATTCAGTGCATCTTCTAGACCTTAGTATGTTATAAAGACCTTGGCCCTAGATACCTTGCAATGAGCCCTCTTCAAAGTAATTGAAACAGCTGACTTGCTAGGTTTTTAGCCACATTTACTGGTGTGAATGTACAGGTAGCGCAATTTCTGAGACTTGCCAGAGGAAATGCAGGCTGCCTCCTGAACCACAGTGTTGGAGCTTTAAAAGATGAGATGCCTGAGCCTCTTCCCACTTCAAATCAAGGAAAGCATCATCTTGAGATACAATGAAGAAGGATGAGGATATTACTCAGGACCCTGGACCCATCAGCAGAGGGGAGGCAGAGGTATAGGGTAGGGACCATGTTTTACAGTTCATTTTGATCAAGGCTGAAATGTTTAAAATAGAAACAAATACAGCCCAAAGTGGGCCACGTACAGACCAACGAGAAGGTGTCATAAGCCAAAGTTGTGATAGGTCTGTGTGGTGTTTAGCCAAAATGTGTGTGTGTTGGGGGGGGAGAGCAAAACAAAGCAAAACAGAATGGTAGCTGAAGTCACATTTTCAGTTTGGTTTTGACATGCAGTTCTTGATCCCCAATACTCACCTGGCAGCCCTGCTTTGTTTTTACCTCTTGAGCTGCCTTACAGCATGTACCTTGCCTAAAGCAAGTTTATTGCAGTTACAAATGGGGGTAGGAGCCATGCCTTATGGATGGTACCAGCCACTTTTACTCAAGCGAGTATATGTCACGCAGACTAAATCAGTAGCTCCTGCGGTTCCACAAGAACTGCACCAGTTACATTCCAAGGCTTATCTGCTTTGGGGAATGAAAGTCATCAAAGAACCCTCACCCAAGAAGTTGGAGATGAGAGTGGATTGGCTGCTCTTTGTAGTCATGGGGCACCATTAAGAAACTTTCCGCTTGAGTCCTTTCTACCAGACCAGGACTTATCCAACCTGCCCTTGTCTAAGCCAGCTGTGCTTGGCTTGCTTCTGCAGTTTCTGCAATGGTTTCACCTGGATGATTTCCCCTCCAAGGAGCATTTGGCAAAGTCTGGAGATAGCTGGGCTGTTACTAACAGGATGGGACACTAATGGCACTCACTGAGTTAAATCCAGGGGTGCTGTTGCTGAGGCAACCCTGCAATGATGAACTTTTAGGCCCAAATGTCAGCAATAAGGAAAAGTGAGAAGCCTTTTCATTTTCAATGTATATTTTAAATTGAATTTCTGTGCACTTCGTACAAAACATCTTAATCATCTTTATACCTCTCCCCTACCCTCACCCCTCATAACCCTCCCCACTGGATTTCATGCATTCTGTCATGTATGTTAAGACTAACCGAGTCAAGTTTGGGTACGCAGACGTACCTCAGTATAAGTTCACCCACTGTGGTCTAGTTAGCCTATTTAAAGTCTCTCCCTTAAAGAAGAGCTACTTTACCTCGCCCAGCAGTAATCAGCTGCCAATAGTTTTTTGGCTAAGGTTGGGGCCTGCTGCCCATTTCCCTAGTTCTAAACTGGGTTTTTGTCTGACTTAGACTGCATGGGCTTTGTGTGTGCTGATATGATCGCTGTAAGTTCACATGAGCAAGGTCCCAGAGGCCTCTCGTGCAACAGAGTGTGATGCACACAGAAAGCCACAATAGACAATGGTGTAGAGAATAAGAGACTTCAGAGTGTGTGTCCCTGGGTAGGACTCCTATATTAATCTTCACCCACCCATTGCTTAGGGACCTTTGCAGAAGAATGGGTGGAAAGGTTAAGAACCAGGGTTTGTAATGATCCTAAGAGAAGCCTTTGTTTTAATGAAAGACCATCGTGTTTGTTTCTGTACTGACTCTGTCTTCTACAATGTGCTAGATAGCAGTGTTGAGTAGCTGAGACTGAGATGCTATGGTTTCAAATCCTAAAAGATTTGCTGTCTCCCCCATCAGACCAAAATGCTATGACTCTACCAATCCTAAAATATTTCCGCCTGTCACAGGAAAAATTTGCTGACTTGTATCTAGAGCGTAGGTTAAGATACACATACAAACAAGGAAAGCATGACTATTTTGAAAAATAAAACAGTCATGCTTTACCTGCAATATATGCAAAATCCTTAGCAATTCTTTGTTTTGACCCTTTCTGGAGAACTTTTAATTCTGTCTCTTTCTGATTACCCCTCCATCATCTCTTTTTATTATAAACCTGCTTCTTCACCAGGCACTGAGCTGAGTCTGCTGCCATTCAAATGCAGGCATGCTTCCTGTTCCTTGGGGGGCCTGTGTAGCTCAGTGGGGGAGGTAGATATTAATTAAACCATCACCCTAATGAATGTATGATGACAAACTATGATCAGAGCTCAGAGGCTGAAGACAGCTCAGATGACAGTTGACTGGGGCTCAGGAGAATTCCCCAAGGAAGGGAGTCCCGAACAGAGGCCTACAGGGCAAGTGCAAGTTAACTAGACTAAGACTGTGTGTGTATGTGGTAGTGATGGAGAGGCTTGGCGGGGACGGGGGAGAGTGGTGAGTGGGACAAGGTGAGGGACAGAGTGGAATGCTGGTGGAAATAAAAAGGTCAGCAAAAGCGATTTGGGGGAGTTGGTGAGGACCCAACAAAACCATGCTGGCCAGACGGTGTGTTCAGTCTTATCCTAAGAGCAGCCAGAGGTGAAAGAAGGCACTGAAGGGCCTGGGAGGAGACGTCATCAGATTTTCATATTAAGCTCCTAAATTGTCAGACATTACAAGGGAGAAAAAGTTGAGCCCATTAAAACCCCAGCTATTTTGAAAACAACTAGTTGATTGATTAACTTTTCAAAACCTAATTAAACTACTATGCCCCCCCCACCACACACACATGACAGAGTCAGTGAAGAGACTGAATTCAAATACAGTCACCTTCCTTTTTATAAAGGAAGGTGTATCGACTCAGCTGGAATTTATCCTATTGTGATTTCTAAGGTCATATTTCTTCTGAAGATTAGTTGAATATTTATGTGAGGGGTTAGTTTTTTGATGTTAAAAATTCCAATTCTCACAGTGACTTCGAAATTTTCTAGGACTTCTAAAATATCCTCACTAAAGAGTGAGTAGAATCAATAGCTCATCATATAAATATTCTAGGATGTAGACAATCTATTTTTCCTGTGCAAAAATATGTTTTTTTAACTCCATTTTAATCTCCCTTTTGTCTCCTCTATATGGTAAGTTGAACCCTTAGTCTTAAGTTTTATTACTGTCTGGAATTTGTACATAATTGATTGGTAGTGCCTTTGGAGATTTAGGCTTCAAGTACTCTATGTAAATAAACTCAACCAAATATTCTGTTGTATGGGTTATTGTTTAGTTATTGGGTTTTTTTTTTGAATTTGTGATGATTCTCCTTCCTCAAATAATTATTTCTACCCTAGATCAGGAGCCTTCAAACCACCAGTCCAACTGGCTACCTGCATTGTCCATAAAGTTTTATGGGAGCATAACGATACTGACATGTGTATATTGTGTCTATGGTTGTACCCATGGCACAATAAGAAAGATGACTGGTTGCCACAGTGACCAGATAGGTACAAGCCTAAAATATTTGCACCTGGTCCTTTATAGGAAAAGTTTGCAAGTTCTGTTCTAAAGAAAATATGTGAATCTATTTATATATTCGTTTTACGTGAGAGTGTTTAAAGGTAGCTCTACACATCGTATGGGCCATCATGACTACATTTTCCAACAGGTTAGATAAGACCCTATGAAGGACTAAGAATAGTTGACAGCACTTCCGAGCTCAGCAACACTTCACTAAGCATTTCCTAGCCATTATCTCACATAATCCTTATCGCAGCCCTGTAAATTAGATATTATTATCCTCATTTGGCAAATGAGTACATTTAGATTAGAGCAGTTAAATAACTCACAAACTTGTAGCAGCAGAAATGGGAATTTGATCCAATTTCTATCTTTGTTTCTGGGCTACTATATTTTAGTGAATCAATCAACAAATAGGTATTGATTGACTCAGGAAGGAGTATCTCGTTTCCTGTATGAGGCCTAAGGTGGATACAAGTACTTCCAAGTGCAGACATCTTGACTCCTAGATAATGTGTGCCAAGGCTACTGGGAGTCATTGGTGGCTTTCATGTTCCCAGACATGCATCCTGGGATTCTTTCCTGAGAGGCTTTAATTGCATCCTGAAATACACTTGAGAAAGAACTCTACTGAGAAAAATTTCTTGACTTCCATGGAGTTCCAATACATGCCATATTCAAGTCTCTCCTTTATCGACAGGCAGGGCATTCCATGGGATTATAGAATAATCAAGGAAGCACTCCCTCCCATCCCCATCTGTCATCCCTGGAATATTTGCATTTCACAAGCAGCCTGTGCTGCCCTGTGAGAACACTGCTGCTGACATCACAGCGCTGCCAGCACAGCTGCCCAGTCCTGAGATCCTGGGGAGTGCTTCCCTGACACATTATGGCATTGCCTCGAGCAAATGGAAACCCTTGATCAGTTTGTCAAGCTGACTTGACTATTGTAGAACTCACTGCATGGACCTTTCAGAACCTGAGTCCACTTGCTCCCAGGTGCATAGACCGAAGTGTGCCAACAACTTCACATCAATTCTCAGTTGTTTGACTCCAACAGGTTCTTTTCAAGAGTCAGGTATTTGATGTAATTCAAATTTCTTCTTTTCCCTTGAAGCGATTTCTTTGAAAAATGATATATTTTTTAAGACTCTTCAAAAATGGAATAAAATTATACTTTACTCTGGAGCTTTTCCTTACTCTAGGATAAACGAATTATTATTTTAAATCTCTTCTAAACACAGCAATAGCTATTAACCTCCTTGGTTTCCAGATAGGTCACTAGGGTTGACTAAGTTAAAAAACAGAAATTTCGAGCCAGGCATGGTGGTGCAGGCCTTTAATCCCAGCACTTGGGAGGAAGAGGCAGGTGGAGCTCTGTGAGTTTGAGGCCAGCCTGATTTACATAGTGAGTATAGTGAGTTCCAAGTCAACTGGGGCTATAAGGAAATAATGTCTCAAAAAGACCAAAAAAAAAAAAAAAAACCCAGAAATTGTTGAGTCCCCAACTATGAAAGGAATTGCCCAACAGATGCAGCAGACTCTGAAGGAATTAATTGTTGAGTGCTATTAGGTAAATAATATCAGTGCTAACAAGACCCACAAAACAGATTTCTCTGACAATGTGCATTCTACAATGGCCCTAAACACACATCACACCATAAGGGTTCTATCAGTTAACTAATATAGGACGAGAGCATTAAAAATGAAATTAACTCAATAGGAACCTTGTAACTGATAGCACCACACTGTGTAAAGAAGGGCATCAAATCTCCACCTGACTTTGCTTGGCCTCTGAGGACAGAACCCACCATGCAGTTCTGGCTCTCTCTAGTCCTTTCAGCAGCTCTCACAGCAAATGTGCTTAGAAAGCAGTTCTCAGATGCTTCTGCCTCAGCACGACTTGTAAAAGTCAGTCCTAATCTTCCATGGAGATATTCATTCTTTTGACGTTTTCTGAATCCCTGCTTCATACCAGACATATGGCACATAATGTTCATGGCTTTGCAGCCTGGACTCTTTCATGTAAGGCAGCATTTCTGGTCAGTACATCTCGGTAGCCTACATGTCCATAAACAGAAGAATGGATAATGACAACGTGCTTTGGAAAGTTCTTGAAGTACAAGAAAATGAATCTGAAGTGCCTATTAACTTTGAATGGCCATTCCATGGTCAGTGAATTCTAACCCCATAGTGGCCTTTTGCAGTTGTGGGTTAAGCCACGCCAAACTTCCTAGTTCTCAAAAAGCTTAGATGAGCTTAGATACCATGAGCATACACGTAAGCCTCAATCTATTCCTCCAAACCAGAGATGCTCTAGAAAGGAGTCTAGCCTGCTTATAAAAACATTGCTGCATAAGTTCATGTTAAAATTACTTTTTCTTTCCAGACTGGGGAGATAGCTCAGTCTGTAAAGTGCTTGAGGAACTGGGTTCAGTCCCATTAATCCATGTAAATAAAAAGTCTACTGTGTTGACACTTGGGATCTCAACATTGGGAAGATGGAGACAGATGGATCCCTGAGGCTCACAGGCCAGTCAGCATAGTTGAACTGACATATTTAAGGGTGGTGAGCGATCCTGTCTCAAAAAACAAGGTGAATATGTTTGAGAAACAACTCTTGATGCTCACCTCTGGCCTCTACTTATATATGTACACATGGGCATACACATATACATGAATGAAGGAATGATTTTTATAATAATATGAACTGACTTATAATTAATCCTGGAAAAAACATGTACTTCTGTGTCTTGTAACCCAGGCACCTGATCTTGTTTCCTGGGAACCTCAGTTTGGTACTCCCCCAATAAGATAATGAATATGGGTATTGTAGCACTGAAAGGTGCTGCACTTAGCTCCGTTGCTCACAGTGAAGATTGAGAAGGATGCATGATCCTGGGGGAATGAGATATTCTATAACTAGGGCTCAAAAGAGAGGATGGTCTGTTAAGCTAAAGGTGGAGTCAAACTTGTACGTCCCCAAATGAAACTGGAGAAATGAGGCCCAACTCAAGGAGACAGTTCCAAAAACAGAGTTCCAAAGATAGTTCAGTCAGCACAGTTCCAGGAGACAGACGATTTCAAGAGCTATCTGAGGGGACAAGTGTCCTCCAAGTTCAGGCCCACTCTTAAATTTAAGAGTCTAGCATTTTGTTTATCATAGTAATGCCGTACATGAAAACACACATGCTTATACATTTATTCTTTTTAATATACATTTTTATTGAATTCTGTGCATTTCATGTAAAACATGTTAATCATCTTTATACCCCCTCCCACATCTGCACCTTTGATAGCCCCCCTTCTGGATTTCACACATTCTGTCATATATGTTAAGGTTTAGTAAGTCAAGTTACTAAACAAGTTCATTCACTGAGGTCTAGTCAGCTTATCTAGAGTCTCTCTCTTAAAGAAGATCAACTCTCCCTCACCATCAATTATCAGCTGTCAATAGTTCTTTGGTTAAAGTTGGGGCATCCTGCTAGTTCTATGTTGGTTTTTTGTCTGATTGAGTTTGCATGGGTCTTGTACATGCTGACACCATTGCTGTAAATTCATATGAGCAAGTTCCCAGGAGCTTGAAAGACTCTGTTTCCTTCTGGTCATGCACTTCCCTCCCTGGTTCTTACAATCTTTCTGCCCCCTCTTCTACAGGAGTCCCTGAGCAGTGAGTGGGTGAGGTTTAATACAGGAGTCCTGTCCAGGGACCTGTGCTCTTCTCTTGTTCTCTCCACTTTGCCCATTTGTGGACTTTTGTGTTCATCACCCTGTTGCATGAGGAAGCTTCGCTGATGAGAGCTGAGAGATGCATTAGTATTCTCTCTACCGCCTTGTTCCACTCTGTTCTCTGAGCCGCCATAGATGTAGAGGTTCCATTGTTGATGCATTCCTTAGGTCTGGGCATTTCACAGACACTTATTCACTGTGTGTGAGCAGTTGTGGAACTCTGTAATAGCCTATGTCTGTTGCAAAAGAAGCTTTTTTGGATGAGTGGTGACTGGCATACCTGTCTATAAATATAAGGATCCATATTTAGCACACAGTAAAAAATTATGTTTGTCCAGGGATGTGACAGACTTAGGGTTTTCTTTAAGATCTATGACCTCTCCACCCATGTGTATTTGGCTGTGTTTACAGTACCATACATGAGTTTCCTCCCATTGAGTGGGCTTTATGTCCAAGTAGGTGGCTGTTGATTACCCCCAAGATAAAAGTGCCACCACTACGGCACAGAGTTCGCTGTGCTGGTCATTGTTGTGGTTATTAGGCTTTAAAACTGGGTTTGGGCAAACGATTGATGTTCTTTCTTAGCAGCTTCCATAGTGATCTCTAAAACTATGAGAACTAGCCTTCAGGGAGGAGGCTTCCAGGTCAGTTCCAGCTCCATTGCTCCAACTCCTGTGTTGGAAATGTGTCCTGTCTTCATCAATAGGGTCTTATCTTTAAGTTTTGGTAAGCAATCAGTGCTAAAGCAATACCTTGTATAATTTTAGGAGTCTATTGGACAACTGTGACCAACAACCCTCCTGTCTGGCACTCTTTCTTGTTATACAGCCTTCGGCTATACACATGCACTCATGTATAGATACTATATCTGTAATTTTTCAGTAGGCTTTTGAGCTAATACATTTCTCTCTTTTTTTCACATCAGCTAAGCTTTATTTATCTCTCTTCTCTCTCCCCATCTAACCCTCCCTCTTCCCTTCCCATTTAAAGTACCCTCATTTTCCCCATTTCACCCTTGATAATATTTGTCCCCTACGATCCCCCTCCCTTGAGTTCTTTCTTCCCCTGTATCCCCATGGCTCCGTGTATAACCCTCCCTTTTCCCCTCCCAGCTAAAACCCCTCATTTTATCCATTTCCTCCTTGGTAACACCTGTCTCTTACTATTCCTTTCTTTCAGGCTCCTTCTTTCCCTTTACCTCCCTGGTTCCTTTCCATTTTCCTGCCTCCTGCAGTTACATCAGGATATGTACTCACATATAAGGATTTGGTGCTAAGAGCCACAAATGAGGGAGAACATACATCACTTGTTTTTCTGAGTCTGTGTTACTTCAGTTAGTATAACAGTTCCTACTTCCATCTATTGACTTGAAAATTTCATAATTTTATCTTTCTTTACTGCTGAGTAGAAATCCATTGTGTAAATATACCACATTTTCATTATCCATTAGTCAGTTGAGAGATACTTAGATTGCTTCCACTTCTTAGCTATTGTGAAAAGAACAGCAACAAACATGGATGTACAATATCTCTGCAGTAGACTGAGTCCTTTGGGTATGTGCCAAGGAGTCATACAATCAAATCACACGATAGAATCATTTTTAGTTTTCTCCTTTCTTTCTTTCTTAAAAAGTGTTTTACTTTGTCCTCAAATCTTTACTTTTCTTTCTTTCTTTCTTTCTTTCTTTCTTTCTTTCTTTCTTTCTTTCTTTCTTTCTTTCTTTCTTTCTTTCTTTCTTTCTTTCTTTCTTTCTTTCTTTCTTTCTTTCTTTCTTTCTTTCTTTCTTTCTTTCTTTCTTTCTTTCTATCTCAGGGTCTCCTTATTCCCAGACCACCTGGAAGTCACTGTGTGGACCAGGCTGGCCTCGATCTCATTGAGATCCACCTGTTTCTTCCTCCTGAGGGCTGGGATTAAAGATGCATGCCACCACACCTGGCTCATTTTTAGTTTTTTAAGTGTTCTTCACACTGCTTTCCATAGTAGTTGCACGAGTTTGCAGTCCCACCAGCAGTGAATGAGCATTCCCCTTTCCCCACATCCTCACCAGCATTTGGTATCATTTCTTCTCTTGATCTTAGCTATTCTGACTGGGAATATTTATTTTTATATCAGATCATTTCATATACTCTTCCCATCACTGCAGTAATTTTCTCCTCGGGTCTGTCAGTTGAAGAATGGATAGTGGTATGTGAAGGGTTGCTGGGAGTATAAACAGCATCCATCTACTCTATGCCTACCTATGGTTCTTACATTGCTAATAATATACTGACTTGAATTGTCAAAAATAATTACAATCCAATCCCAACAGAACTAAGTATAAAGTCTACTATTTGCATGAAGAATGGACTGACCATTTCTGTGTTGGTTGGAAGATGACTGCTTTAAAAAAATATTTTATTGGGCTGGAGAGATGACTCAGCTCAGAGCACTGGCTGCTCTTGCAGAGAACCTGGGTTCGATTCCCAGTACCCACATGACAACTAACATGTTTATCTGTAACTCCAGTTCCAGGGGATCTGATGCCTTCTTCTGACCTCCCCAGGGATTGCCTTACACCAGTGCACAGTGTATTGCCTGCATATATGTAAGCGGACCTGTGTCCTGCAATGTTTGTTGAGGTCAGAAGAGGGCATCAGATCCCTTGGAACTGGAATTAACAGACAGTTGTTAGTCACCATGTGGGCACTGGGAATCAAACCTGGGTCCTCTGCAAGGGTAGCCAGTGCTCTTAACCACTGAGCCATCTCTCTAGCCCCTGAATATCATTTCTAAGAGGAAGAAATGAAATACTGAGATTTGAAAAATCACATTCAACTTGGAAGTCATGGTGAAGGAGGAACAGGAATGAATGAGTATTTCAGACAGAAAGATCCACATGGGAGAGCTCCCAGTGAGACAAGATGGTGTAGTCAGATTGCATTGGTTATTTGCACTGAGACATCTGGTGAAAGATCGAGAACTGTCAGAAGTGGGCTTCATTTGGATATGCAGGGACCATGTAGCAAAGAACAAATCTTGTGTTATCATCTTAAGTGTGCTTGATTTTTGCAAGAAATATTTTGTACATCATTATATTACCCATAGCATCAAAGACATGCAAAGATGTGCTTACTGTTACTAGATGCTTGTTATTTATTCATTAATCTCATGAATGAAATACTGAAATAATATTTTTCAACCATTTATTGATCTACAATTAGCTATCTAAAAAGTGATAAATAGAACTAGAATATGGGTTGTTCCCAATACATGGGAAGCAAGATGTCATTAAATAAGATTATGGCCAGGTGTGATGGCACAAGCCTTTAAATCCAGCACTTGGGAGGCACAGGCAGCCAGATATCTGTGAATTTGAGGCCAGCCTGGTCTACATAGTGAGTTCCTGACCAGCTGGGGCTACAGGGAGACCTCGTTTCAAAGACTAATAATAAGTTTGAAATAAGTTGTCAAATCATTGACTTGTAGGATAACAGATAAAATAGTGCATAACTAGAACTTTGGTAGGAGAACTGGATGCTGGGTATTACAAGATGATTGCTTTCTAAGGAAGAGAAGACTAGAATGTGATAGAGGGGTACAGTATGTGCCCAACCTTTAGACTCTCACTGTCCCCTGGAAATATACTTCTGTCCACACATATAATGTAGTAGAGTAGCTACATTAGAGGTTAAACTGGTGGAATTAATTATAATGACATTTCATTTAACCCATTATAACCAGGTTTTAATCATCTAAGTATACAGATGACCATTGGCTTATGTTAGGCTCATGACCTGATTATAAGTTGAAAGATTGTAAGTAAAAAAGCATTTAATTACCTTTTGTGCTGAGTGCCATAGCTCACCAACACAGAACATGATAGAATGTGGGCATTACTTTACCCTTGTGATCACGTGACTGAATGGGAGAAACTGATCTCTATTGAAGCTCAACACTCAGAGCTATTGTATCGCATGTCATTAGCTTGAGAAAAGTCAAAGTTAGAAATTCAAACTATGGTCTCTACTGGATACCTTTATTATACTACCACTGAAATGTGTATTGCTATTTTAAAATAAAAATAAAATCACTGTTGATCTTTTGTAGGGTGCAAGCTTTCTGTATAGTCAACATCAAATTATTAATGTGAAATGTGAAATGCTCGGTATAGTCAATATCAAGTTATTTATGGGAAAATTTACACTCTTTTTTAAAAAAACGAGTCTCTAAACTCCAGTGTATTTATACTGATCACATTTCAATTTGAACTAGCCACATTTCAGCTCCTCCAAAGGCACTCCAGAGTCCATGGTGATGACTGTATTTGACAGTGTTCTTAGTCTGTCTCAAAGTAGTCCGAGGATTGAGACAGCCAAAATGCTCCATCAGTGTGGCTGGTCAGCAGGTTTTTGTCTGATAGTAAAGATAATGACTTTTGAACTGATAAACTGAAGTCCAGGTGTTACTTTTGTGGTACTTGGGTAGTGGTAACCCTTGCATGATGACTCTCATAATGGTTGTTATTAAGAGCCCATAGAGGGACACAGACACAATAATCACTCAAGTTACCGAGCACTTACTATGAGTTAGACACTTCCTGTGGGTTATGCACTTAATCCTTACAATAACCCTATAACATAATGCTTAGTATTTCTTCTCCTCCTCCTTCCTCTTCCTCTTTCTCCTTCTCCTCCTTCTCCTCTTCTTCCTCTTTTTTCATGAAAAGAACTAAACCTTCAAAAGTAAGCCAGCAGCCCAAATTATATGATTGTGAGTAGATGCAAGAACAAGATTCATGTCCAGCACGTCAGTGCTTTGCCTCCTTGCAACGTGAGGGCCTTTAGTCAGCAGCCCACATGCCCATCATGCATAACATTAATCTGTTCAGCCAAGTTCAATCCAGAATACTTTACAACAAACAAGCTGAGGAAGGACTCAAGAAAGAAACATTACATGTTTTGGGAGATTACACTATAATGACAGACACAGACATGATGACTTGAGAACTACCCAATGCATTCATCTTAATAAATGTAGAGTCCAAAGTCCATTGGAAGGAGTACAGCAGTTTCTTCTGAGGGAGACCTGGGGGAGGCTTGGTAAGGAGGCTGTTGGGGATTGTGTCCAGAAGATGATTCCCCCCTTAGATTGCAGTTGATGAGTTTCATTATTCAGTCTAATGATCTATCTTCCCAGCAGACACATATGAAGAAAATGGAACCCATGAGATAGTCCTTTTTCCTTTTTCTAAATGTTCTCATTCCTCTAGTAAAGTATTTTGTTTATATGCAGGAAATTAATTAGATGATCAAGGCTAGTCTCTTAGTTATTTTTCCTGTTTCTATGATAAAGTACCCTAACAAAAGGGAGAAAGAGCTCTCAGTTTGAGATTACAGTCCATCCTGGTGGGGAAGTCATAACAGCAGGAGCTTGAGACAGCTGGTCACACTCATCCACAATCAAGAAGCAGAGAGCAATGAATTTGTGAGCTCATTTTACTTTTTCCTTTTCAGGATCTCATCCCAGGGAATGATGCCAGCCACAGTGGATAGTCTTCCCCACTCAATAAACTAGACCAAAATAATTCCTAATTCCCCACAGGAATGCCCAAAGGTCCATTTCCCAAGTGATTCTAAATCTCATCAAATTGACAACTGACATTAACCAACACAGCCAGCATTTACCTTAAAATAAATGAAAGCAGTAAAGGACTGCTTGTAGGTATAAGGGCTACATCTAATCTAGATATTCCTATACTTTCTGCCTGCCATAAGGTTTTTCTAGTCTAAAGTCACATGAAAGATGTCAGGCAATGATAAGTGCTGTTTTATGAGGAGGCATTGCTTTAATGTGGGCTGTGTGTGTGTGTGTATGTGTGTGTGTGTGTGTGTGTGTGTAATATAAAGTATATTTCATTCTCCACACTTGGTCTTGAATGTTTGAAGACTACATATGTTCCTGTTCCTGTGAGTATGTGAGGGATGAGGAGGGATGCTTGCATCTTTCTCCACCCTGGCCTGGTCATGTCTCGTATCCTCTCTTGGTACTGTATCTTAGTTTCGTTCCAGTTGCTGTGATACAATACTCTGACAAAAGCAACTTAAGAAAGAAAAGTTTATTTGACTCAGAATCCCAAGTTACATACCTTTATTGCAGGGAAGTCAAGGTAGGAACTTCAAGCAACTGATCACACATCCATGGTCAAGATTAGAGAGCAGCCAATCAATGCGCACATGCCAGTACTTAGGTTATTCTCTTCTTTTCACTCAGTTTAAGGTCCAGTCCGTGCAATAGTGCTGCTCACATTCAGGGTGAGTATTCCCACTTCAATTAACAAAATTAAGAAAATCTCTCATAAGAATGTCTGCAGGCCAGTCTGATCTAGACTCCCTTCTCACATGATTCTACATTGTGCAATGTGGACGATAAAAATTAAGCACCACACACTGCTCCAGGCTGCCTTTCATGTTGGTACTGTCTACCATGTAAAACTCCTGAGCATCACTTTCTCAGCATGAAACATGTGATGCCCTTTGTTAGGAGCCTGGGAATTGGGTGGATGTGACCCCCTTCACTACCCCTCTCATTGTTAAGACTGCTAAGTTCACTTTTTAATTATTTTCAGTACTGAGGCTTGCACTGAAGATTTCCAGCATGCTAGACAAGTGCTCTCCCGCTTAGCTATATCCCCAGCCCTCTTTTTATTTTTTATTTTGATAAGGCTCTCACTAATTTTCCTGGACTGCCTGTGAACTCATTCTATAGCCCAGGCAGGCCTTGAACTTGTGATTTTCCTGCTTCAGTCTCCAAAGTAGCTGGGATTATGGCCATGTACCAGGGGGCTCAGCTAAGTTTACCAATCTTGACTGAAGGTTGAGTATCCCATAGAAGCAGAAAAATCTTACTTTCTCCAGTCCATAAGGAAAACTGCCCAGATATTAAAATGTTCACCTTGGTCTCATACACTAACCTCTACCTTTCTCGGTCTTGTTTATCAGCTCAGTTCTGTTCTTTGAATAGCACCTCCTTGTCTAACACCCCCAAGGCAGTGCCATGCCAGCTTTCAAGGACTCCTGAGGAACAGGTCTTGATCAGAATTTCTAGCCTTTTTGACAGCTGGACCTTTTTTGTGAGCCTGAGTCTTCATTATGGAATCATGTCCAATATATTAGGCAGGATAGCCCATCCAGGAACACTGTGTGTGTGTGTGTGTGTGTGTGTGTGTGTGTGTGTGTGCCTATACACGTGAGTGTGTGGTGTGTGTGTTTGAGCATATTTCCCTTTGATTTTGACATTCTACACCTTGTGGAAAAACTGAGGATAGGAGCATACAAGATAAATCCCATCCATCTTGGATCAAACAGATTTACATGTACACATACACATACACACCGACATTAATCATCAAATACTATTTATACCAGTGTTTTTCAAATGATACATGTATGGAAAACACTTCTGGAACCTGTTAAAATTTAAATTCTTGGGACTTCATCCAAGGAATTTTGTTCTGGGAGCTTGGGCAGGACCTAGACATATAAATTATAATAAACACTTTGAGCAATGATCCTGATGCACTCTTAGGATTGTTCTTGGGACAACGTTATACTTGGGCCATTTTCACAGTGCCTGCCCCTACAATGCAAGGTTACTTCTCCACAGTGTAGCCAGGACTTCACATTCTTATGCAATGTCATTGTGTGTGTGTGTGTGTGTGTGTGTGTGTGTGTGTGTGTGAAGCTCACAGCCCTTTCCCCCATTCAGAAGAATCAAGTGGACCTTTTGAGGAGTGCTTGCTGAGGTGGTAGCTTCCCTGAACATAGATAGCACTCTCCATTGGAATCTTACAGCTGGGGTTGTTATGAGAACTTCTGAGGAGGACTGTGATGAACATCAGGTCTAGGGGGCTTCATGCCTAGAGAGGGCAGTGGATACTAACAATTCCAAATATTTAGTCAGGAAAAGGAAAGTGCAGGCCTGAAGGAAAATCCTGCCTGTCCTTCTGGAGTATGGGCAGTGACTGATCAGCTTGGGCTATTACATTTGAGAGCAGTAAAGCCCTGTCTTCCACCAGTGGCCCCAGTTCCCAAGCCAGCGGACCAACAGTTCTTTAAGACTACATATCCCCTTTCCTTTACATTCACCTCTCTTTTCCCTGTTCTTCCACAGCACTTAATTTCATGCATTGCCCTCTGACTGAGGAAGACAGCACTCTTTCCCCAGTGGCTTTCTCTTGACATTCTCCCAGGCCTTCTATGAAACTCTATCAGTTACTTGTTTCTTGTTTCTGCACAACACACTTGACAAAAACTCACAACTGGGGGGTACAGTCTGTCATGACAGGGAAGTCATGGCAGCAGAACATGGAGCAGCTGGTCACATTGTATCCACACTCAGGAAGCAGAAGGAGATGAATGCTCCTGCTCAGCTTGGTCTTTCCGTTTTATACATCCCAGGACCCCAGCCCATGAAATGATGGTCCATGTTTAGAATAGGTCTTCCTACCTCAATAACCTCATCTAGATAATCCCTTGTAGGAATGCCAAGAGGCTTATTTCCTAGGTGATGCTTGACTGTGTCAAGTTGACAACCAATACTATCACAGTGGCCCCTGATCTAGTCTCTCCATTGTCTCATGCCTTCCTTAGGCTTATAGGATTTCCTGTGATTATCCATCTTTGGCACTCGTGTTCATGTGTTAACTTTATATTTTTAATTGTTATTATTTTTATTTTATGTGTATGAGTATACTGCCTGCATGCGTGTAAGTGGGCCTGTGTTGCGTAATGCCCATGGAGTTCAGAAGAAGTTGATGGATCTCCTGGAAATGGAGCTAGAGATGGTTGTTAGCCATCATGTGGCTGCTGGGATTTGAACCCGGGTCCTCTGCAAGAGCAGCCAATGCTCTTAACTCTCTTAACCACTGAGCTATCTCTCCAGCTCCCATGTGTTGACTTTTGAACAACACATTCTAGTATTTAGAACTGCAAAGTTGCTTCTTTTATGTTGAGCCTACCTCTAGTCTAGGTTTTTCAGAATTATTTGTATGTGATTGCTAGCAGGGCCTAAACTAGTCACCATAGTCCCAGTCACATGATCCTCCCTTCTGCTCCTTCAGCATTCCTGGGACACTCTAACTTCAGGGCCTTTGCACAGGCTGGTTCATTCCCTCACCCTGAAGTGATCCTATCCCAATTACAGCATGACTTACCCCTACTTCTTTTAGGACTTTATTCAATACTAATCTTCTTAAGAATATGTCCTTTAACCATACTTTTAAAAGTCAAGTTCCACCACAATCTTTATCCCTCTAGGCTGCTCATTTAGTTTTTGAATGTACTACTTTTTAATTGTCTGTTCATTGTCTCCTTTCTTCTGATAGAACATAAGTTTCAGGAGGAGGGAGTTTGTTCTGTTTTAAACACTGAAGTATTCCTGGTGTAACATATCCTGGCATTGAAAACATTTTGTGAATTAATAAAAATGCCTTTGAGGATAAAACCTCTGTTCATTCTATCTCAATATCTACTGTAGCACTTAAGAGAATGTACATGAAGAAGACTTAATAAATTCTCATTAAGCTCTAATTGTATTTTATTACTAGTTTCACAATGACCTATTGTTGTCAAGCAATATAAATTCATGTTAGTTTTTACACTAAGAGGCAGCATTAGAGGAAACTGTGCAATAATCCCATGGCGCACATGCTGACCACGATGTGTCCTCCTCTTCCAACATGTCATTTGTCAGCCTTTGCATCTTATCCTGTGTCCACACACTGGGCATTCTGTAAATGCTTTACTACTGAATCAATGAAAGGAGCTGGTAGCATTTCCATTAGACCTTGTCTCGGCAATGTCAGAAAACTCTCCTCTTTCAGCCACTGAGGGTCGGGCTGGTCTGTAGCCCAAGGTGAGTGTCTCAGCAGCCTCTTCCAGTCAGCACCTTCACTGATAAGGATCACACAACTTTCCTGACAATTAAGTACCATAACCTACATCAAAAGCCTATAAGATTTTGAGACTGAATCATTTTAGAAGTGCCTAGAGAGATCTTGGAAACTAGTGAACACCCTCACCCTCACCCACATATCAATACAAGAACACAATTCAGGCAGTCTCCAGAAGAGACAATACACGAGATGCCTACTTTTGAATAAGGCTCCGGAAGACAATGTCTGCACTTCATAAAATGCTACTGCATCCTTGTCTCTAAACACATCACACCTAGAGAAGCTTCACCAGCCGCACATGGCTTGAAGACCCATTTTGAGGAACATTAGAGGGCAGTCAGTTGTCACATCTCTGGTTGGGAGAGCTGTACCAACCCAGTCAGAACCATTCATCCAACAAAGATTTGGCAGAAACAGAGGCAGCAGAAAGTCATGGCTTAGAGTAAAGACTCTTAAGCCAGACTGAACAAATTCCATTTCTTCCTTTTTGTTGGCTGTAGGACCTTATGGAGATGACTGAAACTTTCTGTGCTTCAGTTTCCCCCTCTGCTAGTTAGACATGAGTGCTCAGAGGTTTGATACGTGGACTCATTAGATGGGCAGTCATATATTTGAAGTGATTCATGCAGTGCTTCACGCTTGTAAGCACTCCACAAGTGCTGGCCGAAATGCTGGCTGCAATGGGTGAGGTATGTCTGCATCTGCAGATCACTCTAAGTCCCCAGAACAACCCAATCTAGGGAAATGGCAGGAGCTCCCCGAGTGATGTTCTGAATGAGGAAATGATGTGGCTGCGTCATCATAATTACACTGTGATGCTAAACTTACCAGCATCTGTGTCTACGATTCACCATGAAAGCAGATCATGCAGTGGAGGAAACATAACACTGGATGTTTAATGCTGTGTGGATCTATCCCCAAAAGTGTTACTTAGGCTTAATAGTGAATATGGTTTAATTAATTGTGACTGCAGGGATATAGTCTAAGTCTCCCTCATGCAAACAATTACAATGGTTAATTTTCAGTTCTTTAGAAAGGAACAGGGATTCCTAGCAGACTAACTAGTCAGGTTCAAAATATGATTCTACCTGTGTACTTATTACCCAATTCCACAGAGCAGTGGGGAATATTCTCAAATTAATGCTGCCCCTGGGAATAGCCATTTAGTAATTTTGTATAAAGAATTTCTGTTATTATTTAAACATCAGTTGGGAAATGGCATCTTGATCTGTGCGTACTTTGATGGTGTAGGAGTTTACAGCTATGAGCAGCGAAGGATCTATTTTCTTCAACAAATTTTGTGGAAGCAGAAAAACACGCAGTAAATTAAACCTGATTTGCATGACATTGTGCACATATGCAGTCCTTCCTGTGAGGCAGGCAATGCTCTTCGATTGAATTTCTCTATCTCTATGCTTATAGAGTATTTGGGGGACAATTGAGGAGCCCTCTGTTGGCTAATTAACACCTGTAAATTCACATTGCCTGGTGTCTTCCTTACACTGCAGAGGTAATGAGTCCAAGTCCTGGTAGGGTTGTATTTTTATTAAAATTTCTTCGTATCTTTTTCTTCTCATGTCAAACAGATTGCTACACAATTAACCCTTTAATGCTTTTCATGTTCTTTCTTTATCGGTCGCAGGAAATAAGCAGAAGTAAGGTAATTATTACTGGGTTGCTAAAGGGAAAAGTCACATACTCAGAAAAGAGGTAGATGGTGAAATACAGGTTCTAACTAACTAACTAACTAACTAGCTAGCTAACTAACTAACTGGCTGGCTGGCTGGCTGGCTGACTGACTGACTGACTGACTGACTGACTAACTACTAACTAACTAACTATATGGTGATATAATAGTTGGGGGTTGAAATTCCAGCTAACCATTCTGTTGTTTAGTCTACGTGATACCAAATAGATAATGATTAATTCATGAACACATATTTCTTGTCTGACACATGTTGATGAGGGCAAAGTGGTTTTCAAGAAAAAAGATACAGCTAACTGCCCCTGCCACAGCCCCCCAACCCCACTACCCTGTCACAGTCTGGTAAGTGACTAATACAGGGAAATATGTTAAAGAACTATGGGAAATAGAGAAAAGAGACGCTAACCCATTTAGGGGGGTTATAGATTTCTTATAGTGGATAAAAATTGACCTGGATATTAAATGGTTCTGGGAATCAGTTATCTGGGGGAGGTAAATATTAACATGTACAAGTGCTCTGTTAATAGAAATGCAGGTGCCCATGTGAGCACAGTTCCAGAGAGAGTTTTAAATCCCACCATGATCCAACCATCTGCTTGGGTGGTGGGGTTGGAAGACCCCACCATCGTAGTCACCCCCACCATGCAGTGGGATGGGCTCTATCCATGGTGACTTATTAGGCATCATGCTTTTAGTGTGGGTGACCAATTTCGTGTAGCATTATTCTGTTTCCAAATGTCTGGAATCAACTTCACTAAGAGGAACAGCTTCAGCTCATGAGTCAGAGAGAAACTGCAATACTCTCCTCAAATAACAGAGGCTTGAGCCACTTTGGGATCCAGATAGTTGGCTCTGTTTGTTTCCCTGTCTCAAACTTAACATCACTCTGAATGAATATGGTCAATGGGTACCTTCTGCTTGAGAGATTACAATGACTAAGGTCCTAATTAAAAAGAAAAGTTCAGGTAAAGGGTCATAGTGTGAGGTTACTATTGATTGCTGTATTACTTAAGGTGAACCATCATAAAAGTAAATTTCCCCAAATGTATAATGACTGTAGCACAGGATATATGTATATTTTTATGTGTAACAATGCCAAGTAGAACAGGTTGCTGGAGTGGGCCTCCTTTGTGACATTATTCATGGACCCAGCCTTATAAAACATTCATTATTTTCAAATTGTGGGGGTGGAAGTTACTCTGGGGATGTCTATGTGTATGTCATCAATTAGGGGACATGGCATGGAGATAAGAAAAGGGAGGCTTTTATAGGCTAGGCTTGGAAAATGTAACACATGACATCTATCCACATGCCTTCTGCTTGAGCCTTGTCACATAGCCTAATCACAGGAGGCCTAGGAAATGCATTCTAGCTATACACCCAGAAAGACAAGAAAATACGGCTTTTTAACATAATAACTAGCAGTCTTTTACGATTTTCCCATACCATGCCACTGCTTAGCATCATGTTGTACTTGTATTTTGACTACAACTCAGTACTCAGCCTGAGCATTGGGACCATAGTTCAGTTCATCCCCTGCAAACCATATAACTGTGTGTTCCACCTTTTACACTGCTAGTGGGTAGGGGTGCCAGTTCATGAATGAAGGCCAACATCACAAAAGTAAGAACTGGAAAATCTCTCTGTGCTCTCATGCCTGGAGGATCATATTATTTTAACATGACAGAATCTGAAGCCCTTGTCTGTTTTATTTGTTCATAGTTCTGAAGAACATTATAATTAAGCAGAGAGTTCAGAATAAACATACAACTTTGAAAATAAATGGATGATGTCTCCAAATTAATGACCTTAAAAGTTGTTATGGAATTGTTACACAGTCAAGAAAGATACCTGAAATTCCATTTAAGAAATAATAAACAGTTAAAAAGAATGAACGATTTTGACCAACCCAAAAGTCATTTTTAGAGTTCCTGGGTTTAGCAAATTTCATTTACTTTCTGACAGTTTCATACTGGGGACTTCTACTGTCCCCTTACCCCCTTCGGATGCACAACCATCTCCTTCCTAACTTCATGAAGACATCCTCCTCCTCCTCCTTCTCTTCCTCCCCCGGCTCCTCCTCCTCCTTCTTCTCCCCCCAACTCCTCCTCCTCCTTCTCTTCCCCAACCCCCCCCCGCTCCTTCTCCTCCTCCTCCTTCTCTTCCTCCTACTCTTTCTTTTTCTTCTTTGTTTTAATATACCTCACTGAGTTCAATTACTGCTGCACATCTGATCATGGTTGTGGGGCCATTCACTGGAGCATGGGAAAACTACCCTTGGCCACATTACTAAAGGAAACTGACTCTCCCTCCCCTAGCAACCACCAACTACCAATAACTCCTCCGCTTGGAGTGGGGTTTTATAAGCCCCTTCCCTCTTTATACTGGAATATTGATTATCTTGATCTTATCCAGATCTTGCACTAGCAACCACGGCTGTTGTGAGTTCATGAGTGTAATGTCTTGTCATTCCCAGAAGACATCATCTTTCAGTGGCCATGAATAGTCAATATTCTAAATAAAATTGATAAAAATAAAAACAAATGACCAAAATTATATTATCATCGTCTTTGTATCAGGAATCTCAAATAACCTGGAATTTTAGTTACTGAATGTGTTCCAGTTGAACAATAACATATTAGGACAGTCATTAACTTTGTTATTCAATTTAAAATGTATAGTTGAGTAGTTGATTTAGTCTTATGATTTCTGGTTGAAATTTTTCTAATTTTGTAGTGTTTAAATATTTAAACATACTTTAGGTTCATTGCATGTAAAAATCTATTACTCTTATACAAATAACTTACATATAGGGAAATATTTTAGCCAGATGACTGGGAAAATTGAATCTATCCTATTTATAACTATAGTTCAAAATTCACAAAGGAGCTCAACTAACTTTGTAAATGAGACTAAACATCAATAAAAGCCTTCCTTTGCCCAAATGGCTATTTAATTTGCTAGATTTAAGAGCACAAATTGCATTTGCAAATTAAACTAAACAATTTAAGTAAGGTTTAAGTTTGGGGATTAAAACCCTAGTAAAATTGTTATTAGCTAGCATAATCAAAGAAGTTATCTAGGTAGAATTTTCTGATCCTCTCAAGGACACGCATACCCTTGTGCACAGTCCTTATGACTGGAAATTTTTATATTGATATATGTTATGAGTGTCTAGTTGGTCTGTAAAAAACAAAAATAAAAATTTGTCAGTCAGTTGTTTGATGGAAAGTAACCATTCTCAGATTCTTAATCTGAGAATTCTCAAGGGCAAACATAGTGTATGGATCTATTCATTCTGTGTGGTATTCTTCAACCTGAGTGTTGTAAAAATACTCTCAATTTTAAGAAAAAGGTCATTTAGCAGAATGATAGTAGTAGGTTCTCCTCTACGATCTGTGACCTGTCTATCACAGGTTCTTGGCTCTGGTAACAGTGTCAGGTATGGACTTCATCTTGTGAGGCAGGCTTTGAATCCAGTTAAAAGGTGCTTGGATGCTCCAATAATATTTGGTGCCACTATTGCACCAATGGGCATATTTTGCCAAGCCAGTTGTTATTGTAGCTTGCAGGGTTCACAGCTGAGTAAGGTTAATGATTACATTTATCTGCCAGAAACATGCATAGCTTGTTCTAGAAATATGAAAGTTAGCCAGCAGAGATATAGCTTCAAGGTCAGCACCAGTTTAATTTCTGTTTGTGTGTTTTGCAGCTCAGGTATGTAGTGTTTTCATCAATAAAATCTTACTGTTCAGTTCTGGTGGGTAATCAAGTGCAATGGCAAGTATTGTTTGAGGACCTGTGATATCTCTCTGGTCAAGAGCTCCAAAAGAGGGTGTCCATTTGTGGCACTGGGCTTTTTATTTGCTAGCCTATAGTGTCTATTAGGGCCACTGAACTCCTGTTTTATGGGAAGTACATTTAAATTCTTTTTTATATTGCAAATGTATATACTGAAAGAAACTTCTACAGTAGGTTTCCATATGACTCTTTCAAAAGGCTTTGGTGTTAGTTATCCCTCCCCTTACTCTCTCTTTTGCTTTGTTCTCCCATTCCCCACCCCATTAAACCTGTTCTATCAGTTATTCCCCTTTCACGTTTATTTCACTGTATTCTCTCTCCCCTCCCATGGACCACCCCTATGGTCCCTTATTAGTTTTCTGACCTCTATGGATTTTCCAATTTAAATATAATATTAATCGACTCATAATCACTTATTGTTATGCTTATAGATTAGTGCACCTCATAACTCTCATCAGAGAAGGTTCTTCTTGCAGTAGATGGCAGTTAACATAGGTCAATGTACAGAGAATAAGACTATAGAGTGCTCAGCCCTAAATGGGACACCTATGTCAGACTTTCTCCTCCCAAGTCTCAGGGATCTTTGAGGAAGAGGGGGCAGAAAGATCTAAGAGTCAGAGGTGGTAGATAAATACAAAGAAACTGTGTTGTCTGGACATCACGGGGTAAATGCACGTATGAACCCACATTGCTTGAGACAACATACACAAGACCTGTGCAAATCCAAGCCAGAGAGGGGCCCAACATGGATGGCACAGGTGTCCAGGAAGCCCCAGGCATAGCTGAGGACCTGTTGGCTATAGTTAGATACTAGAAGAAGGAAAGTCAGTTTTTCTTAGGGGTGTGTTATTTGATAGGTTGGTCAGACTTCAGGGGATAGATCCATACCCAAGAGCACTTGGAAAATACAGTTCAAACTCAAGAGGCCTTAAAAGAAACAAATAATAATAAAAGATACAAAGTCAGGGTGGGAGTGGGACTAGAAAGGGGGGCTGGAAGGGTCTAAATATCATCAAATACATTGTATGAAATTCTCCAATCAATAGAAAATTAAAAAAGAACATGATTGAACAAAGTACCAAGAAAGCTCAAAGATTTCCTACGCTATTGTTACGTGACTAAAATTTGTTTGACATAAAAGTAGACAGGATCTTGTCAAGGAAAGACCTTTAATATGCACAAAAGAACTTAGTCACCCAATACAAATACAATAAAATTCAAACGAATAACATTAATGTGTTACTGTGAAAAATACTTGGCTGAAATTCAGTCACGGTTCCAGCATGAACATGGTACTGGCTGCTGCAGTGGGCTCCTTGGAGTTCTATGTGCCCCTATTATCTTGTGTGCTGACTCTGTTCGCACACCACTTTCCTCTATTTGAATGACTGTGCAGCCTGCTGTGATGTCATTTGGCCTTCATTTGGTGTGAACGAATCATTTACTATTCAGTTCACCTCTGTTCTTTACTCATTAGCAGGAGCCATTAAAGTAGTGACACTTGGCTACAACATAATTGCTAGCAAAAGCAAATAAGAGTGCTGAAATCCTGTGGCAGTGCACAGATGTAAGGTGGACTTTGAGATGGTCCAGGATATGCATGCAGTATGTTTCCAAACTGTTTAAAAAATGAAAATGGGACTGAAAACTTATGCTACAAACTCCATAGACTCATGGATTTGACTTTGGGACCTTCACTGTGGAGTGGTCTTGAGCTTTGAAGAAAGACTAACTCAGATTCAGACGCCAGGTTTTCCACTGTGCTATCTCTTTGTGTTTCCTTTCCTCATCTTCAAAATAAGGATATTGATATCAATCACACAGAATTTAAATGAGGTTAGAGATAATATGTGCAAAGTTTTAAGTGAATGGATGAGCACTCAGCAAAAGACAGGTGTGACTATTTTGAGAAATTAACCGTATGTACTCAAGATACTTGCCAAATACAGTATCTGAAATTATAAGTGTGTGTGTAGGGGGTAAAGTTTATACAGTTGGAACTTTTACCTATATCAGGCATAAAAGAGAGAAAATATAGAGCAATGATGTTTCTAAATACACTGTAAAACCTTAGCAGAGCTGAAGGCTTGGGCTAGGGTTGAGAGATCTGTTGGGACTCAGAGTCTCTACTCCCTTCAACCAAAGCAGGTTTGTTTTACATACATGTTTTATGAGGAGGGCTTCAATTTAAGATTGTGTGTGTGTGTGTGTGTGTGTGTGTGTGTGTGTGTGTGTGTGTTGACTGCTTGTAAACAAGTGCACCATGTGCATACAATACCTGCAGAGGCCAGAAGAGGGTGTTAGATCCTTTAGAACCGAAGTTACAGACAATTGCCATGTGGGTGCTGGCAATCAAACCTGGGTCCTCTGGAAAACAGCAAATGTTCTTAACCACTGAGCCATCTCTCCAGCCCCAAAGATAATGTTTTAATAGTGAATTTTATGACCAAGCATTTGAAAGTTAAAGATCATTAGTATATTAGCGTTTTTTTTACAATAGAAACAATGTTGATGACTGTTAATAAAAGCTTGTGAGTCAGATATTGTCATTATCTTCACTATAATTGATAAAAATTTAAATTTAAAAGGTATATGCAATACACATTTATGTCTGTATATGTACGCATGTGTATACATACATTCACATATAAACACATACATATGCTTTGCTTGCTACAGTGCTTCTGAAGAGGTTATATTCTTGACAGTGCAGTAACAACTTACAACATTTCTCCATTTTGAAAGCCCTTGTGAACAGGCCTTCCAGATCTAAACTTCAAATCTAATTCCTTAAACATTAAATGAAATCATTTTCTCACCTTTTTGAAACACTAACCTATAGCTCTGCATAGCCAGCAGCTAAGTATTCACACCTCTCACTGACGCCTCTTAATGAGTCAGCATCCTTCATTGGGTTCCTATTAAAATGAAGAAGCGTGAAACCAGTTTCAGGCAACTTGAGAAAAATAGACTGCCTTTGAATTTTTCTCTGTAATTTCTTCCCATGGGTCCTAGAAATGCAGACACATGAACACTCACCAGCTAACACACACACACGCACACACACTCACACACACACACACACACCAGAAAAGGGTTTATAATTGTTATGTAAATGTATCTGTTAACTAAAGACTAGGATGCCAATTGTCTTAGGAATTTATTAATTCTAATTCTGAAAAAAAATGCATGCTGGTGAGAGCAAACACTACAAACATTTCCCATAAAATGACCTGTACCTTCACCTGTTTTGGAACTACAGATCTTTTACTGTCAGCTAATGTAGACTTCATTTTAGTCAGTGCTGGAAACGCATTTTGTCCCAGAAAAACCAATATTTTTTTAACCAGATGCCCCCTTTCACATTGTAGCAGCTATTGTTGATGCAAATTTGCAATGTTATTGCTCAGATTCTCAGACACATAGGAGATTTTGATGGTGTTTTCCTTCCCGTTGGCTCCAAACACAAGGGGTGTGCACACTGTAGCACATTGTGTTTGAAGACGTTCCTTAACGTCCATAGATGACCTCCGAATTGACTTTTTCTTTCCTTCAAGGGAATCATTATTTTGATAATCTTAAAGAGTTTCGTTGATTGAATCAACCATATCATTATTTTAATAGGTCATTAAAATAAATGAAAAAACTTAAATGATGGTAAAACCCGTGTTTTCTGCAATATAGTCACAGCTAGAAGCTCTATGTATATAATAAGATGAGGCTGTGGCACAGCTGTCACATAGTCATTCGAACATTCTCAGGAACCAGGACATAAATAAATAAATTAGTCAAAAAAATGTCTAGCTAGCACAGTCAAGGGTTGAGACCATGCTGTGAGAGAAAGACATTAAACTAAGATTTAGGAAAACAGAGTCTTAGTTTCTGTTCTCCAATAATTTTTTAATACAATATCGGAAAAGCCATTAAGTCTCCATAATGCGCAGAGAGCCCTGCTAACCTATAATGGACATAAAGCACACACAAGAATTTTCATCATATTGGGCTTCTGAGATTTTTGGAGCTGTTTATAACACAGCATAACCTAGCACAACCTGGCTGATACAGCGTAAGTAAACAGTTTGAAAAGTATTAAGCATTGTTTAAGGATTTAAAATGACTAATAGTCAACCTGCATCTAAGGACTTTGAGAACATTACTTTGGGAGGTGGGGTAATAGATGGGGAGATGGGGCAGCTGGAGAGGTCGATAAAGATGGGAGAATCAATCCTCAAGAATAGAGAGTATCTCTTTTCACAGAGATCTTGCTTTGGGTACCTCTGACTCTTGGCACGGGGAAATATCCTCTAAATGATTTTCTCTGTGGGCAAGGACTTGAGTTTCCATTTTCAGGAGACCATGGCAATCTGGATAAGGTGTGTAGAACTGTGACATCTGTGGACCAAAAACAGCAATCATTTCCAAAGTCATCCTCAGGGAGATGCCTCTGGTACCTCTGCACTGTCCTTCAGAAAGAGGTATAGTAGGGATTGTGATTTAACTTCTCATTACCTTAACAAGGGAAAGCTCAAGGTCATTTATAATTTGACTTAGAAAGATTATTCTGATTGTCTTATATCTGAGTTCTGTGGTTGTAAACTTATATCCATCACACAAGTGAATGGGGCCATAGGGCATAATTAGGAGCATCTGAAAGGGGGCCAAGGCCACCTCTATCTAAGTCTTCCATATCACAGGCTTGCCATTTGGGTAGTGGCCAGGTAACTAGAGTTCCACTTCATTGGAAATAAAATTAAGTCACAAAACATCTTCCTGATATGGAAAGATCCTGAAGTGAGATGTTGACAGGGCCAGAGAGTTAAGCAGAGCTGGAAGCCAGATTGTCCAGCTGTCTCCAGACCAGCCTTGCATTTCTCCTCCAAAGTTACCAAGGCTCCAGGAAAATTTCAAGTGAAATATACAGAAACCCTCACTGGAGAGTGAATTGATGTTTGCCAGGGGGTGGGATGGAATAAAAGGGGAATTTGCAAATTCATCAGGGAAAAGGGAGCATTACAGAGAAAAGAGAGCAAGTTATAAATGAAAAGGGGTGGAAATTAATGGGAACTAAAATAGATTAGAATTTTATGTGCTCCACAGGGTTTACAACACTTCACATGCAATTAGGAATAAAATCACGGACTCCCCAAGCCCCTGTTCCCTGGAGGAAAAGAAGGAAAGATCCAGTTTTATTATTTTTTTGTGGGAGGGGGGAGTCCCCAAAGAAAGTCTTTGTTACTATGACAGGCCAGGTGGTAAGTGGCCAGCTGGCCAGGTTTTCTGTTTTACACATATCTCAATTTTGTATTGAGAGTAAGGGGCAGGTGGGAGGAAAGGACAGGGTAAAGATATGTTCTTAGAGAAGGGCCTTTTGTCTCTTGTTGGTCCTGGAAAAGCACATCAGGGAAGACATACTGAACTCGCTGCTAATGCTGGCAATTGACTGGTGAACAGAATTTCGGTTTGCCAAACACTTCACAAATAGTGCTTTGTGGGGGACACAGATCCTTTGACAAAAGTGGAGGAGGAAGAATCTTGCATTTGACACACGCAGAGGATGAGCCCCAAGACATGCAGCTAAAAGGCCCAAAACATACAAGTAGATTCAAGACGTGGCTTAAACTCTTATTTTATATTTGCCTCTCCTGGAGTGAAGAGAGGGGAAGGAAGTTGTTTTGGTCTAGATAGGGACAGAATGAATACAATGGCAAAACTGACCCTAAAAAATTTGCAACCAACTTTCATAGTGTATAACAGTCTACAAAGTGATTCTCTGTACTGTGTGCAGATGTCCTCACCCAAGGTATCCTGGGAAATTTGCACAAACAGCTCTTTGCGGTCCAGCTTTAGAAGATGGTTAGCATTGTTTCCTATACCCAGTATGGTTATTATTGTACAACCCTTTGTAGAACATTTACATAGCACCCGCCTCACCTGTTTGTGTATGTCAGACCTCTCTCAGCTCCTTACACAAAGCCCAGGTAGGAAGGGCCACATCCTGATATATACTGAGGACAGTGAACCATGGAGCTGAGGCCCAAGAATGCAGTCTGCTATCTGGATCTACCAAGTACAGGGAATGTAGACCAGCTATGCCACGGCTCTGTGTTTCAGATGATGCCATTCAGAGGCCAGGTTCGCCACTGTTCTTCCTCTTAGAGAGATTCAGGGAACATGTGCAAATGGTCTATGTATGCCAATAAAGCAGCTGCATGTAGAAGTCTTTGATTCTTGATGGATGGACACACTGTGTTTCTGTTTTCATGGCATTATTGTCAGTAACTCCCTTTTTCATTCTGAAATGTATCCTCATTTGGCTAATAAAATATATGCTTTTCCAAACAGAGAATTTATGTAATGGAAGTCCCTGCATCTGTATGTCTGAGGAGCTGAGGCATGGAAAACCTACAGATAATCTCTAAGTTTTTCCTTTGAGTGACAGTTTGTACTCAACCACAATTCAGGCAGCATTGTACCTCCTCAAATTTCCCATGGTGGAACTGGAAATCTCAGTAACTCAGAAGGTGACTATATCCAGACACATGGTCTATAAAGAGATAACTAGGTTAAAATGAAGTCACATGGATAGAGTTAATATAATGTTTCTAGTGTCCTTAAGAAGAGAGATTAGGACACAGATATGCACAGAGGGCAGGTCATGTGACCACACAGTGAGAAGCCTGTCCTCAATCTGTAAGGTAAAGAGAGCTGCCTCAGAAGGAATCGACCTTGCTGACACTTTGGTCTTCGAATGCCAGCATTTAGAAGGGTGACAAAAATTAATTCTGGCTATTTGAGACATCTTTTCTCTGTTGCTTGCTTGTGTCAATCTATCCATCAAATGTAGCCACTTTCTGAGATAGAAAAATAATACTGATAAGCAGGAAATAAAAGTGCTGTAGAGGTGGGTGTACTGGACAGCTTCAGTTGTCAACTTGACACACCTGAGAAGAGGGAACCTCAGCTGAGGAATTTCTCCCAATGGATTGTCCTGTAGCCATGTCTGTGAAGCACTTTCTTAATTGCTAATTAATCTGAGAGGGCCCAGCCTACTGTGGGCAGTGCCACCCCTGGGCATTTGGGTCTGCGTTACACAAGAAAAGTAGCTGAACAAGGCAGGAGAAGCAAGCCAGAAAGCAGGGTCCTCCTTGGTCTCTGCTCCAGTTCCTGCCTCGACTTCCTGTCCTGGCTCCCCTCAATGATGGTCTGTGACATTGAAGAATAAGATGAAATAAGCCCTTTCCTTCCCAAGATGATTTTGATCATTGTTTTATCACAGCAACAGGAAACCAAATTAGAAAGGGGGGTACCTTGGGCCAATTCCCAAGCCAGCTTTAACTGGTCTGTAAACTCAATCTTCCTGGGGCCAGGTCTGGAAGAGGACTTGGGGTGAAGTAGCCAGAGGAGTTAGGGATCTAGGCTCTGGGAATATGTGGCTCTTTACAATGTGGTGCAAACCATTCTGGAGGCCTGTCCATTCCTCCTCCCTTTGGCAGTGGACTTGGTCTTCTGGCCAGATTGAATGAGAAAGAAATGTAGGGGTTTCCTGATCAGAGCTGCTTCTGATGGCTGTGCCTACTATGAGCTGAGAAGCGTGACTTCAGAGATCTGTAATTGTTGCTGCTCCTCAGCACACACATCTGGCCAGAAGAGAAGAAAGTGTCTTGACTCCCTGTTCTGGCGCCTGGGGATAGACATGAATAGCAAGTGTTATGTGATCAGTGGGTTGGGAATTTGCTGTCTGCTGCACATCCATCTACCAAGGGCTAGGCTTTTGAATCCAAAGGCCCTGACATTGCATTTTGACTCTACTTTGTGCCACATTTATCATCTTAGGCAGAACACTGAACCTAAGTATATAAATTGGGCATATAATAATACCTGCCAGTTAGAGATAGTGTGTGGATTAGGTGCAATGAAGAATGTAAATTTTTTAAATAGCTTGCAAGGCTGGTAATGTTTCTGGACTAGCCTTTGTTTAATGTTGGCTTTTCTGCAAAAAGAGAGTGACCCTGTACTGGAGGGCCCAGGAACCACAAGACCATCCTCAAAGTCCTTTCCTTGGAGCCCATGGTCTCCACTGTCTACTGCTAATAGTCTCTCATAGTCTCTCAAGGTTCTTCACATGGTCTGAGCAGAGACCTCTGTTTTCGTGGCTGGGCTCATCTCTATCCAATACTTCACCTTTGCTTTACCTTCCACCCTTAACCTAGAAATCTCTAACAAGGGGGTGTTCCAGAACATGATGTGAGAAGTGGATTTTGCAATGAGAGTAAGAGGCAAGACAAAATTTGGGGCCCCTGAGATACCTGGTATATTGGCCTTCAAGACAATGCTGAAAACCTTCCATGAGTCCACCTTGCAGAAAGGATCATGGTGATATGGACATAATAATAATGACAATATAATAGTAATAATAATAATAATAATGACAAAATGTCCAATTAATTATCATCAGACCATGTACTCCCTGTCCCCTTACCTCAACTTCTAGAACTCAGGTCTTGAAGTAACTGAATCTGTCTCTGAGGTTGGGTTAGGGGCCACCTTGGGATGATTTAGTAGAAAATCAACTGGGTTGGAGCTATAGCTCAGTGGTAGAGCACTTGCATAGCATACCTGAGGTGCTAGCTTCCATTCTCAGCACTGTCCCTCCAAAAGGTGGGGGCTGTGGGAAATGACTCAGTAAAGTACTTTTTGTGCAAGGTAAGGAGCAGAGTTTGATCCCTCAGAACCCAAGTAAAAAAGTCAGGTGTGGCATTGCAATCTGTAGTCCCAGTACTGGAGAGGCTCACTTAGCTCACCAGTCTAGCTGAACTGGTGAGCTTCATTCAGGTTCAGCAAGTAACCTTGTCTCAAAAAATAAGGTGAGTGACTGAGGAAGAAAAGAGAAGATTCCTAGACACACAATGTCTAATAAGTCTTTAGAAAACCATCAAGCAATCTTTATTCATTGCACAACAACCGAATGTAACTTGTAACACCTCTAATATGATTATGAAATTTTCTTAAGTATTTGCCATTGTTCCTTCTGAAGTATGAATTTATGATTGTTCCTTCTGGGATATACATTCCTTCTTATGGAAATTAAACTACTACCTACATCTGCCAGGAAGACGTCCTTCATGCTTCACCAAGATATCTGAAAATAAATTATAGGCAATATAGCCACACTTTTAGAAACTTTATTGGAGTATTTTTTCATAAGAACTATGCACACCAACGAATTTCTATGTCAAGAGATATGTGCATTTTTGAGAAGCTGGACACAGGCTGTAAAGAGGCTCACAGAGATGCCTTGCCACAATACAATGTCACAAAATCACAGATAACAGAGGTTTTAGTTGCAATGCATGTTATAACTTAAAGAAACACTTGGTATAGTAATTTTTAGATGAAAATATATTTTGATTCCTGTGTCTTTAAAAACTGAATGGCAAGACTGAATACTTCGTATATCAGTACATTAGCAGCATCTTACGTTCTTAAGAATTGTTGGTTTTTATATTATCATTTTTAAGGTCCTGTTGCTTTCCTCATCAGTTAGTGTGCACTTTGAAATAGAGTTGCTAGACCTTTGTCTCGTGGTATTTTTTGCAAATGAGAAACGTGCCTCAGGTCACAGAACTAGTGGCTCGGGTCAAATTCAAACTGAGGTTAGTCTGACTCACAGCTTATTCTTTCCCAATTACACTGTGCTTCTTTCCAGCGTGCCAGGGAGCGGTGAACTAGACAATGTCTGTGTTGGGTCTGAGGCAACTCAGAGCCAGGACCTACATAAATATGGAACTTAATTACTGCAATGCAGGTCTTGGAAATGTCTCATAAATAATTTCTTATTTAACCTCAAAATACTCCTATTAAACAGGAATCAAGTATAATTACAATATTGACATTTTACAGATGAAGCTGCTGGGGTAAAATAATACCAGTATGCATTAGGTCAAGTGGAGGTCCTGTGGAGTCTTAGACTCAAAACTATTATTTTATGATAATATAGTAACACTCCATTTATCTGTCACCATCAGAGGAAAGAGGCAGGTCACGTAAGTTAATTTTCAGTTTAATAAAAATTACCCTGTTAAATACTAATTTAAAAGATCTCCTGTAAAACTCTCACAAAAAATATGACAGATCACACACATTTATCGGTTTTTTTTCTTCTTGAAAAGTGCTCAAAATGAGAATTTAGAGGGGAGAGAAAAGGAGGGGGAATTTTGTTCAAAATGCATTATATACATGCATGAAATTCTCAAACAAAAACTCATATTCACAGAAAATTCAAAGATATAAAACACAGCAATGAAGAGAACATATTAAATGATTTTCATGGGGAGGGAGGGAGAGGTAGTGAATTTGTAGCTGTGAAGATATTTGAGGCATCTACCAAGCAGTTGTCTATGGTCTATGGATCAACAGTGCATTATGGTCTCCAGAGTGTACTAGAAAAGTAAATTCATGGCCCCTTGCTAGATACCTTGAATTAGACTGTAAGGGTGGGGTTGACAATATACATTTAATATGCTCCTGTGATTCATATATAACTCAAGTAGCCTCTATTTGAATACAAGGGACCAGAATTATTTTAGATTTCACTTTTTCAGCTTTTGGAATTGTTGCATATACATAATGATACGATCTTATGAGTTCTGTATTAACTGCTTTTCTGTTGCTATGATGAAACATCATGATCAAAGGCAACTTATAGGAGAGTTTATTTTGACTTATGGTTCCAGAGGGTAAGAATCCATCATGGTGGGGAGGCATGGCAGCAAATAACAGGCATGGTGACAGGAGCCAAAACCCGAGAGATCTCGTCTTCAGCTGTAAATATAATGCAGACAGAACGGATTGGAAGGAGGACATTGCTATAAGTACTCAAAGCCTGCCCTCAGTGCGCAGTAAGGTCTTCCAATAAGGTCCCACCTCCTAAACCCCTCAAACAGCACCATCAACTGGGGACCAAGTTTTCAAATACCTAAGCTTATGAGGGACATTTCTCACTCAAACCACCATAGGACTCAAGCCCAAACATGAAATTCATTCTTGTTTCATGTAGACCTTAAACTTATAAGCCTGAAAATAGTTTTCTTTTCTTTCTTAGTTGTTTGTTTTGCTTTTGAGACATGGTCTCATTATGTAGTCCAGGATGGTCTTGAACTTATGACTCTCTTACCTCAGTCTTCTGACTGCTGGAATTATAGGTGTATGCTACCACTTGAAGGTACCTTTACGTTTTATGTAATTAATATATCTGTGCATGGAACAAAGTTTTCATGCTGCAGAATTTTCCATTTATGGAGAGTCACATTGGTGCTCAAAGAGATTTAGATTGTAGAGCACTTAGGATTTTGGGCTTTTCAGTTTAGGGATGATCAATTTATATGTGGTCAAATTTGAGAAGCATTAATTTAGAGAACTCTCGGGTGATAGAGACAGGAAAACTTTCCTCATCATAGAGAGGTTTGGGACCTGCATTTATGAGGTATGAGGGGGACAGAGGCATACAAGCTCCTTCTTTTTATTCTTGGGGACCAGAACAACAGTAGAAATGGGGTCCTTTTAATCTCCAGTAGGCAATCCTTATCTGCTGCCACATAGGGACCTGCTGTGGCCCTGTGTAGTCACTGGGTTGGTACACTGGAATTCCACCCATACCCCACAGATGGCCTCCTGTGGGCTACCTTTGAGACCTAGGGCAGAGGCCCTCAAGACTCTGGAAGGGCATGGGGCTGATTGGGTAGGGAGTCAGTTCCAGTTGCCTGTATCATGACCTAGGAGGAAAACTATGAGCATGGGGTAGTTCCTCCCTTGGTCCCTTGAATTGATGCTGGGGAAGAACAGAACATCAGCCTCTGAAGCAATGGAACCATGGTGGGGCTGCAGACAATTGGGTGGAAGGGTGCCAACGAAGGTACCATGAGGTTACAAAAAAGGATTCATTGAAAGAACATATAAGCAACTCATTTTCCTTACCCTCTTCATTTATCTTGACTACTAGTACATTGCTTTCTAAGTTGGTGTCAAGAAGCTTGGTGGCTCTTGGGATGTCATAGTTAAGATATAGACATGCCTAAGGATCAATAGGCAGTTGAGGGATGAGAAGAGAGTAGACAAAGTTACAAAGTGACAGACAGTAAGAGTTATTTCTCCCGTTCTATATAGCATAGTTGATTAACTACAGTTAATAATATTAGTTTGTGTATTTCCAAATGAAGAATTTTGAAAGTTTACCACAAAGAGATGAATTTGTTGAGAATAGTTGATATTATGGATAGGCTGATTACTCAGAATTGACTATTACAGATTGTTTATTATATGAAAATGTCCTTGTATTCCAATAATATGTGTAATTATTATATGCCAATTAAAAATTTTAAAAATATAGTGGGATGCTAGTGTTATAAAAAGATAGAATATAACAAAATAATATAATAGGTTGGATGTTCATCTCAGTGTTAGACCCTGGATAGCATATGTTAGACTCAGGGTTCAATCTCCAGCACAGTGTGGGGTGAAGAGCATCAATGAAACTTGATTAGACTCCTTTGAGATAATTGGAACAACCACTCCAATAAAACAAGAAGTAATATTGTGACAGGACAGTTAAACAGGAAGCTTCTCCTCAGTAAGAATTCTCCGGTTGCCAAACATGCATAAGACAGGGATTTCTTTTTCTTCCCCTCAGATCTAGTCATGTGAAAAATAATGCTTGGAGTTGTTGCTGCCTTCCTGGCACTGTTTGATCAAGGGAATGGAGTGTCCAGGTTCACTGTGTCATTAAATGGCTAAATTAACCAATCCTGTGCTACTTGCCTCTGAACTTTTTTGCCATGAGAAGATAATTAATATCCTTTTCATTTTAACTGTTTTGGGTTGAGCCCTCACTGGCTTGAAAACCAAAAGTATCTTTCAAAAGATTTTTTTTAAATTGTGTGTGTGTATATATATGTATGTGTGTGTGTGTGTGTAGGCGTGTACATATGTGTATGTGAGCATGGGAGCCCATGGAGGCCAGAGGCATCAGCTACCCTATAGCTGGAGTTATAGGTGGTTGTGAGCCATCTGACTTTGGTGCTGGGAACAGAACTCTGGACCTCTGCAAAAGCAGTGCACACTCTAAATTTCTGAGCGATCTCTCCTGACCAAAACTATCTTAATGGAACTATTCAAAGAAACATATTTCATTGCAAGTTTAGAAAATAATGGAAATTACTCAAAATATAGAATAAATAGATCCACCTAGAACATCGGAGCAAAAGGCAGGCTTTCAAGGTCAGTTCAGGAAGGATTTCCCAGAAGAAAGGGGTGGAAACGAATGGCGGGCAGTATCAAAAATGCAGTGCAATGACCATTCTCAGAATAAGGGCTCCGGAGCTCCAGAATGGGGTTTCCTCTGTTGTCAATTAGAACACATGAACAAACATCGAACTCTCAACACATCATGGTGGAATTTCAGATCACTAGAAATAAAATGATGCTTTCCGAGAAGAAAGGTAGATCACTTACTGCAGAAAAGACCGGATTTTTTTTATCAGAAATTCTAGAGGCTAGAAGTCAGTGGAACAGTCCCCTTAGAACGATTTGTCTGGCGAACGATTCAGAATAGCTGTACTTTGAGTTTTGAATGAGTGGGTTTATCAAGTGTGTAGCAAGCAAAACTAAAATAACAAATACCAAGTATTGAAAAGATAGAAATAGTGGATAGATAACAAAATATCATCAAATCGGGGACTTACAATATCAAGCACAGATGGCCTAAAGGAGAGAATTAGCAAAAGTAATGTCATCAAATCGGGTACTTAACATCCACTAGAACTTGACTTGGGAAGTCTTGTCGATGCAGGGGTAGCCCATGGAGCATCTGGGGTGGGGTCGGAGGTGGGGATAGAGCAGTCTCACTATGGCTGAGCTTCCCAATGTAGGTATTTTTATATCATGCAACAGACAATAGTAACCTCTGTTGGAAATGGTTTACCTTCCAGCCATTTTCAGGAATACAATGTGTTAAATACTCTTAGCTGTTGTTCTTTCTCCCTGTCATAGAGGCAAGGGACCAGCCTGCCCCAGGAAAGGGTCTTGGAGGACACTGGAAATAAACATGCTTGAGTATGAGATAAGAGGGTCTGTTTTGCTCTCAGAGTCAGTTCTCAACAGGTAGAAACAACGCATGACAATTTATCAACACAGTTTATATTACATTCAGTCTTTAACTGTCCATGTGTTATTATATGATATTCCATTCTCTATTAAGATACCTTGTAACAAATTTTAGGACTGTGATTATGTAGTATAGACACAAAGGTTGGATTTACCTAATATATTTAAGCCAAATGTAACAAAAATTAGTTAACTGTAAAGGCTTAGTTGATTTTTTAGAGCCCTGTTCATTCTCTTACCTGGTTAGCTTGGGTATGTCAAATCCAACTGCAAGAGCTTCCATTTACATTTCTTAGTGGTTTCGGATCTCATAGTTTTAACTCTACCATTTTTGTATTTCTTCTAACTCACTCATTTTTTAAAAATCATAATACCTCCCCATCAAAAATTTGGGACCCAATGCATTGGTTCAAGGGGCAACCGCCACTCTGGCTGCTTAGAGCTGGGTAAGGATGTCAGTTGGATGGATGGATCCCTCCCTTGGATTCATCTGTGAGAGAGGTGAAATGTATGGTGTTCAGGTCCGGGGACTCCAGGTGATACAGAGGCCCTAGGTAGAAGGAGGGTAATGGTGATCAAGTGTTGGCATTCTTAGTCACATTATTTAAAGTTTCAGGGCCTGGAATCTGGAGCACATCAATAGTAATAGAACAAGGATCAAAAACACAAAGCAAAATTACCCAGTGTAGGGTAAGATGCCTCTTATGAGTCAGTCTGGGACAGGTGGGTCAATATGCTCATTGTGTAATAATCTGTTTGATCCTGACGAAAAAAATCTGATTAGCTATTTAAGGAGACCAGGAATAAAAATGCAGAAGTCTGTGTGGGCACAGGAAGAGTGGTCATAATGTAATCCAGATATTTCCATGAGGATAATTTCATAGTAGGAGCTATGGATCCTGGGCCCATGAATTTGCATCTCTGAAGTTGACCTTTAGGGTCCCCTTTGGAGAGTAAGTCTAAATCAATTGGTTTATTATTTCTTCATTAGGCCTGTCTTCATGCTTTCTGGAAAGTACTGTTGAATCTTGGACAAGTGAACCCAGTTAGTAATTTCCTGGAGTTTGACAGATAGTCATTTTTAAATGGGCCAAATCTGCTAGAATTATTTTATGGTTTTGGTTATACTTTCCTGTTGGATGTTTAACATCATGAAGATGACTCTAGATTTTGTCTTTATTTTAAAGTTAGCTGAGACTCCATAGAAGTTATTAATAAGGACTTAAGAGGAATCCCCTGACTCCATTAGATTTTCTTTCATCCATTGTGCCAAGTGCAAGTCTGGGTCAAGATCTTCTGTCCAAGCAGAGGAAGCATGCCCCCTTCATGCCAATGGACTTTCCTGTATGCAGGATGTACACTGATTCAAGTCCAGTCTCTGGAGATTCTATGGCCTCTCTGATGCCCTCTGTTCTGTCTGACCTTGGAAGGCAAGAAAAAAATATTGAGTGTCCTCTTTTGTCCCCTTCTCCTCAGCATAGGTCTCCAGGCTTTGTTCGTTGGACACCCCAGAAGGACGGTTAGCAGTCTTCTACTTTTGTAACTTAGATAAAACTTGGGGGGCTAGAGCGACGGCTCAGCAGTTAAGTGTGCTAACTCTTCTTTCAGAGAACATGGGTTCAGCTCCCAGCACCCACATGGTGGATAACCGCTGTCCACAGCTCCAGTTGCAGAGGAATTCGACATCCTCTTCTGAGCTCCATGGGCATTGCATGACATCGGTGCACTTACACACATGCAGGCAATACACTCATACACATAAAAGTATTAAAATGTTTTTTAAAATTTATTTTAAAAACTTGGACAAAAAATCAAACCATTGGTAATAAATCTTGATTTTTAAGGATTCAGTTTCCCAAGTAGTTAGTTTGATTAAGCATAAATTGTTTCTGAAGTCAGTTATTGTACACATTACCATGAGCAGATCAGTATCTTAAAGAGAACCCCATTGATTTAAACAGAAGTTTTGTATCAATGTGCTGGATTTTAATAACCTTCAGTCATACATTCACCATCCTTAGGTTTAATTTTCCACAAACCTTGAGTAACTTATTCAGATCTTCTGCAATGAACTTGAGATTCCTGTTTTTGTCCTCATTTTCCATTTCCACTTTAGAGAAATGCAGTTATTTTACCTTAGGATGAAGTCTTATTTTATCATATGAAAATATTTTCTTAAGGTTGGTGGAATGTAAGAGCCAGAGGAAGTGTCCTCCAATCATTAGGCCGGCAGGCAAGCTATAGCCACACCTCCTTCCCACCCTTGGAGTTGAGGGGGGAGTCAGTTACTCCTCTCACCCTGTCAGTCCAGTCGACCTTAGCTTCATGTGGGGGAGGGGTAAGGATATACAAGCCAAGAACACCATAAGGCACCTCTCTCACCATTTCATGTAACTGTCAGGAAGTCACAGGATCTATATTTGAGCGTGCACTTTCCAGCTCAGCCATAAATGGGGGGAGGGGCCCATTATTCTGTAATAAACCCATACCCTATGCTCTGTTAGCAAGCCCAATAAACTTATTAGGATTTGAAAAAAAAGAAAAGGAAAAAAAAACAGAGCTAATGGAAACCTTTATTATTCCACCAAAGTTGGCAAATCCTTTGGTCTTTAATTTCTTATTCCTATTTTCCCCCCTTAAACTTTATTGCATATATCAGTTATATATTGTAACCTGCTTCAAGTTATTTCTGGAAAAATGTGTTAAAAATTGCCTGTCTTTGGAATAAAATTAATTAATTAATTAATTTAATTAAAATGTTCTCTTAATTTTTAACCCTTCTTACCAAAAATATGGCCTTATATTTACACCTTTCTTTTTATTTCTCTTTCTCTCCCACTCACTATTTCCTTTCTTGATATCATGAGGCATTATCAAATTTGGGACTTAAAACATCCAACAGAAATCTACTAGGGAAGTCATGTTGAGGTAGCCAGATGAGATTTCCAATAGAGAGCCCCACATTTTTATACCACAAGATATGCAATAGCAACCCATGTTGGAAATGGTTTACCTTTATCTATTCTCAAGGACACAATGTCTTTTAATAGCCTAGCTGTTTGTTTTCTTTTCTCCCTGTCACACAGGTGGGAATGAGCCTGCCACAGCAAGGGTCTTGGAGGACATCTGAGATAAACACCCTTGAGTCCGAGAGGAGGCCTGTCTTGTTCTCATACTCAGCTCTCAACAAGTACAAACATCTATCAGGATAATCTATAAACACACTCTATTGGGATAATTTATATTACAGAATACTAAAGAAAAATTACCTTCAATGAAGAATTTGATACTCAGAAAACTCTAAGTCACTTGAGGGTGGAACAAATATATTTTCAAATATGCAATATTGGAGATATGTGAAATTATATCATCATCCAGTCAGTATTCATTTCTCCTCCTCTGCTCTAGAGGGGCAAATGCCCCTTGATGTGGAGACTGATCATGTGACTCACTTTGCCCAATCAGCTACAAATGCTTATGACACATACCATAGTGAGGAGAGGGGGGAGAGAGAGAGAGAGAGAGAGAGAGAGAGAGAGAGAGAGAGAGATGCTTGACTTTCACTTTTTTATTTTTTGCTGGACTATTCCAATAAGATGGCACAATCCTAATAAAGATGAAAAGAAGTGTTAGAAATAAAAACAAATAAAACTGAAAAGGAAGTAAATGTAACCAGAAAACCATACTTGGCCCTACTGTTCTCTGTAGTTATAGATTTTTAAAGATTTAACTAAAATAGTGATGAAGCAGGAGCCAAGGTTCAGCTCCCCCAGCTCCTCCATAGTAGATGTAATTTTGGCACAATTTACTATAGGATTTTTCCTTTCCCTGTTGAATTGTCTTGATACACTTTGCCCTTGTTGGTAATGAATTTATGTATAGAGGATTATAACTTGACTCTCAATTCTGATCTATTGTTACGTTAGTACCACATTTAATAGATTACTGTAGCTTTATAGCAGGTCTTGAAATTAAGGTGGATAATTCAAGTTTGCTTTCTGTCCCTCCTTCCCCCTCTCTCCCTCCTTCCCCCTTCCTCCCCCTCTCTCCCCTCTTTCTCCCTCTCCTCTCTCTTCTTCCTTGTCTTTTTTTCCCTTCTGTTTGTTCTCTCTCTCTCTCTCTCTCCCTCTCTCTCTCTCCCTCTCTCTCTCTCCCTCTCTCTCCCAGTCTCCCTCTCTCTCTTCCTTTTGGTTAATATGAGTCATTGCATTTTCATGACTATTTTGAAATCAGCTTATCAGTTTCAGTTTTGAAAGTCTATGCATACTGTGAATACTATTTGATTTCTAGCTCAATTTGAGGAAAGCTGATATTTTAATATTGAAATTCTCGATGGCAACTGGTGTATCTCTCTGCTTAGTCAGCTCTTCTTTACTTTACCTTAGTAATTTTGAATTTTGAGTTAGAACATCTTGAATGATTTTTATTGAATAGATTTTTACATTTTGCTGTTATAAATGGTATTTTAAACTTTTAATTTTCTACTTTGATGTTTTTGGTATTGAGCTTATTTCTGGTAACTTTTCTAATTACCCTTATTGGGATTAATTTTTTAAAAAGATTCTATAAAGCTGCCTAGATAACCAATAATTTCACTTATTAATAATGCACTGCTTCTCTTTCAAGCTTGATCCATTTTCTCTTTTGACTTATTACCCTGGATGGCATCAAATACGATGAGAACAGACATCTCTGCTTGGCTCTCAATCTTTAGGGAAAGATATTTATCATATCACTATTGTCACAATTAGAAATAACAGCTGCATCTTTTTTAAACAGATTTTCTTTATAATGTTGGAACTTCTTTCTATTCCTAGTTTTCCATGATAATTTATTACAAATGTTTGTTTATTATAAACGTTGAATTTTGACGTTTTCATCTTAGATGATCAAATAGTTTTCTGTTTTATTCTGTTATTTTAATGAATTCTTCCATTTTCAATGTTAAATCAGCATTGTATTTCTGAGATAAATATCTCACTTGATCTCGATGGGAAATAACATTTTGTTAAGGATATTCTGTGTTCATGTAATAACAGATTTTGTAATTTTCTTTTCTTGTGATACCCTTTTGTTTGCTTTCAGCTGTATTGCCCTGATCAGCGTCAATTCATGATTCCTATCTCAACCTCTCAAGTGCGAGGGATTACAGGTGTGCATTCACATTCCTGATTCTTTTCTATGATATTTTGTCAGATTTTAACATTAAGTTTTGTGATCCTTACAAGTAAAGCTTTCGTCCTCTATTTCCCGATTTTTTTTTTAGGATTATAATTGTGTCTCACTTTGTATATTAGATTGGATTCACGACTAAAGCATATGGGTATAGATGTTTGTGGCAAAGTGTTTCTCATAAAGCTATGAATTCAGTCTTTAGAATGGATATGACTACTAAAACTTTCTGCCAATTTTGATGTTATAAATTTATAAGGAGTGTATCTATTTCACCGAGGTTAAATTTAGTGGTATGAAATTTAAAATTAATACTTTAATATCTGTAATGTCCCATTATTATGGCAATGAAAATCTAAAATATATTTTGGCATCCTAAAATTTCATTTTTAGTAACAGAGCATCTAGATGAAAAAAATCTGTAAGGTTATGAACACATTAAGTCATGTACAGCATTACCAATCACCTTTAGAGCATTAAACCTTTAGAGCATTAAAAATGTAACATACATCCTTTAAAAATGTACAGATTTTTTTTTTACTAAGCCACAAAAGTCATTTTAAAAAATATTTTATTTAGTTTTATCTTCTATGTATGCATGTATTGCCTGCATGTAGGTAAGTGCGCCCATGTCATGCAATGCCGGTAGGGGACAGAAGAGGCTGTTGGATACCCTGGAACTGGAATTACAGTCAGTTGTTAGCTGCCATGCGGGTGCTGGGATTCAAACCCGGGTCTTCTGGAAGAAGAGTCAGTGTTCTTATCTGCTGAGCCATCTCTCCAGCCCCCACAAAAGTCTTAATACATTTCAAAAGACTGATTTTAAGATGTGCTAAAACCACAGTAAATGGTTTTTATATATTTGTATTCATATTTTAAATATCTCATGTAGATAACGCAAAAGTAGAAATTGAGTTTTATTCAAACTATTAGAAGTGTCTCAGTTATCTTAGCTATGATATTAAATTTAGAACATTAGCTAGTTACCAATAATTTTTTACAATTCTAATATATATAATTGTATATTACATATTACATAATATTGTATAATAACTTTCTCATCCTTATCCTAATCTTAGGATCTTTTCCCGTACATATCCACTCTACCCCCAAATCTGATTACATATTTGTCAGAATCATTCACTGTAATTCATTCTGTCTTTGCGATGCTTCATGGATTATAAGTCTTAATATACTTCTTGGAGTGTGCTGAGATTTGTATCTGGATATACCTTTAAGAGTAATGATAAATCATATGGGAAGATTTTAGGGAGGACTGGAACTTTACCACGGTGCTAATTTAGTGGTTACTTTTCTGTTGCTGTGATAAAACACCAGAGCAAAGACAACTTATAGAAGAAAGAGTTTGTTTTGGTTTACCATTCCAGAGGGGTAAGAGTCCATCCTGGTGACAGGCATAGTGATGGCTGAAAGCTGAGAACTCACATCTTCAACTACAAACAGGGAGTAGAAAGAGCGCATCAGAAGTGGGTTGTAGGTATGAACTTTTAAAGCTGGTCCCTTAGCCACACTTCCTAAACCTCTGGAAACAGCGCCACCGACTGGGGACCAAATGTTCAAATACATGAGCCTGTCGGGGACATTTCTCACTTAAACCACCACAGCAGGAAACACTGTTATACGTGTATTGGTTACTTTTTTATTGCGATGCAAACAAAACAAAACAAAGCAAACGAACAAAAAAAAAAATTCCAAATAACAAAAAAACAAACCAAAACAGTACAAAAAGCCATGACCAAGGCAACTTACAGAAGGAAGAGTTTATTTGGCTTATGGTTCCAGGGGGATAAGAGTTCATCATGGTCTAGGAGGCGTGTTGGCAGAAGAAAGCTGGAGCAGAAAAGCTGAGCACTCATATCTTCAAGCAAGTACAGGAAGCAGAGAGAGGGAAACTGGGATTGGAGGGGGGTTATGAATTCCCAAAGCCCAGCCCCAGTGATGTGCTTCCTCCAGCAAGGCCATACCTCCTAAACCTCTACAAACAGCACCACCAACTGACCAAGTATTTACTTGGAGCTTATGGGGAAATTCCTCATTCAAAACACCAAAACAAGTGTTTCAGGAAAGGGCAGTTCCGTGTGTGTGTGTGTGTGTGTGTGTGTGTGTGTGTGGTGGGGGGCGGGGTGTGTGTGTGCACATATCCAGCAACAAACAGCTCATGGGACAATTCAAGCTTCTTAGCTTCATTAGAGTCTACTCATGCATCCTCATTTTAAATGCTGATATTCTCCTCCTTACCAACTATTTCCATAAATTTGACATAAAAGATTCTGCAAGCTTGTGATTTCAACTTGCTTTATAATTCAGTGACCCACAGGATTAAACGCTGGGATTTTTTTTCAGATATTTCCACTGGATAGGAGAAGATAGTAACAGTGACTTTAAGACAGCCACAGTTGCTTTGTAGTCATGTTCCTGGAACTGAGATTGTAAAGTTTGGACTCCTTATTTTCTTTTTCATTCTGTCTCCATCTCTCCATTGGATGCAATTAACAAATTCCATAATATTTTTTTTCTTTATTTCCACTAAAATGTGCTATGCCAGCTGTGGCTTGGTCAGTCTAAGTCTTTTCCTACACAGGAACTTACATCCTGGTGGCCATATATGATGCTTAGAACACCTATTTTGCCATTGCATTCCATGGCAACTACTGCTTACTCATTCATGCCTTCCATTTGGTACCAAAATAAGGATCATCTCAGAGGTGTTCATTCTTTAGATTCTGCTCACCTGGGACCATCTCTTGAACACATAGCTATGTTATTCAGGGTTGAGTCAGGGAAGCAAGGAGATCAAAATTTAATGGGACAAGGCATTTATCATACAAATGACATAGGAAATAAAGGTATGGCATTTGAAATCAGATAATCAGAGAAAAAGGCTCTGGGGTCCAGTGAACAGATTGGAACTTTGAGGAGACTCTAACAGCCAACATGGTAGGCAACTAAAGTAGGAAAATGGGAAGCTTACAGAAGGGGACTCGGAAACTGCCTCCTTGTGAGTCTCTACTGCCAAGAAGGTGGACATAGACTGGGCTGTCAGGATGAGAAGTTATAAGAGCTGGACATGGAGTGAAGGGTTGGTATTTGGAACTAAGCACTCAGTGGTATAAGTGCATAGAATCAACATGAGATCTAATTGATCACATTTATTATCTAGGACTTCAAGCTTCCTAGGTATTTCCAGCCGAGTTTTCAGTTTTGAATTTCACAAATGGACCAATGACCCCTTTTCGTATTTGTTTGCCTTCATGTTTGGTGGTATTATGAAGAAAATGGCTTATTTATCCATTTTCATTTAGCTGCACCCACCTTATATTTTATTTTCTTCTGCATAAATGGGAACTCTAATCTTCTCATCTAATGTAAATCACAGCCCTGGGCTTTGACGTGGGACAGAGGCACCGACTGCCTTAGGAAGGGGTAGGTTGGAATTAGCTGCTCCTGGCTGGATCTCTGTACTCTAAGTCCCCACACACCAGAGCCAAGTATCTGGCCTTATGACATGCTATTTGAATTTGACTACTGGGAAGGAAGGGTAAAATCTGTGTGTTGATTTCAATTTTGGGTTGGAGGCTGGGGATGTGGGTTTCTGTGCCCTCCAGTAACAAAGGAGCTAGGTTAACACTCAATTTCATCATGGTAATCATCCACTATGACCATCAGGGGCTGTGCCCAGCAGCCTCATTCCTCTTACTATATTTAGTCCATTATAAATATGGAATAACACTGAAAATGATTCACATCGACATCCCTCTGTCTAGCCTAATAACATCAAAGTCATTAACAACAAACGTAAGTTCACCCTGGCAGTAAAATTTGGAAATCTCCACTCCCCCAGTGTCCTCCCTTTCCTGTGCTGATAGCCTGGACAGGGTGGCCCAGCATGTACTCCCAAGGGGACAGACAGAAACTTCAGGGAGAGAAAAGGGTTGATAGAACACAGAACCAGCTGGAGCCGGGTCTTCATCAGGGAGTGAGACATGAGAGCAAAATGAAAGTTGACGATCCTCCCTGCTTCCTTCCATCCATTCTTCCCTCTTCTCTCCCTCTCTTTTTCTCCATCTCTTTCTTTTTTCTGTGGTCCATTGCTTCTACACCACCATTTAGGCTGCTGATACTCTACAACACCAACTGTCACTCTCCTCTCTGGCATCCTTAACATCTTTATTATTATTATTTTTCCTCAGGCTTTTTCCACAGAGGACTTGTATCCTATATTACTCTGTTAGGAGCTGAGTCATCTATTCTTCACCTTTGTAGTATTTAACAGAATTCATTTAGATAAAAACATGTTTGCTGGGTGGGGCGGAGGGAGAAAGACAGAGAGAGGTCGACTCTCTTATGAAAGGGGAGGTAGGTACTGAGTCCTCTGATTCATGTCTCTTGGTAAAACACTGGAAAAGTTGACTGCATTTCCTAATTCTGGCTGTGGTATTGCTAATACCCATCCACCCTGACATTTCCCTCTGTCCCCTGCCAGCATTTTCTACCAGTCTAGAGGCAAAAAGAAAATTGGATGTTTGAGGAGATTTAATTTATTTGCATATTTGTTTTTTAACTATGGCAAAATATACGTAAAATTTACCATCTTAACTATTTTGTAAGGTACAGCTTAATAATATTACTGAAGTATATTCACATTATTATGCAGCTAGTCTCCAGGACATCTTCAGAGGTAGGAATTATTCTGAATAACCTGCATTTTGCTTAGCATACAACTTTGAGCAAGCATTTCCTAAGTGCTCTCAACAAGCCAGGTCATATCACAGACACTTTCTGTAGTAAGAGCATGAGCTCTGGAATCGTGTCACTTGGTTCCTAATATCCCCACCCCTAACAAACAGTATCATCTCTAAAACACCCACAGTCTTAAGATGCACCGCTGTTGTGGGAAACACTGAAAAGGAACCAAGGTTACCAACTCAGCTGGAAGTAACACCTTAATGATCGCTCTCTACAACACAGGCGTCACTCACCCCAATAGCTTCTTTTTTGAATTGTTGTCCTTCTTCTTCAGGGACTTTGGACATTAGTGTTTTGCTTCCACATGATAGTCAGTCATTTCACACACATGGGAAACACTGTCTCTATCTGTGGGAGTCATCTGTCCTTCCTTTCATAAGGAATTTGGCTGTTGTTTTGTAGGAGAATGTGGAATTGCTATTATTCTTCCAGTGATAAATATTTGCTTTATGAATAGAAAATGTATGATCTGCTACTGTGTTTTTGTCTTTTTCACATACACCAACTCTCTATATTAATGCTAAGTCATACTCTCTATTTTAATGTTGTCATACTATAGTCTTTTGAAGATGTCTTAAGCAACAATTAAACTCAATGCTTGTAATACGATTGAAGCAATGACATTAGGAACAGCTACAACCAAGACTCCGCACATGCACACAGTAAAATTATATTAAATTGCTGCATGACTACCAGCCATTGTGACACACCGACTATTGTAAGAGATGGTCTGATTCAGAGGTGTTAAATATGAGAAAATATGCATCTTATCATCTTTATAATATAGTGTAGGCTATGTGCCTCTTGGCAGAATATTTAACTTCTTTGTGTCCTGGGGTCTTAATCTATAAAGTGATGCTAATAGTACTTGCTTCATGGAATGCAAGTGAAGATTAAATGAAACATTTGTACAGAAACTGATGTATAATAAGCATAGTTATTATTATTGATTGTCTTGATTGTATCCAGATATACCTGGTATCAATTGCTACATAACAAATAACTCTAACCTTACTGGCTTTAACCCATCTATATTCATTATCTCACAGTTCTGTGAAGTGAGAATTCAGAGTGACTTAGCTGGCTAGTTCTGGCTTGGCCAGGATTTCTGGAGGGACAACAATCACCTTGTATTAGTTACTTTTCTGTTGCTATATTAGAAACACTGACCAAAACAACATATAAAAGGAAGAATTTTTTAAAAATATTTTATTATTTTTATTTTATGTTTATTGCCTTCATGTATGTGAGTGCACCTGTGTCATGCAATCCTACAGAGGTCAGAAGAGGTCTTTGGATTCCCCTAGAACTGGAGTTAAGGATATTGGTAGCCGCCATGTGGGTGCTGGGAATCAAACCTGGGTCCTCTGCAAGTGCAGTCAGTGCTCTTAACCGCTGAGCCATCTCTCCAGCCCTAGAAGGAAGAATTTATTTGAGCTTATGGTTCCAAATGGGCAAGAGCCCATCATGGTGGGGAGGCATGGTGGCAGAGGTGGCTGGAGGAGAAGCAGAAGCTAGGCTCTACATCTTCAAGCAGGCACAGGAAGCAAGAGAGTGACTTGAGGTCTGGCCAGGCTTAAGAACTCTCTAAGCCTGCACCCAGGGATGTGCTTCCTCCAGCATAGCCACACCTTCTAAGATCTCCCAAAACAGTGCCACCAACTGGGGACAAAAATGTTCAAACAGTCTATGGGGGACATTTTCATTCAAACTACCATACACCTTCACGTTCCATTGAGGCTGGAGGATCCTCTTCCCAGATGACTAACTCACAAGGCTATTGACTTGTGGCTCAGAACCTTCCTATACATCTTTCTTTAAGATTTTTCCAGTGTCTTCATGGTACAGCAGTTGGGTTTCCCTAGAACAAGTGACCCAAGACAGCAAGGAGACACTCACAGTGCTTTTTGTCTTGACAGTCTCTGAAATTGCATCCAGCCACTTCCTATTTATTTAACCCATTAGAAATGTTGGGAAGATTTACTTACATTCAGTCTTGGTGAATTTATTTCAAACTACTGTGCCATGGCAACTTTAGATCAAAATAGTTACCCACCTCTCTTTCACCGTCTAAATTGTTCAGTTTTTCAATCTCTTATTTCTCATGTTCCTTTTTAACTACATTAGACAAGGTCTCAATAGAAACAATATAGCATATTTGGATTAGGGTACTTTGGCTAGGATTATTTCTAGAATGTGGGCAGGTGGTAGGTGGTAGGAACCTTGGGGCCCACAGCTTGCCTCCTTGGAACTGAGAAGATGAGGACAGAGAGCATATTAGAACTGCAAAAGATAACCATGCCAAGCAATCTCATCTGCAGAGGAACAGTGAGTGACCTTTGGTCAAGGGACACCCCCAGTTTGAGGCAACTTCACAGGAGGAAGTAAAAAACTGCTCCCTTCCCATCTGAAAGGAAAGAATACATTATTTTCCATGCATTTTCTATCCTGTCACTCTTCTTAATACTTCGCTTTGGACACCAGATGTGTAAGTCTTTTCCCATACCAAGTGCCTCTCCATTTCTGGGTGCACTGCAATTTAAGTCAGTTCAAATACTACCTGCCTGGAGAAAACACCAGATTCCACAAGCTGAGAGCTCAGTATCATAAGGCTATCTCCTTTCCAGATGCCAACACAAGTCTAGGCTGTCACCTATGGGTCTGACTGGTGGCTACACACTGGAGGTTTTCACACCCTTCTCGGGTCCAATCATTGGCTAGTGTAGCACTCAGAACTTGTAAACAGTTTGTTAATAACTTACTGATTTATTATAAAAAGTTCCAACTCAGTCATAGCCAAATGGACAAGATGTATAAGCCAAGGTCTGGGGAAGGGCTGTAAAGCTTTCATGCCCCTTCTGGCACAACATCCTCTAAGCCCTTCCATGTGAACACCAACCCAGTTAATCCCATCCTTTTGGGTTTTTATAGAGGCCTTGTTAAGGAGTTATGATTGATGAGATCATTGGTATTAGTGATTAATTAAGTTTCCAAGCCCTCTCTCCTCTTAGAGGTTATGGGTAGTGTGGGGGTGAAATTTTCAACCCTCCAATGATATGACTGGTTTCCCTGGCAACCAGCTTCCAACCATTTGAGCTTTTAAAAACTCATCTGGATAATATAAATTCAGGAGAGGTAAAAGGGTTTTTGTTATGACTAATACAAGATGCTTTATTTATGTGAATCCAAAGGATTCAGAAACCCTGTGCCAGGAACAGGGAGATCAAATATATAAATTTTTTCATCAATCACAGTATCTGTTTCTTGCTAGATATCTCCACTGTGCAGAAGCTAAAGGCTTAAAACCCTGTTGGATGAAGTCATAAACATTAGACTCCTGTGGAAGAGAGCAGGGTAGAAGGAAATGGATGCCAGTAACTAGATAATAATTAGCAGGGTCATCTCCTCTGTCCCTCAGCATTCCAAAGATAGCACTCAGAAAGTCCCAGTGGCAACTTCCTGATCATGGGGAGATATCAAATTAGTCACACTCCCTTTGAAACTTAACTCATTAGCCACCACTGAGTTCTTCATTTAAATTTACAAGAGAAAATTAGAAACTGTTTAAGTAACATTTAAAACCAAAACCTAGAGTCAAAGAGATGGCTGGATTGGTAAAGTGCTTGCTTTGAAAGTACAAGGATCTGAGTTCAATCTCCGGAATCCATGTTAGAGACAAGTCAGGCATGGATCCACGTGTTAGTAATCCCAGTACTGGAGAGGTAGACACAGGAAGATCTCAGGAACACAGTGGCTATCCAGCAAGCTCCAGATTCAGTGAGAGACCCTGTCTCTAAACACAGTGGACAGTAATTGAGGAAGACATCCAATGTCAACTTCTGGCCTCCCATACCCATGCACATATATGTGCATGAATACCCACACACATACATGTGTTCACATACTCCCCTCCCACACACAAACATACTATATATGTAAAACCTGTTTTGAGCTCTGCCCCAAGCAACATGAGGTTTAGGTTGATGCTCACAGCAGCCTCCTTCTACCGTCTGTTTCTACCTCCTACCCTTTGCCAGTATCTCAGTTGGACAGGGTTCTTTACTGCGTAGGGATAATTAATCTCAAATTTCTGCAGAATCCAAGCTCTGTGGTCAAGTCATTACCACAGATATCCACTTGGTTACGCAGGAAGAAAGGGTGCTGTGAAGCAATCCAGTGGATCCCATGTATTCCTTCTAAATACAGTCATTCATACTGCTTTTGCGTGGCAGTAACCAGACTTCTCTGATATTTGGGATCAATTCCCACCTAATAAAATGATTCTCCCTCTTCTCCACTTGTTGCTTAGATGTATGAGGAGCCCAACATGAGAAGAGGCTGGTTTTGCTCCCAGTGCATCTGGAGGTTGATGTGGTTCTATGGGAGAATCTTTCCTGCACTGGGTCCTGGGGCCTCCAAACACGTATGATTTAAGCTCACAGGAATAGGAAGGAAAGGTAGTCCTGGAGATTTTAGAGCAAGAACAACCTCTCTCCTGTCCTGTTTTTGATCCCTGAACCCATGATTCCTGTTCGTGAGTTGGTATCCCTTTGAGGCATACAAACAGATCACATCCTGAAACACAGTGCAGGCTGTTGGCTGCCAACTTGGTTACAGCTGAATCTTCAGCAGCCCAGGCCATCCTGTTATCAAAACAGATACTTCAGGAAGTTGGGGCATGTTATAAACACACTGGGTGCTGTTCTTCTGTAAAATATGTGTGCTGATGTGACACTGTCATGAAGGACGGGAAGTTTTTAAGTTTACAAAAAAAAAAACAAAAAACAAAAAAACAAAACAAAAACAACAACAAAAAAAAACAAAGCCGCTGTTGACCGAAACACTTCAGAAAGGAAAAGGAAACACATGTGAGGGCAAAGTGTATGTATGGTTCATTGCAACTAACCTGCAAGCTGACAGACTCCCTTGGGGAATGGAGCTATTTGGGGGGCTCTGCCTGGGCCTCTGATGATGGCAGGTCAGTCATTCAGCTTTGATGGTAGCCGGACATTGATACAGAAAGACTATACTGCCAAGTCTTCATCCATGTTTCCACAGCCTCTGTACCCAGAAACACTAAACAAGCATTACAATGACTAGGGACGAGGTTGATTGGCATCTTCAAGGGGGGGCATCTCATTAATTCGTTCATTTGGAGTCTCCTCAGCTGTAGGTGTCCTCTAGTGGACTCTTCTTATAATAATGTCTTCATCCTCTAGTCCCAGATATCAACTAAAGTACAACTTGTCATCAATTTCCCAATTTTGTCCTTTCCAAATTCCTGATCAGATGGCCAACACATTAGTCACTGCCTACAAATTAGCATAGATCTATAACTCAAGAGCATCTTTTTTCCATACAAAGCAAACAACTGAACATACTGCATAAAATTATGTCCTGTTCCAAATTTCTCCTTCCTGCCTATAGCATCTTCAGATTTTGTGCTATATAAGGCATATACCATGCATAAACTAAACTCTTTTTAGTATTCTAATAATTCATCATAAAAAACACCACAGAAGGCCATAGGCATATTGCTACAAGTGAGAAAACATAACAGCATTCAGATTTCATAGTAATCTGGGCTCTTTCTATAATTTGTCTGTACCCCTTTCATCATTTAAAAATATTTCTTTATTTTTCTTTTATGTGTATAGATTTTTCCCTGCATATATGTAAGTGCAGAAGAGGGCATCAGATCCCCTGGGACTGGTGTTATAGACAGTTACACCCCGCCATGTGAGTTCTGGGAACAGAACCCCAGTTCTTTGAAAAAGCAGTGTTTTTAACCACTGAATCATCTCTCCAGCCCCATTTTCATTATTTTGAGTTCAACTTTTTATATATTTCCCTTTTAGGACGTCTAGTTTTCTGACTCTGAGGATACCTCCCAGTCCATTATGGAAGGACCAGATCACATAGTCACTTGGTGATTCATCATTAGGTATTTAGCTTTTACTAGTACCAAGTTATAAGCTACTTTTCTTTTTAAAAAGTAGTAGTGCCGTTGCTGCTCTTTTCACAATAGCTAAGAGATGGAAGCAACCTAAGTGTCCCTCAATTGACAAGTGGATAATGAAAATGTGGTTCATTTATACGATGGAGTTTTACTCAGCAGTAAAGAAAGATGAAATCATGAAATTTTCAGGTAAATGGATGGAACTAGAAACTGTTATACTAAGTGAAGCAACACAGACTCAGAAAAAAAATCGACATTTCTTCTCCCTCATATGTGGATCCTAGAACCAGGCTCTG
>NW_008351346.1:2103939-2107343 GCF_000622305.1 Nannospalax galili | reverse complement strand
GGTTTATCTGAGAACAACTGGTCTTTGCCTAAGATTTGTCTACATGACACACAGTAATTAAAAGTACCACACTGGTAGAACTAACCTTCTTGGGTGTTTAACAGACATACTTTGAGGCCTATAATAATTTGCAGAGGGACATAAAGGATACTTTTTGCTCTTTGCCCTCCTAGGTTGACTAGTTCCAGGGGATTATGAGCATCTCTCAAAATGTCCTATAATGGTGGCGGGTCACCTGTCCTCTTGATCAAGGAGGCCGAGGAGATCCCACCAGATGGACTTGAACCAGTGTCCAGTCTACAAAGAGGAGGGTCAACACAGAGGAATCATTTCCTCCATGCTTCCAAGTGAAGCCAACCATGGTCGAGCAGGACCTTTGACTTATCTTCACATAGGCAGAACTGGTAAAGGAAAGGAGCCAGGGGCTCCTATCAAGCCCATGTGACCCCCGAGGAACAGATCCTCAAACGACCTTAAGAGTAAAAATAAATTGGTTTACCTGGACCAGCTGTATGGCCTTAAACACCCAAAAGAAAAGTATAGCCAAAGATTAAAGGGGCCAATATAATTTCTTAAGCGCCCATATGCATAGCTAAAGGCTACATAACAAGGAACAATGCCAGACAGGTGATACCTTCTTTTGAGTTGTTGGCCAGGGTGGCCCAAGGGACTCCCAGATAGTAACCCAGCATAGAACTGGGAAAATGAACAGCAGACCCCAATCTTATCTAAAGGAATATAGACAACTGATTACTGCTAGATAAGGAACAGTTGACCCTCCTAAAACAAAGCCCTCTAGATAGGCTGACTAGATTCACCAGAAGGGCAAGTAGTGGGGAATGGCTGGGGGTGCCAACAATACAGCAGATAGTAGCAAGGATATCAGAGTATAAGGGATCTAGGTGGAGGGGAGGGAGGCTATGGGAGGGTGCTATCTAGGAAGTGGGTGTATAGTCGAATGAGATGGCTTGAGATGTTCTATGTGATACACACACACACACACACACACACACACAAAATAAAAATCAACAAATTAAAAAAAAATGTATTTATCTTTAAAAATGTCAAAAAAAGTTGTAGTGTCCATTCATTGTACAAAGTGTTGGACTCCATTAGGATATCATCACTCACATATGCAATGTTCTTTGACCGTACCTCTTCCTAGTACCTGCTCCTGTTCTTCCATCTCTCTAGGGCCACTACTCTTCCTAAATTGTTCACAAATGATTTTAAAAAGCATGTCATATTTGTGTGTCTGGCTGTGATTTTATTATGTTGCTCTCCAGTTCTACCGATTTTCCTGAAGATGACATAATTTTGTTCTTCTCTTTGGATAAAATTCATTTATCAACTTATCAATCTACCATCTATCTATAATGACTTTATACACAATAATTTACTTTATACATTCATCTACTGGTAAACATCTAGAATGATTCAATAACTAAGCAATTGTGAATGGTGTTGGAATAAACATGGATCTACTGTAGGTACTCTGTATTATGCTGACTTAGGTTAGGTATATTACCAGGAAGGGTATAGCTGGATCCTATGGTAGCTCTATTTTTAAGTTTTTTTTGAGGAGCTTCCATACTGATTTCCAAAGTGGCTGCACTAGTTTAAATGCCTATCAGCAGTGTACAGGGCTCCTTTCTCCCTGTATCCTCACCAGCATTTGTTGTTGTTTGTTTTCCTAATTATAACAATTCTGACCAGGCCGAGTTAGAAGCTCAATGTAGTTTCAGTTTGCAATACCCTTGCGGCTAAGGGAACACGTCTTCATATTTTTATTGATCATTTGTATTTCATTTTAAGTGCTGCCTGTTTATTTCATTTGCTCATTTATTGATTGAACAGTTTTGTTTACTTGGTGTTAATTTTGTGTTACTTATATATTCTAGATATCAAATGCCTGTTAGATATGTAATTGACAATGATTCTCTTCTCTGTTTCTTTACTCTGCTGTTTCCTTTACTGTGCAAAAGGTTTTAACTTCACACAATCCCATTTGTCAATACTTGCTATTATTTCCCGAGCTGCTGGAGCCCTTTTCAGAGAATCTTTCCCTGTGCCTATGTCTCGAAGGATTTTCCTCAGGCAATTTTAAATTTCAGGCCTTACCTTAAGGTTTTTGATCCATTTTCAATTTATTTTTCATAAGGGTGAGAAATAGGGTTTAGTTTTGTTCTTCTCCACATGGGTACCCAGTTTCCTCAGCACCGTTTGTCAAAGGGGCATTTTCGTCAATGCATGTTTTGTCTTCTTTGTCAAAAAATGAGGGGCTATAGAGATTGAAATTATTTGAGGATCTTTTACTTCGTTACTCTATGTGTTTGGTTTTGTGCCAGTACCATGTCATACTTTTTGCCATGGTTTTATGATATAATTTTTGATTGGGTATTATGGTATGTTTAGCACTGCTTTTGTGTTTCATTGTGAATTTTAAGATTGCATTCTAGTTCTGTGAAGAATATTACTAGAATTTTGATGCAGATTGCATGGACTCAATAATAACTTTCAGCAACATACATTTTTAGAATGTTAATTCTGCCAATCCTTGACTGTGGGAGGTCTTTCCATTTTCTAGTGTCTTCTTCAATATTTTTCTTTAGTGTCTTCAAGTTTTCATTATAAAGGACTTTCAATTCCTTGGTTAGGTTTATTCCTAGGTATTTAACTTTTGAAGCTCTAAAAAAAATTTTTTTTGAAGTTAATGTGTTTGTTTCCCCAGTTTTTTCAACAACATGTTCCAAATATAGAAAAGCTATCTAATTTTTGTATGTTGACTTCCGTATCCATCTACTTTGTCAAAAGTGTTTATCAGATCTGAGAGTTCTTTGTGGAAGTCTTTATAGTCTTCTGAGTATAAGAACATATCATTTGCAAAGAAACATTAACTTCTTTTTTCCTGTTTGTAGCCTTTTTATTTTTTTTAATTTGCCTTACTGCTAATGAGAGGCATTCTTGTCTTTTTCCTGATTGTAGAAGAAATTCTTTCCGTATAATTTGACCACAGTCTTGCTATGTGTAGCCTTTATTATATTGAGGTATATTCCTTCTGTTCCCAGTTGCTTTAGGGCTTTTATTATGACAGCATGTTGAACTTTATCACAGGCCTTTTCTGTATCTACTGAGATGATCATATGATTTCTGTTCTTGAGTCTATTCAGGTGTTATATTAAATTTATTGATTTGTACATATTGAGCTATCCTCATATCACTATACTAAAACCAAATTGATCATGGTATGTGTCCTTTTTAATGTGTTAATTTTGTTTGCAAGTGTTTTATTAAGAAGTTTTGTGTTCATGTTCACTAGAGATTGACTTATAGTTTACTTTTTATGTAGTATATTTTTAAACTTTTGGTTTTGGAATAATCCTGGCTTCATAAAATGAATTTGG
>NW_008351346.1:2099051-2103761 GCF_000622305.1 Nannospalax galili | reverse complement strand
TGCCTAGAAGCTCAGAAAGTAACCAACTGTGACTAGTAATAATCAGATACATAGAGATTAGAGACACATGTGCAAACAGCTAAGTATTAGTAGCATTAAAAATGAGTCTTATGAAACTATATTTTAAAATGAAATGTGGTTATTAAATAAATAATTTTTAAAAATGAGTTTGGTAGCATTCCTTATATTTCTATTTTATGGAAAAATTTGAGAAGTATTTATAGTAGTTCTCTAAAGGTCTTGTAAAATTCAGCAGTAAATCCATCTGGTCCTGGGATTTTTTTTTTGAAAGTTGGGAGGTACTTACTTCTTCTATCTTATTGTTTTTTATAGATCCGTTTAAATTATTTATAACCTCATGATTTAATTTTGGTAGTCATACATGTCTAAAATTTCCTTCCTTCCTTCCTTCCTTCCTTCCTTCCTTCCTTCCTTCCTTCCTTCCTTCCTTCCTTCCTTCCTTCCTTCCTAAATTATTAGAAAATCGGTTTTTAAAATATTCCCTAAGGAGGAGAGAGAGAATCACTCTGTTTTGGGAATATGGCTGTAGGTAGGTAGCTGATGACCCAGTAGACGGTTACACACTCACATGCATGTGGGCAACGTCAAGTGGTTTTCATGGGGATATTAATAATAAAAAATAAAAGAGGGCATAAGTCTAGTGGGAAATGATGTTTGGGGCTGTAGGAGCAGGTGGAGGGAGGTAATGTTGGTTTCCTCCCTACTGGGGCCTCGCTGTTGCTGGGGAGCCTTAGCGCACCTGTGTGGGTCATGGAGGGTCAGGCGAGGGAGAAGCCGGTGGAAGAGGGGAGATCTTGGGAGGCTGTGAACACTACTGGACAAGAAAAGCAGCCATCAGCTTTAGCCAGTTTTGAAGTTTTTCTTGCTGTTGGCTTCTACTTTCATTCCAAATGATCTGATTTGATAAGATACAGGAAATCATTTTTATTTTTTTGTATTTGTTAAGACTTTACTTGTGACTGAAAATGTGATATATTTTGAAGAAAATTTCATGGGCTGCCCACATAGAACGCATATTCCATAGCTCTTGCATGGAATATTCTGTAGATATCTGTTATGTCCATTTTATCTATGATGCAGTTTAGGTCTGAAGTCTCTTTGTTGAGTTTTTGGTCTGGTCGATATCAGCAGATGAGAGCAGGGTATTGAAGTCACCCACAAGTTTTGAATCTAGATCTATCTGTCCCATTATGCCTAGTCCTGTTTTATAAAATTAGGTGCACCAATAGTTGATGAATATATACTTATAGTCATTAAATATTCTTGAAGTATTTTTCCCTTTATTAATATGTAGTGACCTTCTTTATATCTTCTGATTGATCTTGACTTGAAGTCTAGTTTGTCACATATATGTACGGCTACTCCTGTTGCTTCCCTTTGCCTGGTGTATAGTTTTCCATCCTTTGATTTTTCAGTATGTGTGTGCCTTTGCCAGTGAACTCTGCTATTTACTGACAAGAAATGGTTGGATCTTGTGTTTGATCCTATCGCCTATTACAGCTTTTAATTAGATAGTTGAGATCAGTGATACTTAGTGAGAGATATTTGCCAATTCTTGTAATTTTGCTGGTTATTTTCTTGGTTAATTCGAATAATGTTTGTTCTTAGATTTTCTCCTCATTCATTTTGGGGTGTTTCCTGATTAACTGAATTGGACATCTTTTATTCTTTCCTAATTCATCTATTCCTACCATAAGATTAGTTTTTTCCTGAGCTCTCCTGTTCAGAGGGTCTTTCTTCCTCCTCTGTGTATAGAATTCTCTTAAATTGCCTTTGTAATGCTGACTTGGTGGTGGTAAATTTCCTTAGTTGGTTCATAAACTACTTTAAAATGTAGAGTAGATATTGGCAGAGAAGAGAAGTCAGACATTTGGGACTTTATGAACCATAGGAAAGTTATCCTATGTTTTTTTATTGTGCTTCCAGAGACTCTACATAGAGACACACAGAGACTTTGTATATAGCATAAAGACCCTGCTGCAAGTAGGTTTTCTGTGTCATAAAAATGTGGATAGAACAGCTTTCAATTAGCTTCTATCCTCCACAGAGTTTACTTAAAACTGACAATCTTATCAGTTACTTGGTAAATGAGTCATAGCATGTGGAGGTATTTTGGTCTTTTTATTTCACTTTGAGTTCATCATAGGTGCTATAACTATAACAACTAATTCATCACTTTGTAAGAGACATCTCACCATTCTCCATAGGACTATTGAATGCTGAGAAACTTTTTTTGTGACAAGATCTCCCTGTAGCCCCAGCTTCCCTGGAACTTGCCATATAGATCGCACAAGATCTGCCTGCCTCTGCCTCCTGTGTGCTGGGCTTAAAGGCGTGTACCACTGAACCCAGTCTGAGAAACTTTTTTATTATAAGAGGACCTTGAAAATTCCCAGGCTTTGTCCTACAGTCTGATGTGAATATGTTTTATTATGACATCTATCAGATCTATTATTGCATGACAATCAGTTCCAAATTGTTTGTTATTACTTTATCATGTGTTATCCATTGGGGTATCAGGACAATTATGACAGGAAGAGAGAGAGCTGTTATTGCTCTTGGGAAAAACTATAAAAGTGTATTATTGGTACTGCCATGTGAGTACTGCTAATGATTTCATGTTTCTACTGACTGAAAAGGAAAATAAGGTATTTCCCACGGCAATAATTTTGTATCTGATGTCCAGAAGAGTCTTGATTTACTTCAACACCTATTCAGCATCTGGAATTATAGCCAGGATTACAATAACAAATAAAATTTTAGTAACATTTTCATTTTTTGGTAACTCATCTGGCAAGCAGGTACTTTTATGGAGGATTTGGAAAAAATTTCTACCCCTGATTCATTTTTTGATGAAGATCATATTCTTTCTGGTTTTCTGTAGGTTACAATGTTGAGTTTGCTTTGATATATTTACTGAGGTGGAGAGAAGTTACTGTATTGACTTCACCTGCCTCTGGAAAGCATTAATAGCTTTCTTCGTGTGGCGTAAGTAGCACAGAGAATCTACTTGTCACTAAGTATTTCTGTGCTAAGGACCAGTAACATAACCCAAAATGAGTTTGCATGGGCCCATTGTAAGGTAAGCTTGAGCCTAAACTTTACTGATTGTCTCATCTCCACTATCGTGTGGAAATCTTGGGTCAAGATACAATCTATCACTTCATCTCCTTAGACTCCCGTCACACTTGACAGTGGACCGTGAGGCCATCTTGATTCTCTGCAGATAATCATTAGTTCAAAGCTAGTATCTTTATACTCTATATGATTATTTCTCCTTTTCTACAGTCACCATGGTAATAGCTTGATTGAGGTTTCATCATATAGCAGTTACAAGTTCATGGTATAAACAATTATGCTTGTGGCTATATTGAAGGACCCAAACACCTAAGCAATTTAGCCTTCTCCTCAGTCAAGTGGTTCTGAACATTGGAAATGACTTTAAAAATTTTTTTTATTTTTGAGAATTTCATATATGAGTATTATCTTTGCATTATTTGAAGGCTTCCCATTCTCCCACCAACTCCTTGCATATCCCCCTAATTCCCTCTAAATTTCTTTTCCTCTTCTTTATTATTGTTACATGTATTTATACATGTGCATACATTTATATATATGTAATACACTGAGTCCATTTAGTGGTGCACATGTGTACCTGTATTTAAGGTTGTCAGTCATCTTGAGTACATCTATACCTGCCTATGTTTCCTTCTAACAGTTTCAGTGTTTCAGGTTTCACATTGAGGTCTTTGATCCGTTTGGGGCTTATTTTTGCACAGGGTGATAGATACCAGTCTAGTTTCATTCTTCTACATGTGAAGATCCAATTTTCCCAGCACCATTTGTTAAAGATGTTGTCTTTCCTCCAGTGTGTATTCTTAACATCTTTGTCAAACAGCAGATATCCGCACTTGTGTGCACTCATGTTTGGATCTTCTATTTTGTTCCTTTGATCTACATGCCTGTTTTTGTGCCAGTACCATGCTGTTTTTAGCTCTACAGCTCTGTAATACAGTTTGAAATCTGGTATGGTAATCCCTCCAGAATAGCTTTTTGCTTAGAATTGTTTTGGCTAACCAGGGTCTTTTATGGTCCCATATGAACTTTAAGATTTTTTTCTATTTCTGTAAAAAATATAATAGGGATTGCTGAATGGTATTGCATTGATTCTGTAAATTGCTTTTGGTAGGACGATCATTTTCACAATATTAATTGCACCAATTCATGATCATGGAAGGTCTTAGGTCTTTCCATCTTCTACTGTTTTCAGCAATTTCTTTCTTCAAAGATTAATATTTTCAAGGTAGAGATCTTTAACATGTTTGATGAGGTTTTTCCTAGTTTTTTAGGCTATCGTGACTAGGATTGTTTCAACAATCTTTTTTTCTGACTGCATATTATTGGAGAACTCTTAAAAATTCAAACTAAATCTATCACGTGATCCAGTTATACCACTCCTTGGCATGTACCCAAAGGACTCAGTGTCCTATTATAGGGACACTTGCTCAGCCATGTTTTTTGCTACTCTTTTCCCAATAGCTAGGAAATGGAAACAACCTAAATGTCTCTCAACCAATGAATGGATAATTAAAATGTGGTATATTTACACTATGGAGTTCTACTCAGCAGTAAAGAAAAACAGAAATCATAAACTTTGCAGGTAAATGGATGAAATTAAAACTTTTATAT
>NW_008351346.1:2059340-2095679 GCF_000622305.1 Nannospalax galili | reverse complement strand
AAATGAGTTTTTCTATATGAAACAGTATATCTTCAAATGAAATGGAGATCTTTCTTAAAGGTTAAAACCTCATTCAATTTTATGTCTTAGAGGGTTTATACTGAGTTCAAAATTTTATAATGGTATTAATTCAACTGTGAACCTAAAAATTTACAGCCAATTTTGAAAGAGATGCATCTTTGCTCTGGAAATTGTTATTGAATATGTTAATGCTAATGAAATGCTTCTAATCATGTGGTTATTAAATAATTAAAATAAAAAAAACTTTTATATTAAATGACATAGCACAGACTCAGAAAAACAAGTTATATATATTCTCTCTCATTTGTGGATCCTAGCTCAAAATCCTTAGACGTGAGCATATATCCTGATGTAACCACAGGAGTCAGGAGAAAGGAAAGTAACCAAGGGTGGGGAGGGGAAGAAGGAGCTTGGAGGGGCATAGGGAGCAAGAGCTATAAAGAGGGAAATGGGGGAAATAGGAGGAGCTTTAACTGGGGTGGGAAGAGGAAGGGCTATACAGGGGCAGAGAGAGGAAACAGAAATAATTAATGCTTAAAGGAAATGCAGTATCTGATAGACCTACTGAAAAACGCACATATACTATAAATGTGAATGCATGTGTACAGTTGATGGCTATATAATAAAAACTCACAATGCCTCTACACAAAGGGTGCAAAGGTTGCATTGTAGGTGTGTCACTTAGGGCTGGGAACCTCACAAGGCTCAGGGAACATAGTGGAACAAGAGATGGAAAGAATGTAAAAGCCGTAGGACAAGACACCTGCTGCTAGCTAATACATTCTAGACATGAGAAGGAAGTTGCACCAAAGAGATCTCTAGTATTGTAGTCTAATAAAAGCTGCGTAATGACAAAGCCAGTTGACATGCCAAGGTAGATGGGGCGAAAATGTCATGGGGTCCCACCTCAAGATGAAGAGCAAGGGGCAATCAATGGATGCCGAGGATGCTGAGAAATCAATGGATTTCTAAATTGGACTTTAGTCACTCAGGAATTGAGGTCAACAACTGACAAATGAGACCTCGTTAAACTCAAAGCTTCTGTACATGCAAGGAAACAAACAATTGGGTGAAAAGGAAGCCCACAGAGTGGGAAAGAACTTTTGCCAGCTATGCATCCAAGAGAGGATTTATTTCTAGAACACACAAAGAACTTAAAAAACAAAGAATCAAGAGAACATATGGCCTAATTAATAATGGGCTATGGATGTGAACAGAGAACTCTCAAAAGAAGAGATGAAAATAGTAGGAAACACCTTCAAAGGTGTTTGAACATCCTTAGTGACTAGGGAAATGCAAATTAAAACTACTTTAAAATTTAATCTCATACCAGTAAGACTGCTAAAGTCAAGAAAACAAATGACAACAAATACTGGTGAGGACATGGGGAAAGGGAAGCACTCATTTGCTGCTTGTGGAATTGTAAACTGGTACAGCCACTGTGGAAATCAGTTTGGAGAATTCTTTAAAAACTAGTAATAGACTTGATTCCCGGAACTTGTTAAGAGTTAAGAATGACACAATCATCATGATTAGGTTTCTGCACAGGAGGCCTAGAATATTTTCTTCTACAACCAAGACTTTCCATAGATGTTTACCTATATTAATGTCTTTATATACTGTGGCTAATTAGTCATCATCACACATTAAAATACTCTGATTATCATTCTGTCAGTGTGCCCTGTGATAGCGATTGTTTCTCTAATCACTGAGATGCCACCTGACTTTACCAACACAATATCTCATTAAACCACTGAAATCAGTGAACATAGATCTATTATACCATGCTTCTTTTATGCCTGCAGCCTACATAGTCCAGCCAACCAGAAGAGCCACCAGCTGTGCTAAGCTTCCTGACCTGTATTTTTCTTGATTCCTTAGGGGAAAAGAATATCCTTCAGGTACTTTTCTGAGGACATGTATATTGATTACCTTTCCTCTTGCTGTGATAAAATACTGTGACAAAAGCAAGAAAGGTGGGGGGCTCACAGTTCAAAGGCACACTCACCATGCCAGGAAAGGCATGGCAATAGGAGCTTGAGGAAGCTGGTCACATTGCATTTTTATTTAGTCTAGGATCCCAACCCACAGAATGATGCTGTGCACACTTAAAGTGGGTCTTCCCACTTGAGTTAACTAATCTAGATAATCCCTCACAGGTATGCTTAGAGGTTAACCTAATCCAAAAAGTCCTCCACAGAACTGTCTCCTAAGTTATTCTATATCCTGTCAAACTGACAATCAGTATTAGCCATCACAGAGTCAATGGTATGCTTAGGGGATATCTGAGTGCCATGCACATAAAGGATCCATTCCAATATTCCCATTTACTGAGCCTTCAGGCCTGTTCCTGTGTTAAGTTCATTTTGACCTTATAAATAAAGGTCATCATTGACTGTGGGATTTGATTAGATAAAATATTAAATAACAAACTTCACATGAATGGATCCATGAGAAGGAAATCAGCCCCATTGAGTTGAATATTTATTCTACTTTGAAACTCTAAAAATTTATCCTCCCCACTCCCACCTGAGGTCTGCTTAGGAAGGTTTTGTAATTCTTCTTGTGTGTAAGTGGAGTACTGTCAGAACAGAGCTCATGCTTCTCTGTCTGGGCTAGCCTTGGCATTGCCTTAGGGGCAGTGGGTGGTGGAGGGCTAAGGGCCTGAGAAGAACTGGTTTCTTGTGAGGCAAGGGGACCAGTAACATTCACTGAAGTATTAAATTCAGAGAAGGGTGATTTAGGAGGAGGAGCTGTCTCCTTTGACAAAGGACGTTTAGTGATTTAGGAATTCAAAGCTCTCAGCCCCATCTACCTCCATACATATTTTTACACCCTTTCTAGTTCTATTTCTTCCCCACAGAATTCAACATCAGGCATAGAAGGCAGTGAATTGGTGCTGTGAGGCTTGTGACCTTGTTCTTGGCTTAGACCTTTGTTCTTGGCTCCGTTTGCCTTATTACTACAGGAGGCAAAGGAGTCTTCAAAGCTGTTGTGGAGGCCTTCTGTTCATGCATTAGCCTTACTTATATGTTCATGATTTCTAATTGGTTTTCATTCTAGGCCACAGAAGAAAGAATGTTCACTTGACCCAAAAAGAACTTTCCATTCCCTTCTCTAAACTCTACTTCTGTTCTCATTCAATATTAGTATCCATCTAGTTGCTCAAGCCAAATTCCAAGGTTTCTCCCTTCTCTTACAGTGTACAACCAAACATTATCTCCATAAGGTCTTATCTCCATATTGGGCTTTGAGTCACTCTCTGTGCTGCCTCAGTTTCTCTAATCCTGATCTAAGTTAACACCACCTGTCACCAGTTTCCTAACTGGTCTTCTTGACACTAGTATTGGCTCTTCAGTCCAACTCTGAGCCATCTTAGAAAGCTGTGAAGGGAATGGCAAACCTCTGCCTTCTCCATGCCCTCCAGATAGCTCAGTGGTTAAGAGGTCTGGGTGTTCTAGCAGAGGACCCAGGTTCATTTCCCAGAAGCCACATGGTGGCTAATAACCATCCATAACTCCAGTTCCAGTTATCTGGCGCTCTCTTCTGACCTCCGTGGGTCACTGGTCATGACACAGGTGCACTTACATACATGCAGGCAGTACACTCATACACATAACATTTCTTTTTTTTTTTAAAAAAAGGGTTGAGATTGATCAAGGGAGATACCTGAAGTTGATTTCAGGCCTCCACTTATATGAGCACAATCATTAGCATGTACCTGCACACACAGATGCACACCCACACTAACAAGTACCCACTCTCCCTCACATATGCACATAAAAACCCAGGTGGACAGAACCCGAGGAGGGAAGACATCCAAGGTTGTCCTCTGGCTTCCACGTGCATGTATAAACACCCCACAACACACTAACATGCAACAACACCCATACACACACACACACACACACATATGTATATGCAAAAAAGAAAAAGGACTAGAACTCTGATCCCCAAATGGCAGCAAACTTTTCATGTAGCCAACCCCATTATCTTCAATAAGCGATCCAGGAAGTCAACCACAAATGCACAGTAAACCAGTTCAGGAGCCATACAATTGACCCCAAATGTCTGGGACTTGGTTGCTACACAGCTGTCCCATCTTGGGTCTCCATTTACAACCTAAGATCAACTAGACCAAGGTGAATGTACCTCTATCTGATCTCATAAGACACCCTGGTTCTAGCTACGCTGCCTGCCATTTTTCTGTGCCAACAACCTCCACTGTACTTCAGGGTAAACCAGAGACTTCTCTTTCTTCTACTGTAAAGCTCTCCCACTCCTCCACTTGCATTTAAGTCTCTGCCAAATGTATGCAGTAGTGTCCAACTCCTTCTCTAGCAAAATATGAATAAAGAGTCTTTGTTCTTACTTGGATGGTCTTCACTTATTTCCACAAGGACATCAATGTGTGTAGAGCCTAGAAAATTCAGGACACTGAAGGCTTCGGTAAGATACATGTGCTGTGTGGACCAGACCTCTTGGGTTTGAGATGGAGTTTTGCATTAAAATGTTGTGTCTAGAGTGCCCTGTAATGCCAGAATAGTCTAATGAGGCTGCATTGTATTGTGTGATACATATCCCCCGGAGAGAACTGGCTAGATACATCATTATGCACTTACAGTGCCTTCTCTCTTCACAAAAAGAACAGGAGAAATGGGAAAAGGTGCTTGGGTTTGAAAATAGTATAAAGTTTCTTTAACAAATGTCTACCAAATTAAATATATATAATTATGTATGGTTATTTATCTTTAATGGAGGTTTCAGAAACAGAATTACAAGGGAATCTACTTTACTGTTGTGGTTGCCTGTTTGGGTACTGTGAGCAGGAAAGAAATTGCTTTATTCAAACCATTAATGAAATGTCACTGTCAATCTTCCTCTAACTGCATCATGTGCTTTTATTCTTTGTGTTAAAAATAAAGAAATAAAAAAAGAGGATATTTCCAGACTTCATCTTGTTTCTATAAAAACGAGTTGTGTTCTAACCACAAGCTTTATCCTGATTCCTCATTTATAAATTTTACCTTAAAAAAAAACCAGACATCCAAATTTAGGTGCATGAGAAATTAGGATGATAAAGACGATTAGGATGATTTCCTTGTAAATCACCATTTCTAGTAATACCTGCTAATCTTTATGATGATTTGGTAAAATGTTTTCTTCCTTTCCTATTTTCTTTGTTTTATCTTTGCTTCTGCAGGGAAAGGAGATTCTTTCTGATTAGCCTTTCTCTCCCCGTGTCCCTGTGCTTTCACCCCAGACCCTGATAAATGTTTGATGATCCCAGACTTTGAAAATAAGTATTCTTAAGAAATAGTAGGTTACTATTAGCTCAAACCTCCTGGAATAGTCTTAAAATAGAGGATCTAGAGTAATTTGTACTGTGTTTCATAAACACTGGCCTGGGTTTCCTGATCAACACATTGGTTGATAGAGCCAAGACAGCTGGGGGGTATATTTACCTGGATCCTCAATACTAAAGATGTGGTTATTTCTCCTGGTGAGCCCCGAGTCAAAGCACCCACACCCCACCCTGACCCTGATCCCATCATATTCCATAGCTTCCTTGGAAACTGGTAAAACTAATGTGAGTCAGCTTGTGTTTGGAGGAGCAACTGTTTTGCTTGGGCTAAGAGATTGCTGCCATATATGAGGTTGTGGACTGAAATGCTTGTTCCTATTTGAGGGAGGTTCTACCTGCCTGTTCCAGGAGGGATGATGGTGAATCAGCAACAATACAGTGTTAATTGTGGCATCTTTCTTGCAAACTTTCATTGATTGTATTACATTAGATGGAAAAAAGAGATTAAAAAGATACGTATGACCTCTACCTCTAAGTCGAGAAGGAGACAGAACAGTGCTGTGGGGGGGTCTGCTAGTGTCTTCCTCTTTCCAGGAAATTAACAGACTGACATGGGACACAAGTAGGATATTGTCCTTAGTGAGAGTTCTGGGTGTCACCTGTCTATTACAGAATTTAGTCCTGTGTAGCAAGGCGCTTACCTGCCTTTAGCAGTTAATTATCCATGGGACCAATGTATTTTGAGTCGTTGGTAAACTGTCTTAGCTCATCAATAATGACAGCATTAGTTAATACATGCTAAGCACCTGCCTCAATTAGGCACTGTGACATGCGAGTTATGCACATTCTTTCAGCCTTCAATACGATTTAATAGTGTGAGTACAGTGAACATCACCCTTTTCGACATGATGAAACTCAGACTGGTTCACTCCATTAAGTCTGGAGTAGAGAACGAATACAGAATTCCTCCTGTCTAAGCCCATGACCATCTCTATTCTATTTGGAAGAAACAGAGCCAAGTAACTCAATCCTGGCTCCTTTTTCCTTTTGTTCTTGTTTATTCAAAACACTTTACTCCTGCTTAAAGAAGGAATCAGAAAATTGTTTGGCAGTCTGAGTGGGGCTAAAACTAATTGTGGTCTGTTGGACTTGCTATTGGGGCTTAGGGTAAGGAGTTACTTCATCATTCATGCTCCAATTCTTGAATTTGGATCACTGTTATGTTTTTTTCCTTCAAGATTTAACTATAAAAATGCCTGCCCTTAAAAAAAATAGAAGAGCCAGGCATGGTAGCTCATGCCTTTAAGGCCAGCACTTGGGAGGTAGGGGCAGGTGGATCTCTGTAAGGCCAAGTCCAGACTGGATTATATAGCGAATTCCTGGCCAGCCAGGGCTACAAACAAACAAACAACACAGTTCCTGTCTTGTCCTTGCATTAATGCCCCTTACCTTTTCCCAATGCTAAATCTCAAATTCTGATTTCCCTAATGATTTTCAACTGGAAGGTCTTGCGTTCATTCCCATTTGTTTTCTCTGTGTATCAAGTGCTGCCTGCTTCATGTTCCCTGTGGGCCAGCCTGCATCCTCAGCTCTCTATCCCCATCCCAATTTGGAGCAATCATCTATAGCCATTAACTGACTTAACAAATCTTTCTGTCAGTGGGATACTTTATGGAAATTGAAAACTAATTAACATTTATCTCAGCAGCTAATCACATAAAATCTACTGCCTTCCTATTGCAGGTTCTGAGATAATGCTAGCCCACGAGCTGAGCAAGGAAGGTCTTGATAGGCCCTGACAGGATCCAAGCTGAGATGGGAAGGCACAAGAAGACTTCAAACTCTTTTGTTAATGAGGATCATGGGGCCCACCGCATCTGAGAGCTCCTCGGAAAGGTGGCCTCACCACTCCTGTAGCAAGTCACCAAGACACACAGCTCTCTCTCTCTCTTTCTCTCTCTCTCTCTCTCTCTCTCTCTCTCTCTCTCTCTCTCTCTCTCTCTCTCTCTCTCTCTCTCTCTCTCTCTCTCTCTCTCTCTCTCTCTCTCTCTCTCTCTCTCTCTCTCTCTCTCTCTCTCTCTCTCTCTCTCTCTCTCTCTCTCTCTCTCTCTCTCTCTGATCTGATGTCCCGCAATGCATGTTTGCCCATACACATACACACACAACACACACACACCACAGACACACACACACCACAGACACACACATACCACAGACACACACACCATACACACACACACCATAGACATACACACACACCACAGACACACATACACACCACAGACACACACACACACACCACAGACACACAGACACACAGACACATACCACAGAGACACACACAGAGGCACACACAGACACACACACCACAGACACACAGACACACCACAGACACACAGACACCACAGACACACAGACACACACATACCACAGACACACACACATACTACAGACACACACACACACACACACATACACTGCACAGGTACAAACACACAGACACATACCACACAGACATACACATACACACCACAGACACAGGACACACACACATATACAACACATATACCTATCACACAAACACATACACACATAAACACTGACACACAACACAAACATACACACTACACAGAAACATCCACACATACCCCACAGACACACAGTACACACACACACATACACACCACACACACATACATACCATAGACATATGCACACACACAAATTTCTAACACCAAAAGGTCTTCTCAGTGCCATACTGCATGCAGTCTTCCAAACAGTAGATCAGCTAACTAATCACTTTACAATGACTAGGAAGGTATTGCAAACAGATTTCAGGTCCCTGTCCCTGTTCTACTCAAAGAATCAACTGAGTGTATTCCATGAGTTTATGTTTCTTACAAGCATTCCAGGTTTGATAGAAATATATATGAGAATTCCTTGATCATGCTTAGTGTCAGGGGAGACACAAGTTTGACCTGAAACCAGTGCACATTAAACAAGGTTTTCTATAGGAAAAGAACCATAGTGTCATTGTATGTGTGTGTGTGTGTGTTTATTGTATATAACTGTACATATAATAAAAAAGGATTTATTAGGTGGACTTACACAATAGGGGCTAAGTAGTCCAAAAATAGCCATGTACACTGGGAAGGCACAGAACCTACTCTCTGCCCAGTCTAGGAAGTTGGATGCATCTGAAGTCCCAAATCAGTGCTGGACCCTGGAGCTCCCCGGAGGTGTGCTGGTGCTGAGTTCACCTTGCAAAGGGAAAGAAGTTCGAGTGTGATGTCAGTGGAAGAAGGCAGCATCAGAAGAGATGCACACCATGAAGAGAAGGCAGGCAACCATCCATTAATAGTTGGAAGGTGCTACCCACTTTGCAGGAGGGGCCCCCTCCTCAATTAATCCTCTCTGCAAATGTCATTATAGACACACCCAGAGCCTCTTCTCCTAAGCTGATAATAAATCCAGTCAAGTTGACAATACTAAGCACCACCCAGGACATACTTGTTTTTCTACAGTGGCAAGAAGCAGCTGGAAAATCATGTTGAGAAAAAAATAGTAATGCTAAAATTAAGACTGTTCTAAAATAAATAGAATCAGTCAATAAAACCCCATATGCATATTTTCTATTAGGATTTCATTTATTTCACTAAAATATCTTTTATTTTGATATGGAATATACCAGAGAGATGCATGTTTCACAAATATAGGATTGCTGAGGTCCATTGTATTTCAAAGTCTCAAAACAACTCTGTTTCCATGTTGTATGGAAGAGGCTAGAGCCAGAAACCAGTGGAGTGGAACAGAAGCAAACACCTCATAGAAAAAGAACATGACTAATGGGCCAAAGGAGTGATTTGTTTACATTTAGTTAGAGAGAAATTGTTGAAATTCAGCTTTCATTAGTAGTAAATGCATCAGGTTATGGTAAAAACATTAACAAAGTGTGTATAGTTAGTACCTGACTTACGTAAGCCTCTGGAGAATATGAAAAGCCTGTTGTTTATTTCTCCATCTTCCAGAACTCAACAGTATCTAAACAAATACCTTGTGATATTTTACTACTTGACACATAATAAAGGTGCTATAAATATCTGGGAAGGTAATAAATATTTTATTGTTGAATATTAAAATTATGTCCCCATATTATAAATTGAATTATTTAAAATCTCAGTCATAGACATTGTAAGATCTATTTTGGACTAAGTGTGTTTTAGCTGAGCACATGCCTGTTCGAAGAAGTTGGCTTGGGCAGGATACTAGTTGGTCCGGAGAGAGGAAGGGGAACTGCCAGGTGCTGGAACTTTCTCCTCCGCCCCTTCCTTTCCCTTCCTCTTCTTCCTCTCCTTCCTCAGATATATTTGCCTTATTCTATGACCATTGTCTCCCAAGGATTCCGAGGCCACTCCCTCCCAGCTCAGCTATATATACCGGGATTAGCTGACCAATCTTTCAGTCCCAGTACTAAATGCTCTGGAAGAAAATCTGATCAACTCATCTTGAATCACGCTTCCTCTCTTTGTCAAATAGTCCATAGCTGCAGGTGGGAACAGAAGGGCATGTGGTAAAACGGTGTCTACCTAGGCTCACAGATGTTGCAAGTGATTAAAGAGCTTGGAGAATCCTTGCAAATCCATGTACTACTGTAAGATCCCTTACAGTAGTACAACATGTACAATATGCCTTGTAGTTTGTATCTGTGGCCATATTATTCTATCTTTAAGGAATCTTTATATCTTGCTTTTATGAACAACTTTGCCATGAACAATAGTTGTGTTGACTACGTTTTATTAAATGGAATGTGAGATTTGGATTCTGTGGGAAGACAGTGAGTGGTGAATGATTTAAAATAAAACAAAACATTTATTTACCACTTAGGTGGAGATTTTTAGACATTCATCAGGCAAACAATCCAGGATGTTACTCCTACCATTACAATTCTGTACCTCCTTCTCCTTATGTAACCAAAGACAGATGTGAATGGAGGATTGAGACGAAATAATTCCAGTGATGGTTAAAGTTTCCACTCGACAAAAAAGAAAAAGAGAGAGAGAGAGAGAGAGAGAGAGAGAGAGAGAGAGAGAGAAAAGAATATTAGGCTCAGCATATAGAAGCCTTTTGCTCAAGGTCACACAGAGAGGTAGTAAATCTTATGTGGATGCCGTATGTTTTGCATGCATTTGATTATTTATGTTATTTCTCTGTCACCTAAGCAGTGCCTGTGCAACAAAAGTGTTCATTCCAAATTTTATGCAGCTCCCCTCCCATTCTTATTTTAATTACAGGACTTAGAGACCGCTTTGCCTTGAGTTTCTCTCAGAAACAATGCATGTTGACAGTAATTCTTCCAGCCAAGAGTCAGGGAGAGCTAGCATCTGGCTCTAAACATTGCTAGCACAATGGAATGAAGGCCCTGGTGAATTTACACAGACCTTTGCTGTTTACACAATCCAAAGGGGCCTTCGAGATGGATGCTTTCCCCGCTTGCCTGCTTTGGTGGCTGATCAAGAGACATTTTCTGAAGAAAGAGATTATTGGTCTTGGACAATGGTTCTTAAACTTGCAAGAGGTTCAAGGGCTATTTGGCAAGTTGCAGTTCAGCACCAGATTGTCTGTGCAATAATTACTGGTTGCCTCTGTGTAGTCCATGTTTTTATGTAAATGCTGAGTTCAACATCTTTTTCCTTTTTTGGTCTCCTCCTCATGCTCTAGCAAAGCATTTGTTCCCAGATAATGTCAAGAAAAATAGCCAGAAAACAAATATAAACACAACAGCTCAGAGGTGGAAATATTATTACATTTTTCCTTAACATGGCCCAGATGATAAAACAACACCCAAGATGCTTCGAAGTCTCTTTGGCTCAAAATTCTTGGCTTCCTGTGATATAGCAGCAAAAAGAAAAATCATGGGCTCCGACTACAGTTGGAGGAATGTTTACGATCCCGCCTTCCCTCAGTTTTGCCCACCCTCACCTGCAGGAACTTCAGCTCTCTGATTCCTCCACAAGAGGAACCACTTGCCCGTCTGTGTTGTCTGACATCCTTGAAGCCACTGTCCTCCATCCACCATCTAAGCAAAGAATGGTTAGATTTTTATTGTTGTTGGGTGATGTGTGTGTGTGTGTGTGTGTGTGTGTGTGTGTGTGTTCCTGTGTGTGCAAGCACATGTGTGTGTGGAGGTCAGAGAACAGCCAGGAACAACAGTGTTGGTCCTCTTCCTTGGGTGTCATTCGCCTTGTCTTTGGAGGTAAGGTCTCTCACTGCAAGCACTTTATCAACTGAGCTACCTCTCCAGCCCCTCTGTCTTCAGTGCTTAAAGCCGCATAGACTGTTTGATGCCAGTATCATCACTGAGGCTCCGTTTCTCTGCTGCAGTGTTCTTATGGCCGTTATCACCAATCTAGGATACATTTTGGAAACAATTGAAAAGATGATTTCCTTCAGCTTCAGATCAGCACTTCTTTTATTTGCCCATATGTAGGATGTTTCTTCCCTTTACTAATTATAGCAAAATTAAATTCATATCCTTGCCTCCTGGAACACTTGGACACTCTTTAGTGACCTTGAAGCAGCAGCCCCAGAGGGTTCTTTTATCTGCCCATATTCTAGACCTTCCTCGTTCAGGTTTTAGTCTCCAATCTCCACTTCTCAGTGGAGGAAATTTCTCCTCCCCTTTGTTTATTGACAAGTTCTGAAGTCCCAGATTAAAGAATGATTCTTGGTGGACTGAGAAAGCACACAAAAATAAGAGCTATGTTTGTGCTGCCTCAGAATTCCTACACAGCATAAGCAGATCAGACCCTGCACAGGCCGTTCCAAAGGTCTTCTCCCTTTGGAAACCCTGGTGTAGAGAAGAAAGATCTAGAATTTGGAATATAAAACTTAATTTACCATTGTGAAATCACTTTCTTCTTTGAATTAAATATAAGTTAATTTGTATGTGGGCAGTGTCTGCTTTGGGGACCTGTTGCGTTGCTTTCCTGTATCCTTTGCCCATGACCTGCTATCCAATGTTTGGTTTAAAATGATGTCAACCATTGGGGCGGTTAGCTGGAGTCTTCTGTTTTTCCCTCCCAGATGTTTGCAATCCTGTGGACATTGTCAGTGTTTGTTTATTATCATCCAGCATGTAATCGCACTGAGTCTGCATCGTCTCCATCTTCCAGATGAAAACTGAAAAACGCAGTCAGCCGTCCAGATGTCTCCAAATGTCTGGGTGTTTGTCATTGCCAAAGAACATCTGGATGCCTGCATTTTTTTTCATTTCTTATTCATGACTTTGGCATAGACACAGTTTTGGTTTTAGTTGCTCTGGATACAACACAATAAATAGCCTAATGGAGATGGGTCGATATTTAACAGATGCACACTCACAGGTTTCCTGTGGTTAAAATTCCAGGTCTAAATAATTAGAAAATCATCTCTGTTTGAGGAAGACTCCAAGAGAAACAGCACGGTGACCCCCTTGGAGCTCTCTCTAGAAATGTGCTAGCATTAGAGGAGTTAGGAAGTTGTGTGTGATTGACATTTATGTAGAGAGCGCCTCTGGGGCTGGGAGATAAACTGCAGAGAGAAAGAAGGAAACCTAGCACATTTATAGTCTGGATCATAAAATAATCCATCATAAACATAAGCAGATATCTGAATAAACTGAAAAATATTGTCTGCTCTTTTTGGGCAACTGTAGAATGAGAGGATTGAATTCTGTGAGGATTAAGTTCTCCTCCAAGTCTGGCAGCTGATTAGCCTAGAAGATCTGCACGCATGATCATATCCACGCAAAGGAAGCATGGATACAGGAAGTCAAACGTAAGAAGGACCAGCTCTGGGTCTTGATGCTGTTCCTCACCAGTGGCATGAAGGTGACAAGCACCCAGCTTCTTTGGAGCTCACTTTCCTTGTCCTTAATACTGTCACTGTTCAGACTGTTGCAAGGATTAAATGAAACTAGTGTGACACACTCACTATAAAAATAAATTCGGTGTAGAGATAAGATTCATCTTTTGATGGCTATGGTGAGTGTAGAATTCAGAAGAGAGGCCCCATGGGTCCTAAGCTTGGGAATCATATGGAAGAGATTAGAAAAGAGGGCAGAAAATGAGAACCAAAGACTGAGACCCAAGTCTGAGATGCTCTGTTGTGAAAGGATCAGTCAGCCAAGCAGGGCTCACCAGGGAGTGCACATGTCCTGAGAGTCAGGCGAGAAGGGTAATTTCCAGAAGGATGGAATCATTATCTGGGCTCATGATGCTGGTGATGTGACTTCTAGAACTGTGTTAGAGTGGTGCATATTATATTAGGATTATTTCAGAAGAAAATCTAGAAACAACACATAAAGCAGAAGTGACTCATTTAAGACATGAAGGACCAGGTGTGATGGGACATGCCTGTAATGCCAGCACTTGAGAGACTGAAGCAGGGGAAATCACAAGTTTAAGGCCAACTTGAACTATAGAATAAGTTCCAGACCAGTTCGAACTACATAGTGAGATCCTGTCTCAAACTTTGTCTCTCTGTCTCTGTCTGTCTGTCTGTCTGTCTGTCTCTCTCTCTCTCTCACACACACACACACACACACACACACACACACACACACACACACTTGGGGAACCAGAAAGTGAGTCAGGAAGGGAAGACAGAAAATATATGTTATTGTGGCAGCTACTAGGACAGGGGACTGTTATTTACTCCACTGTGGAAACTTTGAAAGCTGTGTGAAACACATTCCTCAGAAGATCAACCCAACCAAGAAATGTCATTTATTCAACAGACCCTGTCAAATATTGGCTGAGTCTCTTGAGCTTTTTCCAAGGACAGGGAGGGGATCTTTATTTGCTTGTCCTTCTGCTATATATTGTAGAGAAAATGTGAGCTCCAGTGACCAGAGAAGACTCTTGGGTATAGAAGGGCAGGTATTGTTGAGGTGCTATGTGCAGAAAGAGGAGAGGCCAAGGCCTATCTTTCCTCTGGGAAGCAGTTTCTTGTGCTACCACCTGGCTCTGTGTGATTGTTCTCTAAAGCAGGGTGTTACAAAGAATGGTCCTCTGACTGGCAAACTAGACTGGCAAGCTATACACACGCCTCCTTCCCAAGCTTGGTTGCACCTCCTTGCCTAGGATTATAAACTTGACTTTGGACCTTCTGCAAGAAAACGAAGAGCAGGGCGAGTCAGTCACCCCTCCCACCCAATAAGTCAGCCTTAGCTGCCTGAGGGGGAGGGACTAAGGATATACAAGTGGGGTGCACCATGAGGTGTATCCCTTGCCATTTTGAATGGCTGTTGGAAAGTCGATCCACGGTGGGATGGGATCGGGGGAGCACCCACACTCTTGTAAGTAACCCCTCACACATTAATCTGTACAGAAGCCCAAAAACTCTTTAGTTCCCCAAACTGTAGTTTGGAGAAATTATACTTCATTTTGTTGTAAGGATGGTGGGAGGAGGGGGCCAGATGGTGTTTGTGCCTCCTGGAAGGAATTTTAGCAACCCAGGGCCTTGAACAAAGAAAGACTCAGCTTTTTACCCCCTCTGTTAGTTTCCCTTTACAGTTCAGTTTCTTTGTCTCCCATACAAAGTAACATACATATCCTGACTGGGTGCTCTTTGCTGCAAGGTCCTGACAGGCAGAACTGTGTGCATGTACTCAGACACAGACCACACTGCTTTCCTTTTTTTTCCTTCTTCTTCTTTCTGGGCTTTCCTACTGCAGTACTGCAATCAGAAGTTGAGCTCACAGGCAGGTTCTGAGTAGTGCAAATATGGAGTATGTTTGGTGTCCAAGTTACTTTCTATTGCTGTGATAAAACACTGACCAAGGGAGAAAAGAGTTTATCTTACAGCTCTCAGGTCACGGTTCATCATTGAGGGAAATCAGGGCTGGAACCTGGAGGCAGGTACTGAAACACAGATCATGGAGGATTGCTGCTTACTGGCTTTTTCCTCTGGCCTGTGCGTTCTTAACACAGGACCATTTTCCCAGGGATGGCACCATCCACAGTGGATGAGCTCTCCCATATCATTCGACAGTCAAGAAAATGCCTCACAGACATGCACATAGGCCAATCCGACGGAAGTAATTCCCTAACTGAAGTTTCCTCTTCTAAAGTGTGTCAAGTTTATAACTAAAGCTGCTTAGCAAACAGGTAGCAATGAAGTGATGGGTGTACAAATCAGACTGCATTGGGCTGAAGAGAGTGTCAAAAGTGGGGAACTGAAAATAGTGTGTGCCAACCACTTGTTTGAGAGGAGAAAACAAATGGACTGTTGGTCAATGTGAGACAAGGGAGGTACTTTGAAAATGAGATATTTTTCCTTAGTGTATGTTTTTATGGCAACCACAATGCTTTGACAGAGAGGGAGACTGCTGATTGGACAGTCGGAGTGAGGTCCCTGAGAAGGGAAGAGAAGACCCGCGTTGTTTGTACACAGAGAGGTTTCACTTTACTGGGCGGGGTCAGTTCTATGATTTCTATGAATACAGAGGTAGAGGATGTTGGGCGCAGGGAAGCGTACACTTGGGTTGTTTCTGTTTATTTGAATGAATCTCCAGGTAAGGTTATCTATGTGGGCAGCAGGGCTAGGAGAATGGCTGAGGTGCTATAAAGTGGTTATCTTAGAGAGGGAGGAAAAACTCATTGAATCTTCAATCCATTTCTGACCTTTCTCTTGACCTGAAACCTGCCTGTCTGTGCTAACACAGGGTTTCTTTACCCCACTGAGAAAGGATGACAGCTTGGCCCTTGCCACCAGTCACACCTCAGAAGAAGAATGGAGGCAGGCATCTTACCTCCTTCTTGTTAGGAAGCTATTTCCTCTGAACCAAAACATTTCCTACTAGAGGAGGAAGGAAGGCTCATAAGACTTAGGAAGTCAGCAAAATTTATAATACTCAGGAAGTTCCTGAAACTTTCAAGAGCCACAAAGTCCAAGGATAGTAACAACTTCTGGAAAGAGGGGACTCTTTTACCAACCACACTGCCTGCCGGTCTTGCGGGGAACTCCAGGGTCCATCTTTCAGGAGTTATCACCCATGTTCTTTGGCCTGTTGTTGGTGCCTGATCTGGGTTGAACAGACATTTGTCCCCGTCTCCCGAGAAAAAGATCACAGTACACTCTCCATTGCTATGAGTCTGTTTATCTGTTGTCTTTCTACCTCTAAAGGTGCTTACACTCTGAAAGGCTATCAAATTCCTTTATTGCATCATTCATGTGTTTTCCTGCATGACTGATTTGACTTTATTACTTCCTCAGTGCAGGCTGCTGTCCCACAAGGCTTTTGGGGTAATTTGGTTGGGATCAATATCCAATATATTTTTGTCTCATGTTGTTGTTTTCCCTCCAATCCCGTCACCCTGCCGTCTCAGGTTTATCTTTGTTATTTTCCTATTTCAGAGAAGCTATCTTGTCCACACCTTTGTTGAAGATGCCACTCCATTTCCAGACATTTTAGCCTAGTATACAAACAAACAAAATCAAAACTATTACCAACAAAAATCCACTGTATTCTAGGTGTTCTGAGTGCTTTCTGCCTGGTCTGAAACACATTTTTCCTATGGTCCTGTTTTGGATTGCTTTCCTCTTTCATAATCTAGCAGAAAGAAATATCTTTATCTACATTTGTTGCCTACAGTGAAGCACTGTTTGAGTTCACATCTGGATTGTGGTGGTTTAATCCTCTTTTCAACCTAACACTGAAGGACTAGTTGATGGATGTTGCTCTTAATTTATTTCTCAGTTCGTATACATGCTCAGTTACTGCACTACCACTCTGCTGAGGTCCTGTCTTACATCCACTTGAATGCTTTATTTTCTAGTATTCTTTAACAGCCATCATCTATAATATGTATGGCTGCCAGGGCTTTTATGGTTGGCCGCCAACAAGCCTTATCTTTATCTTAGCTGTTTTCCAGGATTGCAGCTCCTACCTGAATGAGAACAGTCATGCATTTATGGGGGATTAGGTATGGCGCCTGGGAGAAGAGATGATGTCAGGGGACAGATACTTCTTCTGTGGAGTAACTCCAGGGAGAGGGAAGAAAGACTGGCTGCCTCGCTTCACTGCAAGTCAAAAGATAGGTGGTGAAAAGGCTTACAGCATTTTTATTTCTCTCTTTAGCTGGCCTCTGGCCCTTGTGCTGTCAGATTAGCCAGATATTCTCGTCTGGCTGGAGTTATTCCCTCACATCTGTTGTGGCTTCTAGTAGCTCTAAGTCCTCGAATTACCTAATTAGATGCTCAGTTCTCCTTTTACCCAGTGTCCTGAGCCATTATCATCTTTCTCCCAATCCTCTTTGATGTCTTTGTCACAAGCTGGGAGAGGTTGATGACTCATTCTGGGCCAGCAGTCCCTGGTCTGGGTATGAGAACAGTGAAGTGCAGGGTTCCACCAAAGCAGCATAGTGTGCTGGTGAGTCGGTGCTGCACAGGAACCTTCTGGGCCTGGTTTGATAGGCAATGACCATTTTATAATTGCGTAGTCTCCCATCTGTTAAATGGAGCTAATCAGACAAATTACAGAAGGCTTATGACACAGTAAGATCAAACACTGGTAACATTGAGTAGCACGTGAGACAGCTAATGCAGACTTGGTGCACAGTAGATCATTGTTATGATCACATGTCACACTGCCAAAGCTACTGTCGCAAACCCATTTTAAAGAGTTTCATAAAATGAATGAAGTTTTACCATTAGTAACTAAGTTTGTAGCCTATCTTGATGAAATCTGTTTTCTCTATATAGCTTATAGATTGAATTCTCATCAGATCTTTATGAAGCAAGGAAGAGGGCCATCAACTCATCTCACGGAGTTGGTGTTAGAAAAGCAAAGCTAGCTCCTCATATGACTAGCCAATTCTGTGCTGGAGAGATGGCTCAGTGGTTAAGAGCACTGGCTGCTCTTGCAGAGGACCCAAGTTCAGTTTCCAGCACCTACATGGTGGCTAACAACCATCCATAACTCCAGTTTCAGGGGGTCCAATGCCCTCTTCAGATCTCTGCAGTCATTGTACAACACAGGTACATGCAGGCAATAAAAATAACAAATAAAATATTTTAAACTAAAAAAGAATTAAAAGTTAGCCAATTTATAACTGAAACTTGAATAAAGTCTTCTCATTTCAAAGCCTGTGACTGAAAACATTGTGTCTTGAGTCTTTGATATACACTGGTCAGACACTTGCATCTTGGTACTTTGATAACATAGTGGCAGAGAACCTACCCTACAGAGGACTGTCTGTATCACTGCCTGCTAGAAAAGCAAGTGCTTTTGCTAACATTGGTCTTGAGGCCCAGAGAGAAAGTTGCTTTGCTTCTCTCAATCACGTATGCTTGCTTTAAGTGACCTTGCTAAAGTACTGCTATGTGGAATGTTGTATCAGCTGTTGTTTGTGCTCCGTGTAAGAAAAGCTTTCCTGAGAATACTCTTACCATACTGCTATTTGTTCTATTATTAATGGAGACTGAGCAGCAACCTTACCCTGAGGCAACGATGTCACTCAGATCATTTATGTCTTATTTTAAGACTAAAAGTAAATTCATAGGCAATTGGAAAAAATGAACAACTGCTTCAACGGAAAAGTCATGTCTTTCTAGGAAGACAGCTAAAACTGAAAGTGTCTAGACAAGGCAGGGAGAGAATTCTTGGTCTTCTGGTCTTGATTTCAATTTGTTTAGATAGCAAATTATCCAAACTATGCCTTTCACTTTAACTTGGGGTGGGAAGAGGGAAGAAAGAGGTCAGAAACAAGATTTCTCCCACCCATTTCAATACTTGTAACAAACGCATAGGAGCCGAGAACAGAGAGTAAATTCTCACTTAGTCATCACCCCTTTCCCACTGAGTACAGCCACACGGGCCTGCAGATACTTTTGAGTTACGGGCCTGCAAAAACAGAGCTGTGTTGACATTTTCTCAAAGAAATGCTCCAACAGCTGTCAAAGAATTCGAAGCCATTTGAACTTCCTTATTCAGCTTGGATATGGGCTCCATTCCACGTGCCCTTCCGAACCTTGTACAAGTTGTGAGCTCCTGTGTGTGGAGTCTGCAGTGCCACATGGCACATACTCAGCTGTGCCTAAAGAGAATATGTATGGCATAGCACTAGAGAAACAGAACATAGAACATGTATCCAAAGGAAACACACACACACACACACACACACACACACACACACACACACGTAATCTGAAAATGAAAATGGCAAAAAGAACAAAAGTCTTAACAACACATGCCTGACTGGCTAGTGATATACCAGTCTTTTGCACAGATAAAACAAAGAGCTGCCCATGTTGTATAATGTACTCAATCAAAAACACTTATTAATGTGTGCCAAGCTCTGTTATAGACATTGGAGGTACAGGAAAAAGTGATACTGTCTCTGAGAACTTACTCCCTACCACATGGAGACTAGCAATGAACAAACAAACAAATATGGGACATCAGTTGGTCTTAGACTGTGATGGTGGGGAAGAGAGAAGAGGATAAAAAGGGAAATGGAGTGGTTTAACTTTAATGGGGTGGCTGAGAGGAAGTCTTACTGAGAGGCTGGCATTTGAGCAACAATCAGAAAGGGAATAACATCTCTTTCCCTAGACAGGTAAATATGTAGGAGAGAAGACACCAGGCAGAGGCCATGGTGAGCAGAACAGTTCTTGGGTGAGAGTGAGGCCCTGCTAAGTTATGGACATCCAGGGGGCCATGTGGCTAGAGAAAAGAGAGTGACAGAGATGAAGTGAAGGGATGCTGGGGACCCAGGTTTTATGGGCACTTGTAGTTACTAGTAAGATGCTGGCTTTTAGGATGCATGCTTTGAGAAGCCTTTGGAGAGTTGGAGCTGTGAGAAGACAAGACCAGACTGGTTTTCACGGAGCTGTTCACAGTAGATGCCAACGGGAAAGAAAGCCTGGAGACACAAGGGGCCATCTAAGAGGTTAATACAGTAAAAACTGGAAGGGGAGTAAGTTAGATGCAGTGATGGTGTAAGAAGTGTAAAGCAATCGGGTTTGAATACACTGTGCAGAGGAATTTAACATTTCAAAATTTAATTATAATTTTTATTCACATAAAAATTCACCCTTTTAAAGAGTATAAGTTGGTGATTGTAAGTATATTCACAGCATTGTATAACTAATACCATTATCTAACTAGACTATTCTCTTTGACCCAAATGAAAGCTTGTTCCTTTACTAATTTTTCCCCTCTCTCCCTTTCTACCATCAGACCCTGGAGAACATTTATCTGCCTTTTTGTCTTTCTGGATTTTCCTGTGCTAGGTATTTTATCTTAACGTGGTCATAAATTATGTGGCCATTTGTGTCTGGCTTCTGTAGTTTGGGATAATGTTTACAACATTCATCCTCGTTGTAGTCAGTACCTGTTCATTTTAGTTACCAAGCAATATTCTGCTGTATGGACATACCACATTGTGTTTGTCTACTCATAAGTTTGTGGGACTTTGAATTATTTGGTCTGTTTACAGTTATGAATAATGTTGCTTTGATCACACATATACTTATGTTTGTGTGAATAGATGTTCATAACTCTCTGGAGCCATAGAAATAGAGTTCGTGAGTCCTTTGGTAATTCTGAATTTAACTTTTTAAAATATTTTATTTATTATATGTGTATGAGTGTTTTGCCTGCCTGTATGTATGCGCACCTATGTTGCGCAGTGTCCATGGAGGACAGAAGAGGGCGTTGGATTCTCTTTAACAAGAGTTAGGGGTAGTTGTTAGCTGTTATGTGGGGGCTGGCAACTGAATTCAGATCCTCTGCAGATGCAGCCAATGGTCTCTACAGCCCCTGAATTTAACTTTTTAAGGAACTTTCAGTCTTTTCCAAAATAGCTGTATTATTTTATATTTCTGTCATGTAGTACAACTTCAATTTCTCCACCTCTTTACCGGCAACTGTTATTTTATACTTTTTAAGTTATAGTCGTCCTTCAGGTGATCTCTGTGAGATAGGGGCCATCCTGGTTTACATAAGGAGTTCCAGGCCAGCTGGAGATACACAGAGACCCTGTCTCAAAAAAAAAAAAATTATTGATTCCTAAAGCAAATGAATCTACATGAGGAGTTCCAGGCCAGCTGGGGATACACAGAGACCCTGTCTCAAAAAAAAATTATTGATTCCTAAAGCAAATGAATCCATATTTTTCATGTTAGAAATTAAAATTATGACAATTTAAAAATGCTGATTTATTAATTCGTTGAACGCCCATTATACTTTAACATAATAACATGTTTTACATTATTTCCTTCCTGGCAGAGATAGAGAAAAAAATTTATCTCTCTCTTAGTGGTAATAGCAGTTTTTCAAGTCAGAAGAATGATAAGACTGACATTGTTTTATATTTTAAATTTGTTTTCCTCTCAGGTTTAACAGAAGAAAGTTTACTCTGTTTTTGCTTTTAATCTGTTACTTCATTGCTGTTACATATACTGGAAAGCTCACGTATATATTTATGAAAGAGTCAGGATGAAAAAAGGAAAATAACATATTATTGTCATTATAAAAACTTTGATTTGGGGGGATTATAGTTACTTTTATATGTGTATGTGTGGAGTTGTATCTCTTTGTGATTTTAGTTGGAAGTTCCTTAATGTTCAACATGTTTTTATATGCTTATCGTCATTTTTAACTTCCTGGAGAAATATCTCTTCTAAATATTTTTAATTTTGATGAAGTCCAATTTATATAGTTTTCTTTAGTTTCTAAGAAACCATCACCAAATCTAATGTCATAAATATTTACTTGAAGATTTTCTTCTAAAATTTTTATAGCTTTATTTTTTTACTTTGAGGTCTTTGATCAATTTTGGAGGTTTTTTTTTTTTTAAAACAAAACAAAACAAAACAAAACTATGGTGTGAGGTAAGGCTTTATGCTAGCTAGTTTTATGTTGACTGGGTGAGGAGATACCCAGATAATTTCTTAAACATATCTAGGTGTATCTATGAAGGTATTTTTGGAAGAAATTAACATTTGAAATGAGGTTCTGTATGCAACATGTGGGCTTTCCCAATGGTCATAGGCGTTGTTCAGTCCACGGAGGGCCTGTACAGGGCAATAAGGGAGTAGGAAGGGTGATTCTACTGTCTGCCAGATGGCTTGAACTGGGACAGTGATCTGCTCCTGGTCCTTCTGGTTCTTAGCCCTCCAGGCTTGGACTGGACTCTGGAACACTCTGGCTTTTAGGCTTTTAACTATACCACTTGGTTTTTTTGGCTAGAACGTTTAGCATCTTTAGTGGGAAGAGAATAGATGGCAAAAGGAAGACTACCCGAGTCAAAGCCAGGGAGTCTTGCTGTCTGGAAGTATCTCAGAGGAGGCAGAGAGAGTAGAGCAGAAAGCAATTAGAGGGGCTTGAGGAAACAATGGCCAGTGTGTCAGAGGTAACCAAGCACAAGTAATATTAGCACAGTCTAAACAAAACCGTTCAAGGAATCACAACTGGTCAACCATGCCAAGTGTGGCTAAGGCAATGAGAGTCAGAAATTCGTCATTTGCTCAGAAAGGTCTGGGTCAACGGAAAGAGCAATCTCATGGGGATTTTAACCAAATCATAGTATGAGGTTAAGCCAGGGACTCTGCATTGCTAACAAGCTGCAAGGTTATCCTGAGGTTTTTAGGATGGCACAGCACACTCTGAGCATCAGAGATCTAGGTCATTAGTGACCCTGACCAGAGGTCAAGTTTCAGTACAGTAGTGGAGGATGAAGATCATAGAGAAGGTTGGAAAAAAAGGAGGAGTTTAGGGAGCCCAGACTGAGGAGGACGGTTGCTGCGGAATCAAGAGCATGCCTATGTGTCTCTCTTTCCCTCTCCTTCTCAATTTCCGTCCTCCTCCATCCCTGTCCCCTCCTGGCCTACAATATGCTACTTGGTTTGCATTTCCATTGTCTGCACAGATCCATGCTCCTCGTTATGACCGTCTGGATATGAGTGCTGTGATTCTAGAGGGAGGATTAAATTTACTCCATGAACCCCTGTATACAGACCCTTGGGCTAAACACTGCAGAGACCCTGGCACGAGAGAGGCAGAGTATATGACCTTCAAACTTCCATGACGTTCGTGTGTGCCATACTGCTGAGGTCACTGGGCAAGCAGCTGCCGCTGACATTCCTTCTGGCAGCTCTCTGACCACAATTATTTTTGTTACAGGATATTTTATGAAAAATTCTCCATATAAATAAATCTGTAAACTATGTGTTGTTCATTACAACCCTATCTTGTGGACTTTTTATAGTACATTCTAGTAGAATTTTCCGAGTTATTGGAACTCTGGTGTTAGAATGCTAACTTCCAGAATTCAGCTCTACATATGCAATGGCATAATAGCTATGAAAACTTGAACAAATCACCTAATTCCCTTGAATTTCACTTTCCTCCCTTGTTAAGCAAGCTAACACACACACACACACACACACACACACGTACTCATTCACTCACATTTAACCTGGTATCTGTCACAAAGCAAAAGCTTCATACCTTTTACCTAATTTTACAGGAAATTAAATCTGGGAATTGTATCTCTACTATCAAATTTCATTGATTTTATAAGAATTTTATGGGCTGATGGGAAAAATACGTGTTAGTAATGAATAAATGATCATGTTCAGCCCCCAAATTAATAACCATCTAAGCCACATATAATAGCCAAAATAATAATAAGTAGCAAAATAATTTCCATTATTGCCCTTTGTTTTAAACTGTCCAGTTTTACTTTCTGGCATGCAGAGTCAAATCCTGTTCCAATTTTTCCTTCTGTCTCAGAGTTACAGAGCTTCAAAGACATGTGATCTTAGAGACGGATTGTCTAATCACTACTCCATACACATGACATCAAGGTGCATAAACCTGGATAGATCACATAAGGTCATACCACCCATCAATTAAATATGTAAAAATTAGACTTTAAATATAGGTCTCTGGATCCTGTCCACAGTGTTCTGAGATCATGTGAGGGGCAAGATGAACAGGGGAAGTGTTTGGGCTTGAACGTTACAAGCACTCACTGTGACAGCAGTCTGAAATATGAACAGGCAGTCTCGGCTCCATGAGCAGGCACACATTGAACTTTTATAACATTTGACTCCTCTTCTTGCCTGTATCTTGCCTGCCTGTGTGACTTCAGATCTCGTGCCCTACTTGGTCCTCCAATTCTGTCTCCTTGCTTCACCAGCAGTGTTGTGTGGATTGCAGTCCAAGGCCTTGGGCTAGCTTCATGACTTTAAGCTTGGGTCCCTATGGAGAGTTTGGTGAGGTGTCTGGGATCACATAAACCTGTTCTGAACTCAGAGGATTGGACTAGGGCACATATGACTTATTTAAACCTGTTAGTGACCAAGATATCCAGGTAAAAATCATTCGAAGGTCTGTTTTGATGAGTTTAGGCAGGGAAAACAAATGGTTTTCATCTCACATACTAGCTCTAAATGATTGGTGCTCAATGCCTGGATCATTCTGCAGAGGGTGTTCTGGAGCAAGCCTTCTCAGAAAGAAAGGAGTACAGAAAAAAGGATGAGTGATGATTCTTTAGAAATGCAGGCCTCAGGCACCTGAGCCACAGTGATGGCTGCTGCTGGCTTATTTTCAAACTCTGAATAGCTAATTGAGACTTTCTTGGGAACTTGCTTTTTCAATATGCCCTTGGAGATTTGAAAACTTTCATAACCAGATAGCAAACGTTATACATTTCTACCTTTAGCAGGATAAAACTGTATTTGGAAGGACTGGAGAGGTGGCTCAGTGGTTAAGTGCACTGGATGTTCTTGCAGAAGACCTGAGTTGGATTCCCAGCACCCACATGGCAGCTAACAATCGTCCATAAATACAGTTACAGGGGATCCAACATCCTCTTTTGGCTTCCATGGGCACTGCATGACACGAATGCACTTATATACATGTAGACATAACACTCATATACATAAAATGAAAATAAATTATAAAAGAATATATTTAGAGAAGTTGGGAGTTCAGTTCCAAGGAAGTGAGGAATGACATTATAATTTGCTGGTGGCTTACTGAGTCCTACACGGTGATTCTTTTGTGGGGAGGGGGATGTGGCAAAGAGGGGGACTAGTTTGCCTGGTTCTGAAGCAGGGTCTGTTGGCAGGTCTCACAGATTCCAGGTGCTGGAAGAGCAGAAGTAAGGGCCAGGAAGTCTGTAGGTCCTGAGAACTTTGGCATCATCTAAGCACCATAAAGTGTCAGAGAACTAGAAGGGCAGCATTGAGTAATGAGGGAAAATAACAAGAATCTCATCAACATATGCTATAAAATTAGTGGTTTTAACAGGGAATCCCCACAGCCCACTGTCCTTAAGATCCCAAGTTCTTCTTCATGCAAGATATATTTCCCAGACTATCCCATTTCCTGCTCTGGGAGACCACTCTGGAATTCCTTCCCATTTGAGAACATGTCACATTATTAAAGTGCAGGATTAGGAGTTATGGCTAGGATACAGTTTGTGTTTAAACAGCTTTCTGATGAAAGAACATCAGGTAAATCCTAAAGCCTCTAACTCCATTTTCTTTTCTCAAAAGCAGAAAACTGTAGCTCCATCATATACTCTAATGGTTGCAGTTTCTCTGGGTTGAAAGCATAGAATCTCCTCAAAAAGTCTTCATAAGAAGAGGTTGGTGAGAATGAGGCAGGTGAGAAAGGGTAAAGGGTCAGGTGTGGTGGCGCACGCCTTTAATCCCAGCACTCAGGAGGCAGAGGCAGGTGGATCTCTTGATCTACATAGCAAGTTCCAGGCCAGCTGAGGCAACAGAGAGGCTTTGTCTAAAAAAAAAAAAAAAAAAAAAAAAAAGGGGGGGGGCGACAAATTTTATGTGAAAAAACACTGCCTCCCGTGACTGTAACTAACTCCATCAGGGACCTAGGGGTGGGACTTAGGTCTGGGATTCCACTGTACAAAGGAAAGCGGCTGCTGGGATCTTTTTGAGGCTGTTCATCTGTGGGAGAAATGAAACTTGAATTCAGGTTGCCCTTATCAGTACCCAGAATATCTAAAATTGGGTCTGTTCTGGGAAATCTGATCCTCTAGCTTAGCATCACCTCTGAACCCTGTGCCTCTCTTCCCATGTGGGGGACTGCAAAGGTTCCTTTCCCTCCTTGAGTACAACTCTCCCAGAAGAGGTCTTTCACCTTATCCAACTCCAGCTTCAGATCTGGCCCCCTCCCCTCAAAAAAAAAAAAAAAAAAAAAAAAAAAACGGGGGGGGGCACATTATATTCATGCATGAAAATGCCATAATGAAATCCATTATTTTCTACAATTAATATGCACTGATTAAAAAGGTAGAAAGCATAGGCTTACCCCCACAATCCAAGGCTGTAAGTCCTTTTTTGTGTTAGACCAGAGTTCAGAGGCCTGAACCTCTTATGAAAGCTGGGGTGAACAAAACGCTAAACACTGTCGGCAATTATTAAAATGTTTCTAGCTGGGAGATTCAGTTTAGCTTTGCTGACCAGTGTACCCAAGACTTGTTTTCACGTGTATACAAATGAGGCCAGATCATCTTTAATAAGATTAACTCCACTGACATTGGTGTGAGAAGGACTCTATGATAAGGGCCAGCTCCCCAAATTCTCTCTCTGCTTCTGTCTCTGCTTCTCTGTCTCTGTCTCTGTCTCTGTCTCTGTCTCTCTCTCTCTCTCTCTCACACACACACACACACGAATGCAAACACAGTCACATACCCACACACTTAACAGCGCACATATATGCAAGAATAAACCCAGTCAGCTCCCCATCCTGCTGTTCTTGCTGGCCACAACCAGTGTCACCATCTCCCCACATTCATCAAGCCCTGCTGTTATCAACAAGATGGCCACCAGTCTCCTACTGGATGGACCTCACCATTTCTAGTCATTGGGTGAATTACCTCCTGTCAGACATTGCTGGCTTTCATCTTCACCCAAACCTTGAAATCTGCCAAAAATTGCAAAAAATTTTAAGATGCCATATCTATATGATGTATTTTGTTTAAATGAGAGACACTGTCCTTACTTTTTTCTTTTTTGGTGCTCTAGGAAGGACCCAACAGAGTTTAGCTTATGCCCTCAAGGCTTACCTACCATTTAACGAAGCACACTTGAGTATGGGTTTTACTTATAACCCTCTCTGACTATGCCTTGGATGAGAAACATCAGCTGGGCCAAGGATGAATTAGATTGACAGTGACCAGAACCACTCTGCTCCTGCAGCAGCCTTTGCCTGGACACTTGGGTGTGACAGAAGTTGCTTAACTCTCTAAAACTTATTACCTCTCATTTTCCTTAGTTACTGACCCCTTCTGCCCTCATCCCAATAAGTTATCTGGGCACTTCACGTTCAGCTTGAGACTACATTTCATAAGCGTGCTATAATGAAACGTGACAGTGTGACCAAGTTTAGGCCAGAGGTTTCAGGCAGGATTGGAATCTATTTTTATGGTTCTGAGGAGGTCCTAGAGAAAAGGCTGAAGAAGGGACTGCTCTAACCCAGTGCTCTGCTTAATATATAAACTACATGTCTGTAACTGAGATCCAAATAGACACGGCAGCATAATACAGATGGCCTGTCCTATTAGCCTGAAATGATTAGCTTTGAAGAGCCAGAAAGAGGCTCCTCCATCTTTTTCTCCCTTTGGGGGAACTGGAGTGCAAACTTGGTAGTAACCTAATTTGCAAACATGGATAAGACACTTGGAGATGGCAGAGCAACTCGATGGGCTCCTGGACCTATCAGTGACCTCATGAGGCACAACTGACTCCACAGCTGAACTGCTCATCCATGTCTGGACCTTTTCTCTGTACTATGTGTGGTTTGTTTTGTTATGATAGCATAGCATACATTCTAACTGGCCATATGCATGACTCCTCCTTTGTTTAGGATGAGCTTTCTTTTAGGGGGCGTCTTAAGAAATATAAAACTGAACTTCTAATGGGCCACTTCACTCATTCACTAAATATAGCATACTCTCCACATGGCAGTGGTTTGGGATGGGCTTCCAGCTTCCTTCTGGGCTACATCTCTTCTAGCTACTTTTCTAACCTGCATGTTACAGAAAACGAAGGTGTCATGGTACTCTCTACTTACTTAGAAAAACAAAAGCAAATCAACAAGCAATATTTGCATAGAATTTTAGTTTATAAAGTGCTTTTATAGTCCTTATGCCTTACTATGTTTTCAAAATTGTGTGTGTGTGTGTGTGTGTGTGTGTGTGTGTGTGTGACAGCACACAGGTGAAGGGAAGAAGACAACTTGTGAGAATTGATTCTCTCTTCCACCGTGTAGGTCCCTCAGATTGAACTCAGGTTGTTGGGCTTGGCAGCAAGCTCCTTTACCCACTGAGCCCCACTTGCCTTACTATTTTTTTCACAAGGTTTGTTACAGACCGTCACACTTGAGGTGTGTACTGTGCTCACAAAAGAGTGGAAGGATGGCACACAGGGGAGGAGCCACTTGACTTTTCCAAGTCACAGATAGGCTATGTCATGCTGAAGAAGCATCACACCCAAACCCGATTCCATTTACCACCAGTAGCTGCCCAACTGCATTCATGTTGGTCCCTCTTCCTCATCGTCCTTCTTATTCATAAATTAGGATGATGGCTGTAGGCCGTGAAAAAGGCAGAACACAGAGAGAGGACTGTACTGATTCTGCCCTCTTCTTAGACACGTCTCTTAATCATTTTTTTAAATGTATCTATTATTTTTTATTTCATGTGTATGAGTATATTGTCTGCATGTGTGTAAGTGCTCCTGTGTCATGCAGTGCTTGTAGAGGACAGAAGACGGTGTCAGATCCCCTGGAACTGGAGTTACAGATGGTTGTTAGCCATTGTGTGGGTGCTGGGAATCGAACCCAGGTCTTCTGCAAGAGCAGCCAATGCTTTTAATCACTGAACCATCTCTCCAGCCCCTCTCTGTGAATATTTTGAGGAGCATCCCAGAAGCATCAGGAAATGTAGAACTTCTTGGCAGGACTGCGCCTGTTGGGGCAAGAAATAGCAAGGAAGTCTGGGATGGAAGGCTTTGCCTGAGTGAGAGAGGAGCCACTGGAGGACTTTGAGTAGAGGAGTAACGTGGTATGATTTTTAAAAGATCATTCTGGCTGTTACAGGAAATGAAGCCTGTGGGGGAAGGTGAGGGTGGAAGTAGAGATACCTGGGGAGACAGTGGAATTATCCAGGACAAAGATGGCTTAGACAGAGGAGTCAGCTTTGACGCCGTATCCATGCATTGGGTCATTGTATTATACTCTATAAATGTGTACAAAAATTGTTTCAATTAAAATAAAAATAATTCAAAAAAGAAAAAAGGTGAGTTATAGTAGAGATGGTAAGATATGGTTGGATTCTGAAGTGATTAGATATGCTTCCAAGGTAAAGACAGCACGAGTTACTGAAGGACTGGACGTGGGTCCAAGAGAAGGTAGGAGCCAAAGACGATTACGGTCATTTGAAGCTGGATGACTGTAAGGATGGGGTTGTTGTAACCTGAGACAGGGAAACACCTGGAGGCTGTATAGGTTTTGCTGAGGTCAGAACTGAGAGAGAGAGCTCAGAGGTTTGCTTTGGATGCAAGTTGTCTATTACACATTTGAGCAGAGATGTTAAATAAAAATTAGATAATTGATTCCGGAGTTCGGGGAATCAGCACAGTTTGAAAATAAAATATTTCTAAGCCTCGCACTAAGAACGCCACAGATTCTTTGTACAATGGACTGGCTATGTTTCTTAGTCCTGAGGATTTCATATATAGAATGTGCACAGTAACTAGGAGAGTGATAGTCACTATCATGATTAAATTACAGCAGCGATGGTACCTAGTGAATGGGCATTGGAATTATCCACACCTCAATGAGGAATCCACTCAGAACTCCCTTGCCACTTTAGAAAGAAGGGACAAGAGAAAATCTAGACAACACTGTGTTTGTCCTACCTTGCTATAAACCAGAGACCCCTTTGGGCTTAGGTGGCCTTCAGTCTCAGCAAATTGAATAAATTTTGGTAGAGTGGATTATGGTCTGCAGCCCAATGGCTATTATACCCTAGAATTCTATGAGAAATCATATATATATATATATGTGTGCATATATATATATATGTACATAAACACACACACACACACACACACACACACACATACTGGGCAAGTATTCTCCTGCTGAACTACATTCTCAGCACAGCAGACATTAATTTAAAGTCAGCTCCTTAGGGGTGTAGAAATGAGATTCAGTCAGTCTAAGTCTTGTTCTTAGTTCCTGATTTAGCTTATGGATGAAAATTAATCTTAGTTCGTTTCAAATGGACTTGACTATTTGGGGTTTAATGTCAGTGAAATCTTATGGTTGCTTTCCTCCTGTCCCTTCTTTCCAAGGTGGCATGGAAGTTCTGGGGTGGAGTCTGCAGTTTTCCATGTGCACAAATGTGCTGCTTCTCTCCTTGTTGTCACCTTCCTGTTTTGGGGTTGTTTTTTTTTTTCTACTTGTGTAGCCAGGCTGGCCTCAAACTGACCATGTAGCTGAAGCTGGCCTTGAACACCTGAGCCTTCTGCTTCCACCTTCTGTGTTCTGGGATGACATGCATGCCACCACGCCTGGGGAGAGGTGTGCTTTCCTGGATGTGTCACGCTTCCTCATGAGCCTCCATGGAGATCTCTGCATTCGTGTGTCCTCCTCATCAGAAGGGTTTTAACTGGGATCCCCTTGTCGAGACTGAGAGATGCCTCTAAAGGGTTAGATGCTGTTTTTCTTTCCCTCTATTTCTTCCTCTACTTCTCTCTTTGCTTTATTTAGGGGTTGGGAGAGTAGAGGAGAATTTGAATGCTTTCAGTTGCTCCGTGGCCTCAAGAGACGTGTGAGGCTTTCCTTGGCTCTCCCTTCTGCTTGCTTTGCGACTCATCTGCTCTGCAGACACAGCTTGACATGTTGACAGTGTTGGGAGCTACGGGAAATGATCCTCTGTCTCCTCTCTCTGTTTTTAGGAAGCAGGCCATGGTTTCCATCTCCTGGCAAGGAATTTCCTACATTTTAGCAAAGCTCATGTGTAGATCATAGTTCAGAGTGAGTAGATGACGGCACTTATTCTCAGAAAGCCAAACTAAGTTCTAACTCTCTCCTTTCCTACTATCCTCCTACTCGATAGCTCAGAAACTGACTTCTTATTTCCTTCTATGTGGAGAGACGTGCTAGACAATTATTTTTCTAAACCAATAACTTACATCAGGAGTGGCTTCATGGGAGAATAAAACACGAAAGCTCTTGCCTTCTTTCCCCTCCCACTTTCCCTGTGCCTTCTCTCCGTGGGAAGAGCAGAAATGGCAGAATGTACGAAAGGGAGGAGGAGGTGGCCACACGGAAAAGAGCGAACCAACGGAGGCACATTCGTGTGTCATTTACTCGCAGTCTCTGGAGATCTGTGCTTGCACTACAGCTCAGCGTTCTCCACCCAGTGATGGTAGCCAACCTGCTCCACACCATGGCGTCTGAAGTGTGAGATGCAAATACAAACATGTCAGACTGTGTTCCCAAACCTAGGTGATCACAAGCTTTTAGGGAACCCATGTCCGTCACCTCCTTTGACCATAGTTTCCAATCTGTAAGACAGGCATGTACACACACACACACACACACACACACACATACACACTCATACACACACTCTGTGCAGCATGTGAGATGGTGAGGGTGTGGAGGAGGTGGTGGTGATCAGGGATTGTTGAACAGGCACCAGATTCAGAATCAAAGGAATTATGTCTAGGTCAAGTTCTTCCCAAACTTTCTGTGTGATTTTTATCTTGCTCTTTTATTCTCTTTCTGTTCATCAGGACCCTTTCTTGATGGAGAATAATAGAGTCAAGAACAAGGGACAATTATAGGGTCATTTATCTATGTACTTGTTAGCTCATAAATTCAAGATTTGCTGGATATCATCAGTGTGCTATGCATTGTCCTGGATGCAAATTCAGTACCTAATAGCTGCTGAACTCTGAAGCATCACCACTAGGAATTACATGAACTGGGCCTCTATCAGATGCCAGATACTGTTGTGAATGTTGCCTGTGTTATTTCCTTTAATCCTCAGAACTTCAGCATAAGGAGCCAACTCCATCTGTATTTTTCTATTTGTTAAAGACAAAGTGTGAAGTAAGGGGCTTTATCAAGGTTTTTTCAGTTAGTGATGTGTCAGAGGCAGGGTTTGAATTAAATCTATTTTGGGGGAGAGTCTTTTTGAGACAGGGTCTCCCTGTAGCCCCACCTGTCCTGGAACTCACTATGTAGACCAGGTTGGCCTTGAACTCACAGAGATCCACCTGCCTCTGCCTCTCGAGTGCTAGGATTAAAGGCGTGCACTACCATGCCCGGCTATAAATCTTTTATCTTCATAGGCATGAGAATCACTGTCCACCACTGTCTCCTAGTCTTGTTCCTCCTGACTGAAGCATGCTAGGGTTTTACATTGATGCCCATCCCAACAACCACACACAGAGGAATAGTTGATGAATTTATTTATTCTCTCAAATGAGTGAGACACTCAACAAGGTAAACACTGAGATGCAGCATGTAAATACAATGACTTTGGACTGTGATGTGCCATCTCGCTTTCTAAGTACACCCATCCCATTTTAAGGCGGCACTCTCAGGAAAGGGAAAGTGTCTTGTGGAGCCTTTGTGCCCTGTGCGGCTCACTGGAGTATGGGAAAGCTGCTTCGTCTTCTACTCCCACAGTCGGCAGCCCCTTTTCTAAAAATGGAGAAAATAAGAATATGAGTTGACAACTCAACTGCACCTCTGGGTGCTGCAGAGAGTTTCACATGCATATCTGAATGAGGGAGGAAAACGCTGACTGTTCTGGCTGCAGAGGCCTTTTTCTACTCTCCTCTTGCTGAATGAACCCTCTTTCCCCACAAAATGCCTCAGACAAATAGAAGTTGTCATCTTGGAAGACAGCGATTCAGGAGACAGTTGGGAAAGGACTTGCCAGGAACCGCTCCTCAAAGCATCACTGAAGATAAGCTGTTAGCAAATTAAGCGGCAGACCTCAGTGTATCTGCTATCCCCATAAAGTACATTTATTACCTTACAAAAGTGACACTCTCCTTGACAGTCAAACAGTAATGTTCAAGGGAAATAATTGTGCGGAACGCTGTTAGTCACTGGCATGGGAAGGCATTCTTGGGCGTTAAACTCAAATGATGCCTTTGATGATGATTATCATCATAAAAAGATGGACTGAGTCTTGTTATTATTGAGGGGCTAGTGGAAGAGGAGGAGAAAGGGCATTTCCCATGAATCTTCTATTACAAGACCTGACTCTAGAATGGGAAAGCGAAGACTATTGTATGGAAACATATTACAAGCATCCCCATTTCATCAGTTAAAATAGGTACAAAGCTAGGTTCTCCTTCCCTTAGAGGAGGGAGCAATGCTCAGCTCACCTTCACTGTGGGGAATTGGAATGGGGAAGAAATCAACTCTGCACAGACGATGTACTTTCCTATTATCCAACCATTTCTGAGAAGCAGCACGGAATAAGCAAGTAAACGCTACCACTTTCCATCTGTGTAGCAGCAGTTCATCTTTACAGGGTTTTTTTTTTTTTTTCACATGAAGTGACCCAGTTATATCTCCCCATAGCCTTCTGAGTTAGGAATTATTATTCCTATTTTATAGATAAGGACATTGAAGCTAAGAGAAGTCTCTTGAATCCAATATTTTATAAAATCATGAACTTACAGGCTTAGTTTGGAAGGCACTTCAGGAATGACCCAGTCAGACTCTAGTTCAAATCAGTTTAATTTAACTTAATTCTGTTAGATTCCATAGTATTCCCTTAGCACTTATTTGTACCTGTCACTGTGTCCTACTCTGGGAATAAAAATAGGAATTGTCTGTGGTTTCTCTTCTTGAAGAACATCTCTCTGGCAGTAGGCACAGCCTGTGAAGAAATGGCTCACAGCCAGGTGAAGTGAATGATCCCAGGAGAGGCATGTGCGATGCTGTTGGGCAAAAGCTATTATTCCACATAGAAGGGCAGTTTCAGGCATGAAGGGGTCTCCTGAGTTGAGCTCCTAGGAGAGGGAAGATCCTTTCTGGAGGATGAGAGAAGAAAGGAAGGCAGTTGGACAGCAGGGCAAGACCATGCAAGTGGAGAAACAGTGTATGTGTGTGGGGGGTGGTGAGCAGAGATTTGTTGGCAAGAAGGTGGCAGCCCTGCATGGTTAGAGGGTCAATCAGTCATATGATGGAAGAAAGGACTCTTGAAGGGGACTTGGAGAGAGAAATTAGGATCAGAATCAAGGCTAACCCCTAAAGGGTTGTGAGGACTGGGTTAAGTAATAAAGATTTTTCTCCACAGGAAATAGGATACCATCATGGACTTTAAGCACCAGAATACAATAATTATAGATTTAAGTATAGAGATAAAATTATATTAATGATGATATGACGGGTCATATTCTTTGAGTATTTTCCACAGGTCAGATTCTTTGCTAGACATTACCTGTAGTCAGATGCTCAGTTAACCTAAGAAACATCACATTGAGGAAAGAACTGCTGTAATCTCCATTTTACAGTGTGGGAACTAGTAGAGTTGAAGTGGCCTGATGTGTCAGAGCCAGGAGCTCCAGCTGTGACTGGCTCAGAGGGCAGTGCTTATTAGAAGTTTCACTAAGCACTGTGGAAAGTGGGCTTCAATGGAGAAAGGGTTTGTCCCACTTTGAAACATGGGAGTCAGTCCCTCATAGGGATGTCCTTGGATCCTGAGATGAAGGAGGAATTGTCCTTGTTCTTCCAGGCTCACTTCCTTCTCCAGACTGCTCAAGGGAGGGGTGTGACCCTAGTTATCCAGGCATCCAGTTCCTGCTTCTGCCTTTCCCCACCATCTCTCTCCACTTGCATCTCATGCTTCATCAATGGCATCTCTGAAATCCATCATTATTGGTTCAACAATCTTTAAACAAATGAAGGCTGTCCATCTCAGAAAGTGGATAGCAAGCAATGGGGGAAGGGGGCCTACCAGTGCTCCAGGACCTGTGGGGAAGAGAGGATGATCAGAGACTATCACACACACCATCCCCAACTTGCAGAACGATCATCAGGAATGCTTCAATTGTATGGCAATTAAGTGTGGGCAATGAAATTATGAATGTAGTGGTTAAGCAGATGAAAATGGCCGAACTGTAAATCAGTTTATTTAAATGCATTTTTTGATAGCAGAGTATAGGCACATCATTAGCTTGTAAATGTGTCTAATAAGCCTGTCTTCACTAATATGCCAAAAAGAGTCTAATTAACTTTTTTCCTCCAGTTAGACAGTAGTGTGAGCTCCCTGATCACATTTCCACGCTATCCTTTTAGCATCAGCAGAGCAGCACTAAAACAGCCCCTGTGACATCTATAAAAATGCTAGTTTATAATTAGGACGATCTTGGCTTGAACAATAATGTTGCAATTTGTCGAGATGGCTTCTGTTTCTCTTTAATTTTAATGTATTAGCCTACAATGCTCTGGAGATTTCTAGGCAGGCTAACCGGTTTCCCTTTCCAAAATTGCTGGCATTATGTGCTTTAGGTTAAGGAGGGTGCAGAAGCTGCAATTTGCTATTTATTTATTTATTTATTTATTTATTTTTCACTTTTATGGGAAAGAAATACCAGTGAGAAAAACTGCATGTTGCATCCTCTGTTTATTTCTTAACCTGTCATCTGAATGTGAGGATCTTTTTTTTTGAGAAAATGCTGATGAGAAGCAGATACAGGAATCCCCATGCGGCAGCATCCCCATGTGGTCCAGGGTTCTCCAGTGCAAAGATTGTTAGTGTCTTATATTAAAGTACCAGGGACCCATAAAAGTCTGCCATGGAGTCCACATCTTTTTAATTAATTAATTTTAATTTTATATATATCAGTGTTTTGTCTGCATGTATGTAAGTGTACTCCATGCATGCAATAGCCACAGAGGCCAGAAGAGGGTATTGGATCCCCCGGAACTGGAATTACAGATGGTGATG
>NW_008351346.1:2058353-2058695 GCF_000622305.1 Nannospalax galili | reverse complement strand
TTATTTTTAGTGTTTATCTAGTAAGTCCCAAACCTGTGCTTCTTCGGGAATAGTTTCTGCCAATTTTCTTCATCTGAATGGGCCATGTTATACTGTTCTTTTATATGCCTTGTGGTTTTTGTTGAACGTTTGGGAATTTGGAAAAAAAAACAAAAAACCAGCTCCTTTGCCTATGCTTTGCAGTTAGGCTCTGCCCTTGGGTGAGAGTTTATGTTTGCATCAGGCTTTATTTGAGCCTACGGTGAGGCCTGTGTGTGACTTTTTAATTCTCCCTTTGATGTGGCTGCCACTTACATGTCTAATTTCCCAACGTGTCCCTCCCCAGCTTCATTCTGGTCCTCT
>NW_008351346.1:2027918-2057177 GCF_000622305.1 Nannospalax galili | reverse complement strand
TTTTTTTTCCCTTTTAAAAACATTTGGATTTCACTAGACAAATATATTAATCAAATGGTCAGGGATTAAACTGGAATGTCAGGGTTTTCTTAAGAAGAATAAAGAAAAATTGCCACCCTGAATTTACTGCTCTAAACTTCAGATTTGTTCCTTACTGTTGAGTTTTTGGTATCTCAAAACTGGACCAGTGGAAATGATGAATTTGTAAAGTAAAGCTAAGAACACTTAGCTCCCAACTTCATGGTCAAATCTGCCTCAGTTAGTGACAAGCAGAGTATCCCTGAAGAAAATTTTGTTTATACAGTTCTTTTGAAGAATATAATTTATGTTTAAAAGACAAACTCCACATCTTTTGTTTCTGTTGAAGATGTATACATCTTCAGAACACAATTTTAAAAAACATTTTTGTAGCAAAATTCTTTACCCTAAACAATATTTCCAATGGGAATAGGGGTTATTACTGTAAACTTATGTATTCTTTCTACCTGAACACCTGTCCCTGACTCAAAATAGTCTATTCTTGAAAATAATAACATGAAATTTCCTCTCATCTTGAATGTAATTTTCCTTAATTTTGCATTTGTCAGGTTGGTGTTGACTTTTTTAGAATTTCTATAAGATTTTACTCAGGTTTTGGTTTTATTTTTCTTTAAATGTCTAGTAATCCAGGCCAAGGAGATGGCTCAGTAGCTAAGACTACTTGCTTTGAAGATGTTTTGTGGGCCAGGCATCTTTGGGAATCTTACAGAAGCTGAAGATAAGGGTATGGGGGTGTGACGGGGTATGCTGAACATATAATGCATACATGTACAGAACATTTAACAAAAGCTAAGGACCCTCTCGTACGAAAATGCACACAGTCGAGCTAACCATTCTTTACTCCAGACTCAGAGCCACCATCCCCATGGACAGAAGCTGGGCCTTCATGGCACAATTAGATTGTTCACCTTGCTATTTTGGATAAGCCCTGTTTCCTGGTTTCTACTTCTCACCTGTTAAATGGGTTTGGAGGCTGGGTGTGGTAGTACATGCCTTTAATCCCAGCACTCTGGAGTTAGAGGCAAGAGGGTCTCCGGATCTCCCTGAGATTGAGGCCAGCCTGGTCTAGCGAGTTCCAAGGCAGCTGGAGCTACAGGGAGACCCTGACTCAAAACAACCCCCCATCCCCCCATCCCCCAAATAAAATGAAATGGGCATGGAGAGTCATGCTTGATGGCAGATACCTATAACCCTACTACTCTAGAGGCTGATGCTGGAGGGTCACAAGTACTGGAATACCCTGAACTATGTAGTGAGTTCAAGGCCAGCCTAGGCTACATAGTGAGACTTAGTCTCAAAAAGTTGGAGAGAATATTAATAGCAGAGGGTCAGGCCAAGAATAGTGCCAGCCACTGGAGTGGACAAGCAGGGGAGATGCTGAGAGGGGTACAACCTCCTGAGGCGTGCCAACAGATCCAGCAGAAAGGTCAGGTGTGAGAAAACTGCATGAGAGAGACCCACCCTCAGGAATGGGCTGGTGGTCTGTTGACACCTTCTAGCAGACAGGGTAGTCTTGAGGCAGATGCTTTTGTAGTTCCTGGTAGGAAAATCAACAATGTAGGGAGGATCGAATGGAGGTAGTAGGAGCTGAATTCCCTGGCTGGGAATCAAGGCAGGACTGTGATCACCAGGAAGGCAGGTGGGGGTGATAGTCAAGAGTGGAAGTGGAATGTAAGCATGTCTCTGGGGGTGGGGGGGGCTTGGAAAAGGCCCTAAAACCCATACATACATAATATTGGGGCTGAGACACAAGCAGCCAGCAGACAGATTTTCGAGTGGGTGTAGGCAGTTTACAAAAGAAGAAGAGAATTAGTGTGATGTTCAGCTTGACTGGATTTGGAATCACTTAGTAGAAACACCTCCTAGCATGTCTGTGAGGGTTTTTATGAAGACATTTAGTTGAGGGAGAAATCTATCCTTAATGTGGGCAGCACCATCCCCTGGGCTTGGATCTTGGACTGAATAAATAGGAAAGAAAGGAGAAATTGAGGTGAGCATCAGCATCCATCACTATGTCCTTCCTGACTGTGTGCACATGGTGATTGACCACCTCATGCACCTGCTGCTGTGCCTTCCCTGCTGTGATGGACTCAATGCTTCCAAACCATGCAGCAAAATAAGTCTTTGTTGAAGTTGCTTTTTCAAATGTTTTGTCACAGCAATGAGAAAAGTGAATATAGTCAGTATAGATACAAAACATTAGGCCTCAGTGTCAGTCAAATAACTGCAAATTAAAACAAGACATTGTTTATCAAAATAGCAGTGATTAAAAAGAAAACAACTAAAAACCCACTAGTGCTGGTTGGAGAGTTAGAAGTAAATACACACTCAGTGCTGGATATTTTGATGGGTACAATTTCTACCCATTTAAAAAAAAACTTGTCAGCAGCAAGATGTACACATTTTGGCTCAGCATTTTCACCTTGAGAAAATGTTACTAACAAATATTTAAGAATGTATGCACAAGGTCTTAAAGATGACTCAGCAGGAAAAGGTTCTTGCCACCAGGCCTGATGACTTGAGTTTCATCCCTGGGACCCAGAAGATGGAAGGAGGGAACCGGCTCCCAAAAGTTTCCTTTGACCTTCACATGTGAGCTGTGGCATGAGTGTAAATAAATAAATAAATGTCAAGAAGGAGTTAACACTTATTATCATGGAAAGATGCTAATATATGTACCTAAATAAAAGGAAAAATATTGGCTGTGAATATGTAGATTTACTAAGCTCCTGACACATAGTGTGTTCTTAATAAAATATGATTCATTGGTATGGCACAGCACTAAAAAGAACAGATGCCAAAATGTCAATAATTATTACCCCTGGTTAGTGAATAATGGAATTTTTTAATTCTTCCCTGTCTCTCTTTCTCTCTCTCTCTCTCTCTCTCTCTCTCTCTCTCTGTGTGTGTGTGTGTGTCTCTCTCTCTCTTTCTCTCTCTTCCTGCTTTCCTACTTTCCCTTCAATAAACAAGTGCTGTATGACATAGAAAAAGTAAAAGTAAAAGAAAAAGTAATAGTTGGCTAGGGCCTCCTTTGATGGCATTCTAGGGGATACTAACAAGCACTGATCTGCCCATCAGGCCTAGGCAACTGCCCTCGCCCCAATGAAGACAACGTGACTCCACCCCATACCATCCACCATGTTCCAAAAAGTCACTCTTGGACCTGTGGTTAGGTCCCAAATGCCTCCCAAACATCAGCCTTACTTAGGCACCATTCTCAAATCTTTGATATTTGCTAATGACATAAATATCAAATACTGAAAGCACCACAAAGTTCACAATAGGCCTGTCCTGTTTGTGGTATTATCCCCCAGTACCCTTCTCACTGTTCAACATGCATACAGATGCTTGACAAATCACTAAGTAACTCAGTGGATAACTGTTATGCAATAAGTATGGCAAGTAAAGGGAGGAACGAGAATAAGAATAGATCCCTAAGTACCTCCTATATGCCAGACAGAATTCTAGGAAAATTTTGTGACTCTTACATTTTTATTATACTTAATTAATTATTGTTGGGGGAGGGGTGGGTATATAAAGGTCAGAAGACAACTTACAGAAAATTTGTTCTGTTCTTCTATCTTGTGGGTCCCAGATTACCAGGCTAGGCAGCATGCTCCTTTACCCACTGAACTATCTCACTAGCCTTCTATGACTTCAAAGAGTGTTTGGAGTGACGTCAAAGACAAACTCTGAAACTCATGATTTCTTGGTTTGAATACTGAATCTATTTATTAGTTCTGTAACTTTGGAGGTTTCCTAATTCTCTAAAGCAGTTTTCTCATGATTAAAACAGAGATACAGTGTCCAGCCTCCTAAGGTGGTCTGGCCCACAGTCAGTGTCCACTGGCTTAAGACCTAATTGAATAAAAGTGACACAATAGGGATTATGTAATTAGGAAGATTCTGCTTTTAGACTTTTGAAAGCACTGAGATTCCAGGTAGAAAGTCTGTCTTTCTAGAAAAATCTTGTGAGAAGGCATGTGGCAAAGTGAAGTCATGAAAACACAGAGAAAGAGAGAGAATGTTCCAGCTCAGCATCCCAGTGGAATCCAAGCATCTCACTGTGCTCATGAGACCTTAAGCAAGGAGGACAGAAGAATCCTACCTGAGTCCCAGCAATTCTCATCAACTCCCCTACAAGAGATAATCAAGGAAGTGAAGAGATGGCTCAGCAGTTAAGAGCACTGACTGCTCCTGCAGAAGGCCAGGGTTCCATTCCCAGTACCCACATGGTGGCTAAGAACCATCCTTAACTCCAGTTCCGGGGGAATCTAATGCCCTCTTCTGACCTTTGCAGCATTGCATGACACGGGTACACTCACATACATGCGGGCAATACACTCATATACATAAAATAAAAATGAATAAAATATTTTTTTAAAAAGAGATAATCAAATTGTTACTTTAGGGTGCCAAAGTCTGGTGTGGTTTATTGCACAACAATATTTAATGCAAATCCAGAAACACAGCTTCTATAAACCTTGTGGAGACAACACAGTCATGCACTTCCAAACTCTTGGAGCATAATCATTGCTCTGTTACTATCCACTTAGTGATTTGATCTTTATAAGCAATTCTGTAAGGTAGGTACTGACATTCAAATTTTATTTTTGATTTTGTTATATTTTAATTAATTAACTAGTTGATTAATTGTGTGTGTGTGCGTGCGTGTGTGTGTGTGTGTGTGTGTGTGTGTGTGTGTGTGTGTGTGTGTTCTAGGGCATGTGTGTGGAGGTCAGAAGATAACTTGAGGGAATTTGTTTTCCCCTTCTACCATGTGGGTCCCAGGGATTGAACTCAGGTGATCAGGCTTGGCTGCAAGCACTTTTACCTGCTGAGCCATCTCACTGACCTTGATACCCCCAATTTCATGATGAGGAGTCTGCAGTAGAAAGCAGAAGGGAGAGGTGGATACTGGCACCAAGGAGCCAGGTCCTTCTCACCCCCAAGACAGATGGTTTCCTTGCTTGACAACCATCTCTCTAAGAAAAGAGAAGGAAATGACTTGCCCCAAAGCCTTAGAAAAGCAATCGCCTATTTCCCACATCAAATACTTTCAGTAATAAATAACGAGGGAAACGAAGGCTACCTAGCCAAAGTGTGCGCTCTGGGGATGGGCCTGGTTGCTGTGGAGATGGCGCTGATGTCTCAAGCTGATGATCATCCCAGTTGGGGATGTGAGCCGCAGGAGTGGATGAGCCAGGAAGCAGCAGCATGCTCTCCTAATTCCATGTAATGAAGGAAGCTAAACTACAAATGAACAAAAACAGAGATGGAATAGTTTCTAAAGATAATGCTAGCCAGCATCTCCACAGTTCTCTAAAGAACACCATCAGTTGGCAGAGTAGCAGCAGTGAATGCCATTCGGCGTTAATTACGTTGAAATGTAAATCTAAAGGCATCAGGCTCAGACAAGTCATTTTTAATAACACCTCATCCTGGACTATTAAAATTTTTATTTGTCATCATCTAATTGATTTGTGTCCATTTCAATTATTTGTTTACCTTTGCTTGGCATGCTCCTGGGCTAGTGGGAACAGACAGCCAGCGACCTGCATTTCCTTCTCTGATTACATTCATTTTCATCAACACCTACCGTCCCAAATGTTTGGCAATGAGCCCTTCGAAGTGGCTCACTTCCTGCAGTTCCCTAACCACTAAAAGTAGCCCTGTGGTGATGCTGAATGATCTCTGGGCTGTTCACGACCCTGTCCAAAAAGTCATCTGAGGATGTCTTTCTGGAGGACACTGCCTAACCCTATCACTTCTTATACCCATCACCCATCAACACCAGGCAGGGACATGTGTCATTTTGCTTTTCTCTCTGTTTCATCTCCCTTGTGTACAGGATTATATAGCTACAGGCTTCTCAAGGGCAAAGGTGTATATTGGCTTCCACCTCAGTTGTTTTGATAATACAAACACACACACACACACACACACACACACACACACACACACACATCACTTCTCCAGCAATGCTCTTGACCACACCCTGGTTCCTCTTATCAAAATGTACGCATCACACGTCTCCTGTCTCAAGTCTTCTACACAGGGCCAAGCACAATGATAGATTAGTTAATTAAACAAAGTGCCTCTAATGTGTCAGGTTTCTCATGTGTGACCTTTGCCCAATAATAAAATGCTCTTAACTAAATAAAAATGCAGATATCTCCTTAAAATGAAAGTGAAGCTAGTAGAGGAAGAAGCAATGTATCAATTAGACCAGGAGGGCAGATCATTTTAAATAGGGTGACTTTTTTGTGGACCTTCAAATCATATTAGTCAGTTGACTATTATGCTCAGATCATTGAATGCAAGGCTTATAGCAATTCTGTTTGTAGATCTGATACCTATGACTGTTGTAATTGGGTTTCTCCAGGACCCCCAAACCACCTGGCATTTAATAAAAAGCAGGTGATAGATGCTACTCAGTGATGGGGGTGCACTTTGTGTATAGGGCAGAAGCAGTGAGAGAGGTATAAGAGGTGGATTCTCCCCTTCCGTACTTTAGGGTGCTTGCATTCCCTCACCCCTCACACTCTACTTCATCCTTCATTCTCAAACAATGAACCCATTCCTTTGAATGCCTCCCCCTCTAAGCATGATATTTTTCCTCAGCAGTATGAATCATAGTAGACATGGCTTCCAAAGAGCCAAAGGGAATGGCATCAACGCATCACTGTAGGGACAGACACGGGAGGCTCCAGCAGTTGACAATATGTTTGTAACAGATCACTGGGCAATTTTCCAGTCTGATACATCCCCTCTGCCTGTGTCCTCCAAAGTACAAGGTATCAGGAAAGTTGGCAGTTTAGTGTGATGAAGGCTTTGAAACACAACCCCCATCGCATACCACACGCTGGAAGGCATCCAAGCTGCAGTACCCCATTGGATTCATTTGCAAGTCTCTGAGTCCCAGGTTAATTGTACAAAACAATGGCCCTGACCCATCAGTACAGAAAGACGACTGGCAGGCTCACAAGCGTCTGTTCATTTAACTTACCCCACTAAGCATCAAGGTACTTAAAGGGGCAGGCACTGAGACAAGCACAGGACTGTACATGCCTGGCGCATATTAACACACTGTGCATCTTCAGGGGCAGCTACACATGCACATAGATATTTTTACACACACTCTCTCATACACAAACACAAAGAAAACCAGATAAATCATTCCCAGGCTGGCTCTTAATCAAGCCAATTGGACCTGGCCTTATGAGTCTGTTCCCAGAGCTGGAGTGCAATGCTTTAAGTAGGAAGCACTTTTGGCTACCGACAGCTATCTGCTCTCTCATAGAGTCTTGTCGCTTTGCTTTGAAATTCAGCAAGACTGTTTCACAGCTATGAAGTCAAAGGCTTTTCACAACTGCCTGACCTGTGCCCAAGATATTGTGATAACTGTTTCCCCTCTGCAGAGAATGACCAGAACTCTAACCCTCACTCCCTGCCCCTTGGCTCTCTTAACCCATATTCCCACTGGTCATTTGCCTGATGAGCATCTGTTCACTATTGCCTCCCCTCCTGGTACTTCAGGTATAAATCCAGCTGGCAGAGTTGCCCCACATGGGCTTTGTGAAGATGCCAATGTCTACTTAACATGCACCTGAAATCCCCTGGCCATACCACAACCCAGTGTAGTATGACAGTACAGAACTTAAAAGGCAAGTTCATTAGCTAGACAGTAATCTGGTTTTGAATTACTGCTATTTATCTGTGTATTCTTAGCCAAGCTATCTTTAACCCTCAGGGTAAAATGTGGGTCCTAATTCCCAGGGCACAGTATCATTGTGATGATTAAGTATGTATGATAGTTAATCTTGATGGTCAGCTTGACGGGACACACAAGAATCACTGTGCAAACACTCCTTTGAGTGTGTCTCTGAAGGTGTTTACAGTAGGATTTAACTAAAGAGGGAAGAGTCACTCTGAATGTGGGCAATGCCATCTCATGGGCTGGGGCTGAACAAAAAGGAAGACATGAGCTGAGCATCTGCCTTCATCCCTCTCTGCCTCCTGATTGTGGATGCAACATGACCAGCTGCTTTAAGCCCCTAACTCCTTGACTTTCCTGCCATGATGAACTGGACCCTCAAACTGAAAGCCAAAAGAAACCTTATTCCCTTAAGTTGCTTCTTGTCTGGTATTTGTTCACAATGATGAAAACAGTAATTAATACAGTATGCCATGGGATTAGACCTGGTCCAGTACTTACAAAGGGCTCTGTAAGTACTGGGTGTCACTATCAACATCTTCATCATCATTCTTCATACCCTTTAGAGGAACGTATGATGCCCATGCCTTCCTCCTTGATCGTCCGGGTTCTGAATTCTCAGCTTTTCCAAGCAGGAATCCAATGTTTTAAAAAATTGGTGTATAGTTGAATAAGATGGTTTGGGGTGTGTCGGGAAATGGGCCAGTAAATACTTCCATTATTCAGGCTAACCTAAAACCTGCCATAAAGCACAACATCAAATGATGCAAACAGAGTACAGCATGTGGCACCAGTGAAGAGGAGACACACAGCCAAATGAACCAATGAGGATTGGGCTGGGGGTATGAAAGAAAGCCCTGACGGCACAATAAACGAGCTTGCTTGCTAACTGCTGAGTGAGTCTCCTGAAATCTGCGCCATTCATCTACCGCCAATTCTCCCCCTGCCCCCCGGGACAGAGGTCTAGAGGCACAACAGACAACAACATCTGGCACCCAATGTGGCCTTCACGGACCTCGCTTGGATCCTGGTCATCGTGGTGCTTGCTTCTGTCATTTTCTCGGGCGCGATTTTTGTGGTCTTCTACTGCCCTTGCCTCCACAGGTCTCCTGAGTTGATTTCTCTTCTTGGTCCCCTTTGGCTGTTTTTTTGGTGAGTAGGCCCCTCCTGTGTGTTTGTGATCGTTCACCTGTTAGTTTGTCCGTCCTTGATAGGGAGGCACATACTTTCCTTTTTGGTCCGCCCGGCGTTTCCACATAAGGGCCGATCACCCAGGAAATGGGACTGACCAGGAGCTTCCAGACAGGCTCCTGTCCTCTGGAGACACTGTGTGGGCATACAGCCATGGCCTAACGAACCACAGAAGTTCCCCACTAAGCACAAGACATCTTGGTCCTAAACACTCCTCTATGTCCTCTCGCTTCTATTCTGAGTGGTTAACTGTCCTACTGATGCCCTCTGCTTTGATCTACTTAAAAATTCTTCAGGCTGCATCCAGTTTTTGAGACACATTACTGGGGATTTTGTTAATCAAACTACCACTAAGATGCATGGCCTAAATGCCACCATTCCCAGAAGAACCCAATCACATCATAACAATACTGAATCAGCAAGACAACCCCTTGACACCTGGTGTAATTCACCAGCCCCTTATACCTCAGATTCTGACTTACCCCTCTTCTGGGATCATTGCTTAGCAGCCTCCAAGCCATATCCTGTTCTCAGAAAACAGGGGGTCTGGATATGGAATATCACCCTTCCACCCCCACCCCCACCCCCACCCCTGGTCTAATGATACTGTAGATTCACCTTCCTGTTCCCACAGAAACCCCAGTCAATTTCTGCACCCTATGTTTGGCAGCTGGCCCCTCTGTGGCCCCTATGCTTGTATGGATATTAAAGGTCTATTCTTTATTCAGGGAGGGAAATACTTTAATGGATCTTACACTTGTAACTCTTCCTTTGAGGACTCCGTTAAGGTTGGTCACCAAAAAAAGTTACATTTGCCCCTACAGCAGCCTGTGTAAAACACCCCTTCTTTTTCACCTTAACTAACCAGAGCAGAGAGATACTTAATTGTACCATTCCTGGACATTGTCAACTTTCATCATGCCAGAATTCCCTAATGGCACACAGAGCAGTACTTGCCTGGCTGCCGTCCACCTTATGGGTACCCGTTAGCAATGCCTCTCATTTTCATGCAGTAACTATTATACAAAGAACAAATAGACACAAAGAGACTTTGGGATCTCGGCGGCAATTACTCTCAGTGTTACTGGAGCTGTGGCTGCAGGGACAGCATCTGCTGTGACTATAACACACGATACAAACAGCTACAGCCTTAAACGATGCGGTTAAGGCATCTGCCGAGGTTTTCCATACCCAAACACTTATCAATGCCCACTTTTATTCAGCTGTTCAAAATCTACAACAAATTGACCTCTTAGGTGAAAAGGTCCAAACATTATACATGCTTCTCTCTGCAAATTATGATCCAAGGCATAATAATCGATGCCTAATACTGTATAAAGTAAGCAATTTGACTCAAGCTAGAGTGCAGCTCTCACAGCAAATTAAGGGGCTCTGGTCACAAGAATTCCTTAATCTTTCACTGACCATGACCCAACAAATAATCACCCTTAATTACACCCAGGTCAACCCTCTAGATTTGAATGCTTCATTATGGAGGTATGGAACCATATAAAAAATCTTTTTGATCCCTCCAGGATTGTAGCTTAGTTAGTCATGGGATTAGCGATAATAATCATTCTTGTCCTTTTGATACGTCTCCTTAAGCAGGTGCAACAACAATAGAAAACTAATAAAATGACAGTACAGGTTCTATTGGCAATTATAAATAAAGATCATGCTCCGTCAAAGGCAGTTCTACAAGCATGGATAGCGGAGGTTTCAAAAGCCTAAAAAGCACCCCAATATCCTGACACACCCACAGTGGTGATGCTCCTTCGAGGGCTGGTAGTCAATGACTGGTAAGGACCTACTGAGTAGGCCAACCTAAGACAGGCACAGTCCATAATGCTGGAGCACCCACGAGGTGGGGCCAACAAGGTCGGGACAAGGCATCCCGGCTCCCACTGGGCTGTCTAAAATAAAATAAGAATGGATATGTGGGGAAATGGGCCAGTAAATACTTCCGTTATTCAGGCTAACCTAAAACCTGCCATAAAGCACAACATCAAATGATGCAAACGAGGACAGCGGGCCGCACCAATGAAAAGGAGACGCATAGCCAAATGAACCAATGAAGATCAGGCAGGGGGTATAAAAGAAAGCCCTAATGGCGCAATAAATGAGCTTGCTTGCTAACTGTCTACTGATTCTCCCCAAATCTGTGCCATTGATTTCACGCCTACTCTCCCCCTGCCCCCAATGGAGAGTCTTCAAGTAGCTAGTCCACTAAGGCAGGCAACAACAACAGGGGTGCTCTGTGTTATACACGCACACACACACACACACACACACACACACACACATCAACAAATTTTTAAAAATGAAATATATTTGAGGAGGAAGCATAAAAATTTACATCATGTTCATTAGTAGAGGTGATAAACATTACCATTGAAATCTACCCGATGACTTTATAGACATACACAGGTGCCAAGGATCTGAGTGCAACTGATTATGACTAGTCATAATCAGATACATATAGATGAGAGATGCATGCACCAACATCTCAGTGTTATTATAAAAAACTGTGAGTCCTTCTGTAAGAAACGGTATATTTTAAAATGAAATGGAGATCTTTTTTAAAGGTTAAAAACTCATTCAATTTTACGTCTTACAGGGATTAATGTACTTATGTTCGCTTCAATTCGCTTTGTTGATTTACGTGAAAGGGAATAAGAATTCACCAAGAGACAACTATATCCAGGCAGTAACATGTTCAGATGCTCTCAAAAACTCTAGGTTCTATCTTCAAGTGGAATGTTGGCACAAGGGGTCCAAATTTAGAATGAGAATCTGGGACATCCACTTCACAAGGGAGCAGGAGGCAAGCCCATCTATGTGGTGGACGTGACACATGCATAAAGTTCATTACAGACTTGACAGAGGAGGAACTAACCCAACATCTGGTTGGAAGGTCAAGGTCAGGCTCTGAGGACTTCAAGAACAGCATCATCAAACTATTTCTGTATCAGAATGCAGAGAGATTTCTGGTTCTGCGTTTAAAGAAGGATGGGAGAAGAAAAATACTTTCTCTTCTTCGAAGATGACCATAAGAAGAACTTCATGGATTGGAGAGATAGTTCAGTCAGTAAAGAGCTTTCTGGGTGAGCATGAGGACCTTAGTTTTCATCTCTAGAACCCACTTTTTTTTTTTTTTGAAAGGCTGGGTGTGGTGGTTCATGCTGTAATCCCAATGCTGGGGAGGTGGGAACAGGTAGTTCCAAGGGTCAGCCTGTTGCTAAAATTCCTTCTGGCAGTGGGAGGTGAACAACATCTATCCCCTTCACTCTTATTCCCAATGACAAAACCAAGTATGATTCCACGGAAATGTACTCTGGGAAACCAGTGAGCTTATTGGGCTTACTTATGGAGCATTGGGTGAGGGTTTACTTACAGGAGTGTAGGTACTCCCCTCCTAAAGCTGCACTGGATAGTCTTCAACCAAGCATGGATGAGGCTTCCCTGTAGCCAGACCCTCCTTAGTGACCCCTAGCCTATATATCCTATATTCTGCCCTTTTCCCAGGCTAGGTATAAATAGGGCCAGATTGCTCATCACAAATTAGGAAGTGTGACTGGATACTCACGTGAGGGTTCTTCCTGTGCATGGGTCAATAGTCAACAAGCCCAGCTATGATCATTTTCAACAAGCAGGCACAGCTGAGCTCAGGAAGATGGTGTCTGTCTATCAGAGGACAGTCCTATACAACACAGCCAACGCAGTCAAATCTCAGAGTTCCAGGCCAGTGAGAGACTCTGTCTCAAAACAACAACAACAACAACAACAACAAAAAAAAAACCAAGGTAGACAACATGAGAGAAACAGTTCATTTCTGTTCCCTCACATACATGTATGCTAACACATACCAGAACAACAAACAATCACCAACCAACAAAAGCAGCAAAAATAAATAAATAAATAAATAAATAAATAAATAAATAAAACCTTCATATGCCTGTAGCCTCAAACTCAATGTCTGGGACACAGAATACTACTCAAAAGAATAATAATTCAAGTTAATGTGCAATCACTCTATGCCAGGCATTGTTCTAAATACTCATTTTAACTCATTTATTCCTCACAGAAGGTCTGCAAGGAAGACTATTCCCATCTACAGATGAGGAAACTGTACCAAGAGAAGTTACTCTTAGGAAGTAGTCAGACAGCTTGCAAATGGCAGAAGCAGAATTTGAGTCCTGAGTTCTGATTCGGGAACCTCCAGTCTCAGTGATAATGGGATGAGGTGCTGCAAAAGTGGTTGGATACAGGGCAATATCTGCTGGTGTTGCACCAAAGACGGTGGTGTGGAACTTCTCTTCGCAAGGGCAATAGCACTGTGCTAGGTGGTTTGGTTAACTTGACACAAACTAGAGAACCTGGGAATAGGGAACCTCAATTGAAGGATTTCTTCCATCAGAATGGCCTGTGAGCATGTCTGTGGGGGCATTTTCTTGATTGCTTATTGAGGTACAAGGGCCCTACCGATTGTGGGTAGTGCCATCCCTAGGCAAGTGGGCCTACGCTATATAGGAAAGGGAGCTGAGCAAGCCAGAGGGAGCAAGCCAGTAAGCATCCTTCCATAGTTTCTGCTTCAGCTCCTGTCCCCAGATTCCTGCCCTGGCTTTCCTCAATGTTGAACTGCTATCTGGAAGTGTAAGGTAAAACAAATCCTTTCCTCCCCTAAGTTGGTTTTGGCCAGTGTTTTATCACAGCAATAGAAAGCAAACTAAGATAGGCACCTTCTTAGCCCTTGTGACCAAGTGAACACATGGAGCATGGAAAACTGAAACAGTTGTGGAATCTCAGAGATAATATCTTCCCTCTCCTTCAACCTGAATGGAAGTGCAACTCCAGCAACAAGATGATGCTGATGAAAAAAGGGACTAAAATAGGGAGTGACCAGGTAACCAGGTTGTCCTTCCAATGGGCCCCTTGGAGGTTTCGATCCAGCACAGAAACAAACTACTTCCAGTCTGCAACTGCAGGTATGACACCTGTTTATTTTATTTTATTTTTTAAAAATATTTTATTATTTTTATTTTATGCATATGAGTATATTGCCTGCATGTATACAAGTGCATCCTGGAACTGGAGTTATGGATGGTTGTTAGCTGCCATGTGGGTGCTGGGAATCGAACCCTAGTCTCCTGCAAGAGGAGGCAGTGCTCTTAACTGCTGAGCCCTCTCTCTCCAGTCCAATGATACCTGTTTTTGGTAAATTAAAAACTGGTAAATTAAATTGGGACACAGTCATGCTTATTTGCTTCCATATTTCCTCTGGCTGCTTTAACACTACAATATCAGAACGGAGTTGCAGTGGGGACTACTTAGTATGCCAAGTCTCAAATATCTGCAACCTAGGCCTGGATAGAATATTGTTGGCTAACTTCTAGTTTTAGAAATACTTCTTGCTCTTTAACATTTTGTCATTCAATCTTCCTGTTGTGTTTTATTCGCTCCATTTTATAGATGGAAAAATTTGGGACCAGAGGATTTTGGCAACTTATTCAATGTTTTATAATTTCAAAGTTCCATGCGTATGAATTTAAGCCAAGGTCCTTAACTACACAGACCACTTTCCTTCAGTCACACACCAAAAACGTACCTTCCAGATTAGTAGATAGGAGTCTCTATTTCTCTTCATAAAATAAAAAAAACCTGCCGGGCGTGGTGGCACACGCCTTTAATCCCAGCACTCGGGAGGCAGAGGCAGGCAGATCTTTGTGAGTTCAAGGCCAGCCTCGTCTACATAGTGAGTTCCAGGACAGCTGGGGCTACAGGGAGACCCTGTCTCAAAAAGACCAAAAAATTTAAAAATTAAAAACCTAAAGGGATACGAAAGGTGGTATAACAGGGTTTCTTTTCCCATTGCTATGACAAAATAACCTGACAAAACCAACATACAGGAGAAAGGGCATACTTTCACTCACAGTTCCAGGTTACAGTGCATCATGGTGAGAAAGTCAAGGCATCAGCAGCTATGTCCACAGTCATAAGAAGAGAGCGATGAGTATATACATGCTAGGACTCAACTTACCTTTCCTATTGACACAGTCCAGGATTCCCTGCCTACATCAATTGATGTCTTCCCACATCAATTAATAATATACCAGATGCTACCTTAGTAAGTGACCAAAGTAACATTATCAGTAAACATATTGTCAGCAAGTACCCTTGATACCATGCACTGCATAGAGGAGTTATCATATCTGTGGTACCCTTCCAGTAATGTGTGATTTCAGTGTAATCATAGTAAGACACCAGATTCACCCATCTTCAATAATCAATGCCATGAAAGAAAAGACTAAGTTACTGTCATGGTGTGGAAGACACTATGAGACACAAAAGCTAAATAGAGTGTGGTATCCTAGATAGAATCATAGAACAGAGGAGATAACACATTCTATGTTTTAGTGAATAGTATTCCACCATAGTTAGTTTTATAAATGCTAATCTAAGATGTTAATGTTAGAGGAAGCTGATGATAGGGTATATAAAATCTTTCTATACTATATTTTACAGCTATATTGGAAAACTAAAATGGTAGTACTGATTAACAATTATTATTTTAAAATGAGAAAGGAAGATATCAAGTTATCCCTGTTCACAAACAATATAATCTTAAAATATAGAAAAATCCATAGATTCCACTTGGAAATGTTAAAACCAATAACTGAGTTGGTTAAAGTTGTAGGAATCAAAATTAACATATAAAAGTCAGCAGTATCTTTGTGTATTAGTATCAAATTAGCTGAAAAAGAAATAAAGAAAACAATCATATTCCTAACATCTACAAAAACAACAAGGGATAAGTTTAATCAAGCAGGTTAAAAAGAACCCTCTCTTTATGAAAATTACAAAATACTGGTGAAAGAAAGTAAGAGAATATACACAAACTAGAAGGGTATCCATATGCCTGGACCGGAAGAATTAATACCATAGAACATCCATACCAACAAAAGCAATATATCACCTTTATGCAACCTCTATTTAAAACACCAAAGTCATTCTTCAAAGAAATTTTAGAAATCAAAAAATTCACATGGAATTATGGAGACTCCATATAGTCAAAAATAATCCTGAACAAAAAGAACAAAGCTGGAGGCATCACAAACCTAACTGTAAAACATACTACAGAGCCACAGCAATCAAAACAACATCGTACATGTATTAAACAAACATAGGCCAATAGAACAGAATAGAGAATATGTAAGTAAATTCACATGTTCACAGACAACTGATTTTTCAACAAAGATGTTAAGTACACAGGAGAAAGTCTCTTCAATAAATGGGATACTAATGCTGATAAGTGTGATACTAATGCTGATAAGTGTGATACTAATGCTGGTAAATGGGATACTAATGTGTAGAAGAATGAAATTAGACTTTTAGCTATCACCATGCATAAACTCAAAATGAATCAAAACTCTAAATGCAGGAGCTGAAACTTTGAACTACTAGAAGAAAAATAGGAGAAACTCTCCAAGTACAAATTAATAATTTTAAATTAGATTCTCAAAGTATAAGCAACAAATGCAGAAATAAAGAAATGGGATTTTTTTTAGACTATGAAGATTCTTCACAGTGATGGAACATGAACAGAGAAGACAACCCATAGGATGGGAGGAAACATGTTCATATTATTCATCTGACAGAAATGAATTTCCAGATATATAAAGAACTTTAAAAATGCACCCACAAAATAATCAATTTAAAATAAGTGTAACTGCTCTTAGTAGATATTTCTCCAAAGAAGAAATACAAATAAAAAGGTCAACAAATATATGAAGACATGTTAAGTATCATTAAACATCAAGAAAATATCAACCAAATCGCTAGGAAAATGAAATCCAAACCACAGTGAGATAATGCCAACCTAGTTATTCATTGTAGTATTTTTCGCAATATAGAATCAGTTGGAGTTGTCTATCAACAGATGAGTGGATAAAATATGTGAGGGGTATACACAATAGAATATTACCCAACCATAAAGAATAATAAAGTCTCATCATTTGCAGTAATATGTATGGTACTGGAGGACATTATGTTAAATGAAATGACAGGCACAGAAAGGCAAGTGTACATATTCTCAATAACATGTGGAAGTTGTAAAGGTTGATCTCATAGAGGAAGGAGTAGAATAGCAGTCACTGGAGGCTAAGGAGTATATTGTAGGCAACTGAGAGAGATACTGATAGACACTGAAATACAGTTATATAAGAAGAATATATTATAATACTTCATAATACAGAAGAGTTGATGGCAGCTTATTATGTATTTCAAAATAACAAGGCAAGCTTGAAGTTTACACACACACACGCACACACAAACACACACACTCACACACACACCCAACACACACACATAAAACAATAAATCTGTGAGGAGACAAAAATGCTAAATACACTGATGATCATTACATGTTGAATATACTTTATGGTTTGACTATGACTACACCCCCCCACACACACACACTGACTTATGTGTTTGAATAGTTGGTTCCCAGCTGGCAGCACTGTTTTGTGAGGTCTCTTGGACATGTGCACTACCTGACAGATGTAGGAACCTAGATGTGGGCTTTATGGGTGACAGCATAGCCCTATTTCCAGCTCAAGCTCTCTGCTCCCTGAACCACTGAGGTATGAGAAAGCAGGCTTATACTCCTGCTGCCATGAACAGACACTTCTCCCAGCACTCTGAATGTTATCGTGCCTTCCCCACCATGACACTGAATGATCCAATAAATCCTTCTTCCCCTGTGTTGCTTCTGTTAGGCGCTTTGTCACAGCAACAAAATAGAAAATTGGTACCAAGAAGTGCAGTCATTTCTGTGAGGAAATTGACCATGGGATTTGCAAGCCTTCTGAACTTGTTTGCAGGGGGGATGTGGAATAGCCTTGGGCTAAAGAAGCCCTAGAATACTGTAATCATAACTTAAGGCCCATTCTTGTGGGAATGTAGAAAATCTGAATGCAGATAGAAATACAGACAATAAAGCTTGTACTAATGAGGTTTCAGAAGCAATTAGGGTCTTTATCAGTAATTGGGTGAGATGCTTTTCTAGTTACATTCTGGCAAAGCATCTGATTATGCTCTGTCAAGTTCCTGAAAAATCTCAATGAGGCTGAGTTCTAAGGTAATAGACTAATCTGTTTGTCAGCATTCAAGCTGTGATATGGCTATTGCTTGTTGCCTTTAGCCAGGCTTATAGTAAGAGAAAATAGAAAGCAACACAGAAAGATGGAAAAATGCAGTTTGGTGAGAAAAAGAACATGAATCCAATTGAAGTTATAGATCAGGCAAGTACAAAATCGTTGTAATTTTAAAAGGGTTCAAACTGAAAACACCTTTGAAAAACATTCATTTGAAAAGAGAATTCCTATCAGGCATGGTGGTGGACACTTTTAATCCTAGCACTCAGGAGGCAGAGGCAGGTGGATCTCAGTGAGTTCAAGGCCAGCCTGGTCTACATAGTGAGTTCCAGGATAGCTGGGGCTACAGGGAGACCCTGTCTCAAAAAGACCAAAAAAGAAAAAAAGGAAAAAAGAAAAAAAAGAAAAGAGAATTCCTGAGAAGACAGATCATCCTGGCTATCCCTGCCATGACTTTATGAGCTAAAATAAATCCTTCTTATCCTAAGTTTTTCCTGTCAGGTATTTTGTCATAACAATAAGAAAAGTGACTTATACAAGATATATCGAGTTATCCTAAATTATATATAATCATTACATGCAAATTAGAAAGAAAATGTAGAAAGCCTATGTCAGTTGAACTTTGTACTGTTTGTCATCAGAAGACTGAAAACAATTATTTGATTCTAATGCCCTTTAAGAAACTGACTTTAATCTGTTAGTCTTATATATTTCTAACCCAGTAATATTTTCAATGATGCCATTATCTCCAAATAAACACACAATTTTATATGTATGATATGTTTGAAAAAAATATTGATATGTTTCCAGTAAATAACCTGTTTTCAAATTTGTTAAGTTTAGTTTTTAATCTTGGATTCTGTGAGTTAGTAAGTGGCTATAAGACTGAATAAACTGCCCTCTCACACCTCTATACTCCCACACCTTTGTTTTTGATGCTTCTTTAGCTGAAATGATCTTGACTTTGATCTATGCTAGTTCTTCTCATTACTCAAAATTAAGCTCAAATGCTCAATTCAGCTCACAATTTTCTCATTTTGTGTTTCTAGAATACATTTTCATAGATATAATTTTCAAAATATTTGCATCATAAGCATTTTCTTCTGAGGCCTGGCATGCAATTTGGCTACCCTGGCACATACTTGCTGAATATCAGCCCTTCTTTTTCAATTTCATATTCCATTCATCCATGCAAGGGTGAAGGATTGCAGGGTGAAGAAGCAGCTTTCTCATCTGTGTGTATCCTCACCGCCTTTATCAGAGCGTCTTTCACCTAACACTATTTCTAAGGAACCACAGAGGCTGAATGGTAAAGCTGGAAACTGCAGCTTTGTCTTTAACTTCTGGGTGAGAATTCCACACTGTTCACACTGTTCCTCTAACCCTGTAACAATTAAGGTGTGCTTTACTACAAGGCCAACAATGGCTCTGACAATGAAGCAATAATTAATCTCACATTCAAGATAATTCTATTATAAGTAATAGATTATTTGCCAAGACTCAAGATCTATCACCAAGAACCCAGACTCATTCTCCTTTTCTCCTTCACACCACATGAAGAAGGCAACTGTTCCATCTTACACGTAAAGAAAAGGGAAGAGAAGAAACTCTCTGTAACCCAAGATATTTTCCTTTATGGCTCATGGTCCAGAAGAGGCTCACAAATCTAACTGTAGGCCAACCCCTCATGATAAAGAATGGAAAGTCTGGGATTAATTTATTTCAGTTTCTACTCTGGGGCTGGGATTGGAACTTACAAGTCCAAAGCCTGCTGTTGTATATGTCATACTTGAGAAAACTGGGAATTCTATTAGTAAAAATGTGAAGAGAATGACTTCTTGGAAGGCATCTAGCATCTGTTACATGTGTTCTCACATTATTCTTTTTTATTTATATTTTTGTTTGTTTATTCATGCTATACCTTTAGCTACATTAACTATCAACCTGACTCTAGGAATCAATTCATAAACATTTTTTGGATTGTCCACAGAGCCTCAGTCAAGATAATGATAATAAATATTTCTTTATTTGTTCTAGACAAAAATCATAATCTAATCTCAAACATTTGAAGGCCATGTTATTCGCATGGCCTCAGTATTTCCATGCCAGCCTTAGATGGTTCCTTGGGTACAATTGCAGAGAGGATGCCAACTTGGAAGAGGACACCAGAAATTCTGTGCAGTAGTGCTCAGTTCATTGGCTGGGCATGCACACATGCCAAATTATACACCAGGTAGGCATTGGGACACCTGCTTTGACAAAGGAGCTCTATTATGGGATTTGTGTACCTTCAAATGCCCGCAGCAGAGTCTCTGCATTCATCATGCTGTCTCAGGTCCATAGTTTTCCACATATTCGCTCCTTTTGCTGGATTATCTCTTCTTCTCCTACCACTTCTTCATCTGCATGAATCCTGATCATCATTTAAGACCTTTGCAGGCATCCTTTTAGATTTGGGCTTCATCCTCTGTGGCTCTTGATGACTATCCTAATAATTGCACTTAACAATATACTACATATATATAAGACAACAGTAGTATCTTAGGCTGGGTCTGTGGCCACAGAACAAAACAGATTCATTTACTGTTGGTCAGAAGTTAGGGCTAAGTGGCTCAGTGGCTCCTCTGTTAGCCTTAACTCCTGTGAAAAGGCATGATCAACTCAACATGAGCCAGCAAGTCCATAGTCCGCCACACAAGGCTGAGGCTACAGTGTTGACCAGCCTGGGTTCAATCTGGTGAATGTGAGGACAGTTCTACTTACAAACTCAGTATGGTTACATAAAGAATCTGGTTTCTTGAAGTCCTTGTTTTCTGGACACTTAGTCTTTATTTTCAAGTCAAGAATGGACAGTGCTTCGAGTTCTTCGATTGCTTAGAATCTCTGGCTTCACTTTCTGTATCTCTCCAAATTTTCTTTTCTGTCTTCATCTTCTGTGTATGTGATTGCACTGAGCCCACCCAGATCATAAAGGATAATCTTCCTACCTTGACATCAGCCGACTAGTAACTTAACTAGACTTTTAATACCTCTTCCACTATGTAGTATGACATAATGCAGGACTGGGACATCACAGGGCAAAGACATGTAGCCAGAATGCTACCTATCAAACAAGCTTAATTAAGCAGATAAAATCAACGGTTCTTGCAAATGGATTGAGAAGACTGTAATTACATTCCTCTTCCTTGAAGACAGATGCAAATGGAGAGAAATTATAGCCCGACATCAGGTAATAGCTATTGTTATTTCTCAGCTTCTATTGTCATATGTTTTGCAGGCCTGGCACAATTAGTAATAAGTACTGTCACAGGCAGGGTGGTAACAGGGCTCTGGTTGGTCCTTTTGGTCGTTGAGTAAGTTAGACCACCTCTTGGGCCCTTCTTTTCATTTCTCAGTTTGTAAAGGGAAGGAATTGAACCAGAGCGTTTCTTCTTCCTGCATTTTAGTTCATCATATCCATTTATCTCTTCTGCTTGCTGTTTGATCAGGAACAGACCAGGTGTGAGGAGGAGGAAGCAAGGAATTGCTGGCACATGCTGAATTCATCACGCCTTTTCACAGAGCTTAATGCCAACAGATGTTTCTGAGTCATAATAAAAGGTTAAATATTTTAATAAAAAAGACACATGTTGAAGGTGATCTGAGTTTCTATTAAACTCCCCCGCACTCACCGTTTTTTCCTCACATGCAAATGAACTGGAAGCTTATTAATGAGCTGAGAGGCTGGAGCCTAATTAGCAACAGGACTGGGAAAGCTTGTATTAGCTGATTCAGCAAAGCAAACGGATAATTACTGTAGCTGGACTTCAGCAGCTTCTAGGAAACCTTATTAATGGAACTCTTAGAAATTGCCTTGATGATGGCCTCTCAACCTTAAGGGCTTAATCCAGGCCCTAGATGTTTTATAGTTACTCTGTGTAGGGAATAGTCCTCTTCCATCATTGTCAGTGGGCAGGCAGAATACAAACCATCTCATACTAGGTTGGAGCTTTATCAACTTGGGAAACCCAAGGGAGGCTCTGTGTCTACTGCTGATCCAGCCTTTCTTGAGCCCAGTCTTTATTTGCTCTCTGGCTTGGAAAGAAACACCTGATGGTACTTTTCATGTTCATTGCCTATTTGAGACTTGCAACTCTATCATTTTATATGTTAATTTTTAATTTAACAAACACATGACTCAGCATGCTACATGCTATTTGTGATAGTTACTATTAATTGTCAGTTTGACAGAATCTAGAATCACCCATGAGGCAAACTTCTGGGCATACCTGTGAGGGATTATCTAGATTAAAGTTAGCCTCTGAGAATACCTATGGGATTATCTTCATGACAGTAATTGATATGGGAGGACCCACCTTAATTGTGGATAGGATCATGCCTAGGCAGGGGATCCTGGACTGTATATAATAGAGAAATCAAGTGGACGCTGGTATGCATTCATTACTCTCTTCTCTGACTGTAGATGTAACATGACCAGCTGCTTTCAGTTCCTGATGCTTTGACTCCCCTTCCTTGAACTGTGAGCTAAAATAAACTCTTCCTTCCTTAAATTGCATTTGAAAGGACATTTTAATCACAGCACCTGGAAAAGAAACTAAGATCCTGTTCTAAGGGATTTATGCTTATGAAACCTCAATTTATCCTTATAACAATCCTATAGGTAGATGCTCCTAGTATCCTTGATTTATAGGGGAGGAAACTGAAGTACAAAGTAACTCACTTGAAGTCTCAAGTCAGTAAGGATTGACACTAATATCTAAGCTGGAGAAGTTTGGTTTCCAAACCCATGCTCTTAGTCTTATCGTTATGATTACTCTATAACTTTAACATGGTGGTAAAGAGGGAAAAATAGACAAGGCAAAACAATGCCAACAAAGCTTGGCTATCTGAATAATAACAGCAAAAGCAGATCATTAACTCTCTGTTTTGTTAGAAATGCTTGATGCGATTTGATTTTCCCACATCTTATTGTTTGGTTATGGACCAATCATTTCTGTGTTGACTCTTTAAACACTATGTGGCTAAATCCCTTCCAATTGCCATGATTTTGCCTGACTTTGAAGCTCTTCATTAACTGGCTCTAGCATCTTGTCTTTGTTTTATTTTCTCAGCTGCTCCTTTAAGTCCTGCCCCAGGACTAGGAGGAGTAGGTGGAGGCTCTCTTCCTGGTCCAGATCTCTGTCCTGGATCACTCACCTCAACCTTCACCTCTCTCTGAAATCTTTTTCCTGATTGTCCTGTTTGCCTTGAACTTAATATTCTGATTTCCTATTCTATTCTGTCCACTCTTGGACTCATTCCTGGAAGAACAGAGAAAGAGGAAACAGAACATAGCTGTTGCTCTATGATGTGTGGAGATGGATTGAACATGGAGTTCTCTGAAAGAGTATATGAGGAACAATTTTTAGAGAACAAAGATATACAAGCTTTGAAAGACAAGTAAAGGAAAGTGGTTTAGTGACCAGGAGAAGTGCTGACACTACGGGGAGCCTGGGGGTGTGAGTGCTGTAAGAGGTAGAGAGTAAAAAGCATGTGGTGGAGAGTAACTGTAGAGTCAGTGTGGAGAGAAGGCAGGTCTATCTCACCAAGGGCCTAGTGCGTCCTGATACAAAGCTTAGGTTTGTTGATACAAAGCTTAGGTTTGTTCTGTAGGCCTTACAAACTTCTTGAAGGATGCTGAGGACAGTTAGGGGTAGGTCAGATTTAGATTCTGCAGAGGGGAACCTAACTGCAGTGGAGGGATGGCTCGGGTGGGTGAAGCCTGGACAGGAGGCCAGTGCAATTGTTTCTGCAAGGCCTGTGTTCGTGTGTGGCATCTGCCACACTGTCACAATGCCTTTGGATTATGACCTGCCACTAAAATAAGGATGAGTTCACCCAAAAGGCCTGACGGACACAGTGACAGACATGTTGAGGAATATTAACTGACTAAAGTAGGGACTAGACTGAGAAAAAACTGTACCTGTATGGGTTTTGAGGTAAAAGATGACCCCAGACTGGGCATGGTGATGTGATGGAGGCCAGCCTCATCTACCTGGTGAGCTCCAGGTCAGCTGGGGCTACAGGGAGACTGTCTCAAAAAAAAAAAAAAATAGCCCTAAAGAACAGGGAAGAAGATGCTTTAACCCACTAGAGCCAGGGGCATCACTGGTCTCACGATTCCCACTTGACATTATGGTGTTTCTTTTTCTTTTAACTTTTAAAAATAAACTATTTTAGATTTATTTTTATTTATGTGGATCAGTTTGCCTGCATATATATAAGTATACCTGTGTCAGGCAATGCCTGAGGAGGCCAGAAGAGGGCATTGTATCCCCTGAAACTGCAGTTATAGACGGTTGTTATCCACCGTGTGGGTACTGGGAACCAAACCTGGGTCCTCTGCAAGAACGACCAGTGTTCTTAGCTACTGAGCCATCTCTCCAGCCCCTTCTTATAATTTTTTCTTTTATTTGCAGCCAAACTTCTTGGAAGAATTTGTTAGCATGCTGCTTCTGTTCCTCAACTCCTCATTATCCAACCCAGCAAAACACAGCCTCTGTTGTCACTGCTCTGCTGAAACTACTGTTATACAGATGGCCAGGGACATCCTGCTTCCCTAGTTCTGCACACTCTCCTCTGGCCTCATCTTACTTAGATTCTCAGCAGCATTTGGCCTAGTCAAGGGCATTCTCCTTTTCAAAACATTGAATTGCCGATCAATTTCACAGCACCTTTCTGTAAGTTCTCCAATGTCTTGTGGTTATTTCTAACCCACCTTTATGAACGCCTTGTTGTCAACTTGACTGCATTTAGAGTCACCTAGGAGATTAACCAAGCACACCTATGTGTGTTTATGTTCTAGTTTTCTTTCTGTTGTGTTAAAACACTGACCAAAAGTAACTTAGGGGAGGAAAGGGTTTATTTCAGCTTACAGTTCTAGGTCACAGTGCATCACTGAGGGAAGTCAGAGCAGGAATCTGGAGGCAGAAACATTGTTTACTGGTTAGTTCCCTGGCTTCTTTCTTATATAACCCATGCCCACCTGCCTAGGGGTGGTGCCACCTTCAGTGAGCTGAGTCATTCCACATCAATCATCAAGACAATCTCTCATACACATGGCCATAGGCCAATCTGATCAAGGAAATTACTCAGCTGAGGTTCCCTCTTCCCAAGTGACTCTAAGTTATGTCAAGTTAACAAAAAAAACAAAAACAAAAACAAAAACAGAAAAAACTAGCCATCGAGGGTTTGCAGAGAGGATTAACAGAGGGGGGAAGATCTACAGGGTATGTGGGTAGCACCATGCCATGGGCTGAGGTCTTAGACAGAATAGAAAGGGGAAAACAGTGGAGCCAGACGAGCACTGTTTTTTCTTATTCTCTGCTTCGGATCCACTGTTCTAGTTAACATTATTAACTTGACACAGCATAGACTCATCTGTGAAAGGAATCTCAGTGGAGGGGTTGCCCGGGTCACATTGGCCTGTAGGCAGGTCTTTGGGGCACAGTCTTGATTGTTAATTGATGTAGACGGGGTCTAGTCCACAGTGGGTAGCACCAACCCTGTGCAGGTAATGCTGGACTATGCAAGAAAGCTAGTGAAGCATGAACCTGCCTGATCCGTCAAGCAGAGTCCCACTGCCTCCATGGTTTCCACTTCAAGTTCCTGCTTTAATTCTTGCCCCCGCTTCCTCCAGTGATTGTCTCTAACTTGTGTACTGAAACAATCCCTTTTCTCCCCTAAGTTGCTTTTGGTCATAGCAACAGACTGTAACTGGAATGTCCACTATTCAGTGAACTCTTCTATTCCCCACTGCCTGCCCTGCTGTTGATGAACTAGTTCCTCTAAAACCACAAGCGTTTCCCCTTTGAGTTGTTTCTTTCAGGTGTTCTTGCACAGTGATGTGAAAAGTAATTAGTATACCCCAACACACACACACACACACACACAGAGAGAGAGAGAGAGAGAGAGAGAGAGAGAGAGAGAGAGAGGTTATAGACCTCAATGCTAGGCTTGCTTCTGTTTATCACTTCCTAAATATTTCACACATCACCATCATCCAAATAACATTTTGTATGATCATGATACTGAAAATGTGTCTCTTTAGTTCAGATATATTTTCTGAGTGCTAGAATTCCCTAGCAACTCTATTCAACGTTTCCACTATTCGAGATCTCTCACACATCTAAAACTTCAAATGTCCAAATAGAACTCTCTGTGTCCATGCCTCATGCAGGCTTGAATACCTGAGCAAAAGGCTTTCCCTCAGGATTATCTAAATGCCAACCTATACATGCATGTGGGAAAGCTATCTGAGGCCGGAGAAAGAGCTCCCCAGAGAGCCAAAGGGAACAGCCCCATGTTCCCACACAGAATTATGTCTCTTCCCACGACCACAAGTGAAAAGAAAACCTGCATAATTCACAGAGGTAGTTTATCCAGAGCATTTTTCCTCAATAGTAGGGAAAATTAGCTGCATACAAAATGCCTAGGCTGTAATATGGACTGGCCAAATAACAGGTGAAGTAAAACAGCTAAAAAGCAGAACCAGAGAGGACCAAAACTATTCCAAAAACCTTAAACACATCTCAAAACAATGCCGAAGAACAGTAATAGGAATTCAAAATTATTGAGCATCCAACAATAAAATGTACGTCAAGCATAGAACAAAAAAATTATCAAGCCTACAAAAATCCAAGAAAATACTACCCACAGTGAGGAGAAAAAAAGACACAAAAGATGATAAAATTCTTAAGACAAGGGCATTTAAATAATAATTACACCTGACCAGGTATGGTGACACACACCTTTAATTCTAGCACTAGAGAGGAAGAGGTAGGTGGATCTCTGTGAGTTACAGGTCAGCCATGTTAATATGAGCTTAGCTACCAGTGTAGAAAATAATGCCATTTACGTCTAGACTTGCAGAAGTTCAACACTGCTTGTTTTTATTCTTATTGCAATTACTTGGTGGTTTGTATCAAGTGTCTTAAAAGTATTTATTCTCAATTTTGATTGTTGGAATTTATGCTAAAGAAGTTTTATATGGTTTCATCAAGGCATTGTTCGCAATAGCAAAATGTTGTAAGATACAAAGTGTCTGGTAATAGAAAATATTTGTTTTTATACAGAAAGCTACAGTTAGTTAGGAGTAAGAAGGTCTGGTGTGGGGCCAGTAAGCTGGCTCAGTGGGTAGAGGCACTTGCTGCCAAGCCTGAGGACCTGAGTTCGATCCCTGGGATCCACCTGGTGAAAGGAGAGAACTGACTCCTGCAAGTTGCTCTCTCACCTCCACACACACACACACACACACACACACACACACATATACACACACACACATATATATATATATTTGTGTGTGTGTGTATGTGTGTGTGTATTTGTGTATGTGGGTATCTGCATGTGTGTGTTGTTGGGGTTCTCACCAGGACTTTATGCATACTAGAGCAGCACCCCAACACTCAGCTATATTTCTAGTCCCACTCAAAGCTGTTTTTAAAGTATCATTGGAGAAACCTAGGGAACTCGTCATTATCTCAAAAGTACTTCAATAAAAAGAACGGAAACAAAGTAAAATAAGATAAACATGTCATCCTGTCTTTGCCATACAAGCTGTACCACTGGTCTCCAAATTGCAAGTCAAGGGAAGTTTCTCTTACAGAGGTATTCCAACTTTAAAAACTGACAGAATGAAGGCTGTGACTTTACCATTTTCTAACTTCTAGTGACGAATGGATCTAGGTAGTGATCAGTAGCTGTTAAAACTACACAAAGAGTGGGAACCGGCCTTAATACACTGATATTACAGGGTATTGCTTCTGAAATAGTGTTGCCCTAAACAAACAAAACAAAACAAAACCTTGCAGTTATACATCCCCAAACTAAATCATGAGAAATACAAACAACAGGGGAACCCAGGAAAGGACACCAAGTGGTACAATAGGTGAAATCTAGTCTGTAGCAATTCCTCAGAGTCTTCAAGAAATAAATTGTAAGAAAAAAACCAGGAAGACACAGACTAGAAGAAATTTAATTCCAACTAATTTTAATGTATACAACTTTCTTGGATTTTTTGATGGTTGCAATGTGGGTTATAGATGATATTAAATGATTATCATTAATAGTTTAGCTGTGAAAACATATACTATGCTTTAAAAGTTCATATGTTAAGAATTATATACTCAAAGTTGGTGAGGTGGTTTGGTAGGTAAAGGTGCTTGCTGCCGAGCCTGACAACTTGAATTCAGTCCTCAGGAACCTCATGATGGAAGGTGAGAACGGCTCTTGGGAAAGTTGTCTTCTGATCTCCACACATACACATACATACACACATATACACACACATACACACAAAGAGTTTTATACCTAAATACTTACAGATGACATATTCTATTTGGAATTAATTTGAATTTGTCTGAGGTGTAGCAGAAGCAAGGATGAAATAAGATTTACAGTAAGTTGATGAGTGTTAATGCCAGGTGAGGCACACAGTAGAGTTCATTGTACTAATTTTCACATATGATTAAACATTTCCAGAAGAATTTTTAAAGCCTTATCTATTGTTTTATTCTTTCACATAGCTTAGAGGGCACTTTAAATATGGAATGACATGATATAAACAAATCAGAGGTTAAATTAAAATTCTTCCATGGAATGAACTATTCCAAGGGCAGAAACAGCATCTGGATGCAGCACTGAGACCCGCCTGTTTGTACCCCGAGACAGAAATTATGGTGTTTGTTTAAACCCAGATTGAACAAACCCGACACTGCAAGAAACCACAGACTTCCTTACCCACATCGTTGGCAGAAGATCCTACCTCAGCGGGTGCACACATTCAGATTCTTGGATGTTCATCAAGACCAGATTGAGTCTTTAGGGCTTCACCCACCACCAAGCAGAAGGTGTGTGCTCGCCCCATCACATATGGTGCTGAAGATTAGGGCTTCCTAGTAAAATCTTACCTTTGGCAGTTGCGGGGAGCATACCTCATTTGCTTAAGGCCATTGGGTGAATCCAGCTCAGATTCCCCTAACAAGCTTCCCTTTCCTATACAAAGAACACCAGTGTTTCAGGCTGTGTGGGACTTTGCATGAGAGAGCTTCTGCACATCTCTGCAGCATCTTCTGCAGAATCAGCCTTTTAACAATGAGTGCAAAATCTTTTCCGGGG
>NW_008351346.1:1998078-2027704 GCF_000622305.1 Nannospalax galili | reverse complement strand
GGTGGGGAACAGATGGTTCAGTGGGTAAAGCACTTGCCAGGCAAAGATGAGGACCAAAGTTCAAATCCCCAGCACCCATGTAAATGCCAAGTGGGAATGGTGGCCTGTCTATGGTCCTGAGCTTGGGAGGTAGAGACAAGTAATCCCCAGACCAAGGTGGCTTGCTAGATTAGCTGAATTAGCGAGCTCTGGGTTCAGTGAGAGCCCCTGCCTCAATGTATAAGGTAGAGAACAATCAAGGAAGACACTCAACATCAACCTCTGACTTTCACACACGTATGCACGAGAGCATGCATATACATGTGTACATATCACACACAGAGAAATCTTTGCTGAGACACCAACATAGCACTGTGGGCAACCACTCTGTAAAAAGTAGTTGTACTCAAAAACTTGCAGGAGAATAAACACAAAGGGCAGCTAGATTATTTTTTCTCTCTTTTGATGCTTTGATGCTATTTTACTATAGTCCAAAAAAGATATTAATCTTCAACCCTGAGTTTATATTAGAATCACTTGAGGAATTGGCCAACACATTGTCATGATTCAAGACATCTATGTGTTTTTGCACAATTTTCTGGTTGCTCATGTCAAAGCTTAGTCAAGGGTGGAACCTCTGGTTGGAAGGCCTGGATCCACCAGGTGACAATGTGAAGCTCTGTCTGTGAACAGGGCTCCTGATGTTTGTCACACACCCACATGTGAAGGGTCGTGCAAGGGAAAGGAGAAAATGCAAAGTGCTGTGAAAACATCAAATGGTTTAACTGGACTGAACTCAGTGTTTTCCACTCTTCCAAGAAGAAGTCCTCTGATCACTTCCACAGGCTACAGACCCTGTCTGGCCTTTTCCCTCCAGACCCTGTCTGGCTTTTTCCCTCATTTTTGTCTGTTGCTGCCCAACTCTGGAATCAATAGGCATTGTGATGACAAGTGTGAACAGAGCACAGAAAACAGAATCAAGGGAGGCCGACTCCAGTCCTAGTTTAGCCATTAATTTGCTAGCCTGACTGAGCCAGAATCCGGTCCCAAGACTGCAACTCATTTTCTGTGTTTTGGTGTGGTTCCCGCCCACCAGTTTCATCTTATTGCTTTAAACTCATCCTGGTTTCTTTGCCCAGCCCCTTTGAACTTCAGTTTATTTCCAACCCCACTCTTGCTTCAGATCCTGTCTTTCAGATTTTCCTATAACTCACTGAAATCCAACCCCACCTTTACCGTCTAGAATCCCTGTCTGCCTCCACCTTACACTCCTTATCCTTGCCTCTTCCCTGAGTTTGGACCCTGAGGATCCCACTCATATAAGAAGTTCAGATCCTACTAGAGTAAATCTTGTACAGAAAGAAAACAAGTTGTCACACACAACCTGTTGGAGCTCTCACAGAAAATCACCTGTTTTTGGCTCTCTGGAGCTGGGATTAAAAGGCAAGATGCTACCATGCCTGGTCAGCAATTCTTTATCAGAACTGAATCCTCACTCTGCTGCTTGCTAGCTTTGTGATCTTTCTTAAACTCTTTCATTCTCCATATATTGTGTTTGATGATATCTATAACTCAGAAATAATATAGAGAATGACTCAGGTCACGAAGATGCAATAGGCAATGTACCGATATTGACATTGCTTCTCACTTCTAAACCCAAACTTAATAGCCTGCTTTTAGAAAATGGAGATGGGCTCTTTAAACGTTTCTCCAATGCCAGTAAACACAATGTTTTGTCAGTAGAGGATGCTAGAAGTACACTGCTGGACCATGGAGTTTTCCTTCCTGCTTCCTTTGTGCTTTCCTGGCAATATCCCGCAGCATGTACAACTCCCACAGAGCTCAACTCCTGCTGTGCAAGTGTCTTTCCTGGGGCCGGGTTCCTGCTGACTGTACAGCTTCCCTAGCACCCAGCTTCCAAAGAGTGCGTGACTCCCCAGTGCCAGGGGCCTGTCATAGGCAGCATCTCTGGTGCCTGCCTGCTGCAGCAGGGAAAGGCTCCTGCCTTAAATGGCTTCTTCAATGCCCTACTCCTGCAGCAGGCCGAGCGCCCAGCGGATTACCCCTGTACCACCTCAAGTGTCTGCAGTGGAGTGTACTACCCAGTACAAGGGCTCCTGGTTGATCCTTTGTGGAATTTTTCCACAAGTTCTTAAGTGCAGGGCCTGACTGTTGACTGCTTCCCTCAGCATCTTGGAGGATGAATGCTTAGCCAAACCCCTCTGCTTGGCACCTTAGTGGATTCATTATTCACCTTTTCCTGGGCCTCCTGTCAGTCTGGGTGGTATGACCACCCCCTTTATCTGCTGTCCTAAATTCTTCCAAGATCTCTTTGCTTCTTGCTAGCTGGGCCCTTGTTTCTTTAATCCCAAGTTGTAATTAGAAATTTTTTTGTTTGATATTTTATCTTGCCTTGTTTTTTTTTTGTTTTTGTTTTTTTTGTTTTTTTTTTTTGAGATAGGGTCTCACTATATAGCCTTGGCTGTTCTAGAACCCGCTAGACCAGTCTGACCCTCAGTCTCATGGACAGTCCTCCTGCTCCTGTTTTCTGTGTGTTAAATCAGAAATTCTTTTGTGTTTGCTTTTGAGACAGGGTCTCCCTGTAGCCCCAACTGGCCTGGAACTCACTATGTAGACCAGGCTGGCTTTGACCTCACAGAGATCTGCCTGTTTCTGCCTCCCTAGTTGGGAGTAAAGATGTGGTACTACCGTGCCTGGCCAAAAATTCTTTATATTGATATTTCCTTGTCCAGTTATTATATGGTTTCTGTCTTTTGTTTAGATTTTGACTATTAGGTAAGTTCAAGACTGAAGAGATCAGACCATAAAACATCTTCAATTTCTCATCTGGTTCAAAGATTTTTAAAAAATGTATATTTTATAGCATGTTAGTTCTCATAATAACAAAAAGTACTATATATATATGTGATTAATTAATAACTAAGGACAAAACAATGCTGATGATATTGGCATGATTCATACACAAATATATATGTATATATATTTATATTAAAACATGATTAGGCCCAAGCCAAGCAAGGGTCTTCATCACCTGTGTGATAACATTTATTCTACAATAACAGTCCCTTCTATCTTGTCTTCTAAAGTATTCTTTTTTTTTAATTTTACCAACAGCAAGTGTGTTCTTTTCTGGAATGTCCTTCAATGTGGTTTTGTGGGAAGGATTGGATGAGATCAGACATGAGATTGCTTATCTCTGGGAAACAAAATGTTCTGAGGCTTCGGGAAAACTCAGTGGCAAATCATCTGCATTACTGGTTGCTAAAGAAACAGAACAACAACAGCAGAGCAAAGTTTGGATAACAAAGGTTGAAGTGTTAATTGTCCTTCCGAGCTGGTAGTCATTTTCATTTCCTGCCAATGGAGTACTGTTGAGAAATTTGTCTTAAAATTAAAGACAGTCCCTTTCGCAATGAGTCACTGGTAATTGGTGCCTTTGAAAAGACTGAGTAGAAGTTACGACTTGAGGTTTCTTTCTTAATTTGCATTTTTAATTAGATGAGATCTCAAAGGGCTTCCGAGTCTTTTTTCTTTTTGCCTTTTGCATTGCCTTTTTTGGGTTGTTGCTCTGCAATTAGAATTTGTAACAAATGAGTTGCCAGCATATAAATGTCAGCTCTGAGGTAAAATATGATCGTTGCTGAAGAATGGAGCAGGGTTCTGACCATTACTTTTTAAATAAAAGCACTTCTTAGCACATTCCTCTCGTGAAAGATAATCAGTTGGGCCAGAAGAAAGAAGATTCAGATTTAACCCCAGCTAAAGTTCTCCATAGGAATTGCTTTCTCCATGTATGTTTGAATAATTTCCGAAACAGCACACAGTTCCCAATGCAGAAAACTCTAAATCCTTATTCAAAATCTGGATAGAATCAAGTGAACAAAGTTGACAGCCCCAAAGAAGAGAACTGGACCCAGTCGCTTTCCACGATGACTTCTCGCCAAATGGAATACAGCTGCTCCAATCTTGTTTTCTCTTCTCTTCTTAAAAAATATTTCACTTATTATTTGTATTTTATGTGTGTGAGAATAATGCCTGCATGTAGGTAGTCGCACCCACATCATGCAATGTCCATGGAGGTCAGAAGAGGGTGTCAGATCCCCTGGGACTGGAGTTATGGACAGTAGTCAGCAGCCATGTGGGTCTTCTGCAAGAGCAACCATTGCTTTTAACCACTGAGCTGTCTTTCCAGCCCCTCTTTTTTTTTAGATTTATTTTTATTTGGGAGGACTGGAAAGATGGCTCAGCAGTTAAGAGCACTGGCTGCTTTTGAAGTTGGTTCCCAGCACCTACATGATGGTTCACAACCACCTGTATCTAGAGTTCCAAGGGATCTGACACTCTCTTCTGGCCTCTGCAGGCATTGCATAAGTGTGGTACACTTACATACATGCAGGAAAAACACCCGTACACATAAAATAAAAATAAACAAAACAAAAAGTAAAAAAATTTATTTTTTTAATTTTTAAAATTATGTGTATGTGTGGGCAAGTGCCCCAGGAGGTCAGAAGACGGTATCAGAGCTCCTGGAGCTGGAATTACAGTTGGTTGTGAGCCACCATGTGGGTGCTTGCAACCAAACCCAGGTTTTCTGCAAAGGCAGTATGTACTCTTAACCACTGAACCATCTCTCTAGTCTTCATATCTTGTTTTGAATGTACAAATAACTGTGGGTCAGTACCCTAACAGCTACAGACAAATGGGCTGAAATGACAAGTTCTGAGTTATTACTGACTCATGTTTATAGAACCCCTGCTATAAGTCTGATGTGGGTAAGTAAGAGACATGGCTGTGACCTCTATATTCACAGCCTACACAGACACAGCTTCCCTGGAAAGGGTATAGTAAATGTTCAGTGGACAGAGGCAAGGCAGCACATGCATCTGCTGTTGTAGGCACAGATCAACTAAGCTATTTTTAAAGACTCCTAAAGAAGAGGATTCTGTAAACTCCCGTGACAACCCACGGAGCACACTGTCAAGAACCACTTCCTCATATCTAGCCCGAGCCTCTCATTCTATGGTTAAGCCATTATTCTCTTGTTCTCTTCTCGACTGAGAGAGAAAACAGCTGTTCCCTATCCTGCTTAGGTGAGCCTTTTATAGACTTCAAGACGATGTCTGCCTTCTGTCTACTTGTGACAAGAAAGAAACTAGAGCTGCCAGCGAAGATAACAATAATAATTTTTACTTGGAGATGGAATTATTATTGCTATGGTTACTCGTAGGATTTTTTTTTCCAAAGGAAAAAGACATTTATTCAGCACTCTGCTTCTAAGAAGAACAAAGTGCTAATAAGCTCCCCTTACTTTATCTGCTTTGTTGATTACTCAGAAATGTCAAACCAGAACTGGTCAAAATATGTCCCATTGCCATTTGGACTACAGTGAAGAACTTGATGAAAACCAGTCCTTCTCTCAATATCTGCACTACAAATGTTGAATGCTTGAGCTAAATAGAATCACTATATTATTAAATCAGGGGCTTTGAAGACAGAAACAAGAGTGTGATTTAGAACTTACAATTGGCATTAAGAGAAAAGGAATCAGCATTCTTTTTTGACTGTGAGGAAAAAAAAAGCTGCGAGGTCACAGAATGTTCAGGACAAGCTTATGTATGATTAGTTATCCGTGCCTTGTGATTTAAAGAATGCCAGCCGTGGCTGTCTTTCCAAAAACACAGCCTCTAGTGACCAGTCAAGGGCATGCCTGTCTTCCATTTTTCGTCTCTATAGTTTAAGTCATAGAAATTCAAAATTAAAGTAAAATTGTCTTCAGGGATAAATAAGGCATTTAGTCATCATCAGTTCTTAATTCTTGGACTCAAATTAGTTTGTTAGTTACAGCCAAAGGCAGGACATCATAGAGGGAGCAGATATAGGACAGATGAGTCTGTCTTGCAGTGAGCAACAGAGGAGTTACAGATGGTTATTAGCCACAACGTGGACCTTGAAAACCAAACTTGGATCCTTTGCAAGAGTAGCCAGTGCTCTTAACCACTGAGCCATTTCTAAAGCCCCCATTTGTGTTCTTTAAATATAAATTTGAGGTGACTTAAACCAGTGGATACATTATTCAAGAATTAAAAACACTGAGTTAGCAATCTTCCAAAGAAATCACCATCATGAGAGTCCTAGAATCTGAGTGAGGGATTACAACTCCAAGAAAGTACAGAAACAGAGAGGACAGAATAGTTTTACCCATTGTTTCCCTCCAAGGACTATGCAGCACAGGACCAGGAGAAAGCTCTGTGGCCCACAAGTTCTTCCGGGGAGATGAGAAGGCAAAGTGAACTCATGGCTTTACTGTGAGTACATGCACAGGGCTCCCTAGCTCAGGGAACCCACCAGTCCTGCCTTCACTTACCTTGATCCCAGAACTGTCCATCTGTGGACACCATCAGCAAGCCTACGAGCCTGCAAACTCCAGCAACAAACCCATATACCCACAGATTCCATCCATCAGCACATACAGAGGCTATGGTGACTGATGAAGGGCATTTGATACTAAATTTGATATGCAAAGACACAATGCTAAAGACTTCTTCTAAGATGCAGACACCAACACAGAGAACCAAGGAATTACGGTACCTTTAGAGGAACAAACTAAGCCTCTTGTAACACATGCTAAATAAAAATAAAACAGCAAAACAAGTAAACAAACAAAACAGAGCTAACAGTTGTCTGAGAAGAAATTATAAACACTTTAAAGAAGTTCAATGATCTACAACAGAGATTAAAACTGAACATATCAGGAAGATAATACACGAACAAAATTGAGTTCAACAGAGATAGAAAGCACACAAAAAGAGACAAATTCTGAAGCAACTAAAACAACTGAACTGGAGTTCAAGAGAATTTCAAGATCAAAAGAACAAAGCAATGGTGGGCATAAAGATTCATTAATCTGAAAACATGCAGTCTGAGAAAAGAAAGAAAGTGGGACCTGAAGAGATGGCTCAGCAGTTAAGAGCACTGGCTGTTCTTGTAGAGGACCCAGGTTCGATTCCCAGCACCCACATGGTGACCAACAACCGTCCGTAACTCCAGTACCAGGGATGTGATACCCTCTTCTGATCTCTGTTCGCATTGCATGACAGGGATGCACTTATATACATGCCCCAATACACTCATTCACATAAAATAAAAATAATAAATAAAATTTGAAAAAAAGAAAAGTGTGAAGGACATCGAATGGCTTATAGGACATCATCAAATTGGTTGATTTATGCCTTAGGAATTTATAGATGAGGAAGATAAAGAAAAAGCAATTGAAAGCTTATTTAAAGAAATAATGGCTGGAAAAAATCTCTAATCTGGGGAGGGAAGTGGGCACCCAGATTCATGGCACATGCTGGCTTTCAAGTAGATAAATTCAATCAAATTGCAAATTTTACTTTTTCACAAAAATAGAAAAAAATCATCCTAATAGTCTCATATGGAATAATAAAAAATCCTCAAATAAAGCAATTTTGAGCAAGAACAAAGCTGGTGGAACCACACTTAATGATTTCAAAATACATCACAAAGCTGTAATAAGCAAATCAATATGGTACTAAAAGCAGACCTATACACTGATGGAGCAAAAGAGCACACCCAGATATAAATCCATTTTTATACTTTCAACTGACCCTTAATGATGATGTAAAGGGTACACAGAGATAAAGGAGAGTCTCTTCAACAGATGGTGGGAAGCAAACTAGATATCTACATGCAAAACAATATAGCTGAACACTCACCTTATACCATATGCAAAGATCAACTTAAAGTAGATTAAAGATCTAAATGCAAGACCCAAAACTATAGAATTCCAGAAAAATATGTAGATACAAAACTTCCTGGTATTGGCTGTGACAATGATTTCTTAGCTATTACATGAAAAGCGTAGGTGACCAAAACAAAAACAGACAAGTGAAAGTACACTGTGCTGGATAGCTTGTGTGGCAACTTGACACACCTGGGTTGAGGGCACCTCAATTAAGGAATTTCCTTTATTACACTGGCCTGTGGCCATGTCTGTGGGGCATCTTCTTGATTGTTGAGTGATGTGGGAGGGCTCAGTCCACTGTGGGTGATGCCACCCCAGGGCAGGTGGGCCTTTGTTGTGTAAGAAAGCAAGCTGAGAATGGGCCAGGGGAGCAAGTCAGTAAGCAGTGATCCTCCATGGCCTGTGCTCCAGCTCCTGCCTCCAGGTTCCTGCCCTGAGTTCCTACCTTGGGCTCTCTGATGAACTGAGACCTGAGAAATGTAAGCTGAATAAACCATTTCTTTCCCTAGTTGGTAGTGGTCAGAGTATTTTGTCATAGCAATGGAGGGACAAACTAGAACATACACTAAACTAAAAAGCATATGTGCAACCAAGAAAATAATGACTAAAACAAAAGGATCAATTACAAAGTGGAAGGAATAGTGCAAACTATTATCTGGCATAGAGTTAATACCCATAATATACACTACTCAATAGCAAATATATAACTTAAGAACAAAAAGATTAAAATATGAGTATATCGTGAGAGAAGTTTCTTTGTGGAGTGCATGGCGGTTAACACAAAAACTCACAACTGGTCAAGGTACAAAGAATAAATGTCTGCACAGTGCTCAGTTACAAATGCGATATCTATACCACACCCTCCTCAAGGCTCAGGAAACATAGTAGAATAGGGGGTTAGAGGTCAGAGAGGAATGTAGTAAAACCATGTCTTCTGGACCTGACAGGATGGTTACACTCATGAATTCACAGCATCTATGGTTATCTGCACAAGATCTGCACATGATCAAGCCAATCAACATTCTAGGATAGAGTGGGAAGGAGTTCATGAGTCCCCACTCCTAACTGAGGCACTATGGACAGTTGATGGCTTCTTGGAGAGGAAGAGTAAGTTTTCTTTAAGGGTGTGACTCCTGGTATGTTGACCACATTCGAGTAGAAGGCCCCACACCCATGAGTATGGGCAGCACAAGCTGATGGGCTGTTAATGTTTTAAAAAATAGGACATGAGGATGGGGGTAGCAAGATGGGGCAGATCTAGGTGCAGAGGAGAAGTTGTGGGTGAATACGATCAAAGTAAATTTTATGAAATTCTCAGAGAAAATGAGAATGTTTTTTAAAATCTGGGCAAAAGAACCAACTAGACATTTCTTCAAAGCAGAAATATGGCCCACAGGTACATGAAAAGATGCTCAAAGTTACTGACCATCGGAGGAATGTATAAAGCAACATCACAATGAGGGATCATCTTATACCTTTGTACATTTACTATACATACACAAAAAAGAGAAATGCTGGTGGGGATGTGGGGAAAAGAGAACTGTTTATGCAGTTGATGGGAGTGTAAATTTGTAAAGCTACTCACCAAAATGAATTGGTTTCTTAGGAAATTAACAACTGATATACTATAGAATGCTGTAGTTTCCTGTGAGATAGATATCCAAGGGGATTGAGATCAAGATCCTGAAGGGACAGCTGAACCTGCATATGCTCATTGCACTAACACTCAAAGTAGCCAACACTTCGAAGCAAGGCCAATGTTCATAGAGAGATGAATGGGTAAAACAAATTTGGTTCAGGATCCAATATTAGAAAAGGAAGGCAATGCTGCCATTTGAAACAATATGGACATCTGGAGGGCATCATGCTAAATGAAGTCAACCAGACAAGTACCACTTAGGATGACTCAGTGAGTCAAGCAAAGAGTGAAGTGGTGGGGCCGGGGTGGAGGGACAAACAGGTGCATCTATAATTCATTGCAAGTTCTCCTTTCTTGTATAAACTAGTTCAGGTGGCTTCTGTTAGTTTCCAGCTGAAAAACATTAAAACCTGTACTACAGATACCTGATTCATCATTAGGACAGCATTACCACATGTTTCTATCACAGGGGTGCTGTATCAGCTATGGTTAGATACTGCTGCATAGGATAGAGAAACAAAACAACCTTTGGTAAAAGTAAGGACAAAATAAGGCTGGAAGTAGGCAAGTGAAGGCTGATGTGACAGCTCTCTACTATGAGAAAACTAGGATCCTCCTCTTTCTTTTCTGTCTCATGATCATCCAACTGGATGGCTGAAAGTCACCCTCCTGTATTGCCTCATAGTCCATCCAATTGAATGACTGAAGATCCAGCCTTCACTTTCATGTTGTAGGTCCAAAGAAGGGGGAATGACAAGAGGGAGTTCACAGTCCCTCTCTTTCATGGTGCCACAGAAGGTTCTCCCAGTTACATCCAACCAGGGGTAGGTGGAACATATGTATATTTCAGGACAGCTATGAACGTGGCCCAGTTCAAAGCTGTAAACTTAGAACATTATGAGACATATTTTAGAATTATTTGGGAACTTGATTACGCAGTTCTCAACTGTGAACTTTGCAAATAACAGACATTGTGTCACAATGTCAAGATGTTGGATACTCCTACCTGATCCATGTATAGCTCATGGTCAGGGTTTGGTCACCTGGCCACTCCTGACTGCTAGCAGGTATGGAAGAATGCCTTTTTACCAAGTCATATGTCTATCCCTAATGATACAGGAGTTCTCTTAGTAAGAAGAATAAGAAAGTGGAGCATTTAATAGCAAACCAACAGTCCCAGCAACTCATGCAGTTCATATATGTATGTCCATATGGGGTGGCAGGGTTTCCGCTGAGAAAGCATGCATTCTGTTCAAAGTCAGGAACTGAGGATATAAGAATATACTCTACAGCATGTGCCAGTAGGGAGGGAAAGTGGGATTGCTGGGTCTCTGACCACTGTTCCTCCAGAATTGTATAACAGAAGGCACAGATATGAAATGATAAAAATGATAAAAATTTGCTTCCTGGGTTCACAACCAGCTTTTTTAAGAAACTTAAATTTCCCAACAGCATTGTCAATTTCCTTTGAGATCTTTCCACTGAACCAATTTCTCCCCTGTTTCTTCCTGCAGAGATGGGATGTATTGTGTTTTCCCAGGAAGCATACAAAATGGGTTAGTTGGCACACAGCTAAAACAAGTTCTCTGGAGGCTCTTTCAGTCTTAGACAGATGCTGTCTCACTATGAGGCAATCTGTAAAGAAGAGCACATCCTTTTCCATTTGAGCAAGAAGACCTAAGATCTTGGAGGGTCTCTAGAGCCCCCAGGTACACCAACCATAAGCACAGAGGTAAAGTGAGCAAACCGAATTGGAAGATTGGGAAGGAGCTGGGGAAGAAGGTCACACTCTCAAAACTGAGTGCTGTATTTTTTTTTTTTAATGTCAGATCCACTGCCTACAAACTGTCAGCAATAAAAGGAAGATTCCAGCTCACCTTGGGACGTGCACATGCTTCCAAATTTATGAGAAAGGACATCTGTGGAGGCTGGAAAAAAACACATTCAAAGCAGGCAATAAGATTTGCTTTTGGAAGCTTTCTGGACTAGAAACAGATTTCTCCGTGTTCACAGTGGGGTCTTCCTATATGTTGTTTAAATCCTTGAACTTGCCCTTCTCACAGTCACCTCGGCTATCTACTCAGTGTGTACCCAGGCCTAGAGGACTTGAGTACTTGAGGACTGAGATGCTCTCTAGTCACCAAGATCCTTTCTGGGTGTGGGAGGATGCCACGGCACTCAGCAGGGGCATGTGTTTGATTCATAACCTTGCTACCACCACTGGATTTAAGTTATGAAGTATTTTGTTTTAAAATCACAACTCTAGCAATTGTATTGGTTTTCAGAGACTGTGGTGACTGAAAATGTGCATATTCTTATGTGTGTATCTGTGCTTGTGTCTGTGGAAGGCACATGTGGGAGGCATCCAAGAAGGCCTGAAAAAGGTTTAAGCCCTGCCTTGCAGTCAGATCCCATAGAGTTGGATCTTGAATGAGGCATTTAACCACTGTGTTTCTGTGGGCAAGATATTCCGCTTGGCTGTGACTCAGTTGCCACATAGCAGTATTAATGTAAGTTAGGCTAGGAGCAAAACTCTTACAGCAGCATCAACATATTGTAGGTACTCATTAAGTGCCGCCTGTTATTGTTAAGGAGCAGGATACCAAAAATTAACAAGTCTTTCTCAATGTTCTCTCCAATTTCAAGGAAGCTAATCTTTAACAGGTAAAGGAAAAGTCTTTTCTCAACCTATTTGAATAATGACACATGCTTAACCCACATACTCCTTGTTTATTGTTAAGAATTCTTGGGTGAAGCTTCCTATTTTCCATAAATGCCAAGACATACTGGCATAAATGCCTAATCTCATAAATGCCTAATCTTATACTGGACAAGATGCAAAGCTAAATCTTTAAGATTTTAATAGTTCCCTTTCCGGCCCACTCAGTTCCTCTCATCCTCATGGGTCTCTGGGCTCCATGGCTATGGCAGTGTCCCATCTGATAGGCCACAGTGACTTCCTGCCTTATATGCCAAAGGCCCGGTGCTCCTGCTTCCTTATCCATACATCTGTACTGATACCTTTCACCATTCACTCAGGGATGATACTCCTACTTTGCTAAAACACAAATAACCAGGAAGGACAGGGAGTTAACCCCTCCAAGAGAAGCCTTTGACTAACCTGAAAATTAGGCTATCAGGAAGAACATTTCTCTCTTCTTCCTCCTGGGTAGAGTGTCCTGAGATGATCTTCCTGTGAGATCCAGTCTTCAATTACAGCAGGCATCAAGAGACAACAGCTCGAAGTGTAGCCTCTCGGCCCTTGTCCATCTTTTTTGCCTTAGGTCCCTTTCCCCACCCCTCTGCTTCTCAGGATTACAATCCTTAATAAAGTAGTGGTGCCCAGGATTTTACCTTGGTCTTGTTTTCTGGAGAACCCACTCTACAACCAAATCTACAATTTTCCATTTTAATCGAGACTGACTTCTTTTCACATACATTGCACAGACTTTCATATTCAGAGCGCCTACCTTGTGTGATGTATTGATTCTTGACACTGGTTTGAATCTGGATGCCAATGGATTTCTTTAGTTAAAGTTCATTTTACTTATTCAGTGGTTTCTTCAATAATATTTGTTCCCCTGCAGAACCTGAAGAAAGCTTAAATTAAAAACCTGCCTGCCTGTTTCAAATAAACTTGCCTGGAAATCAGAGAAAAGTCACCTCTCATACAACGTCAGCCCTAACTCTACCTAAAATGCCTAGCCCTGTGTCCTCAAGGCTCCTTGTCATTGACAGCTTACCACTCTGACCTTGCTCACTCCTTTATTTTATGGGGTGCTGTAATTTTCTTTGATCTATCTATAGTGGTGCTCTTCTGTCCCCCACCCCCCACTTCTGGAAATGAATTCCAGGACCTCTATCAACCACTATTACACAATACCTTCAGTATTTACACTCTGTTATTCATCCATACTGAATGTGACATATAACGAGATATGATATGAATTTGACTCAGGTGTATTGGGGCTCCCTAAATAAGCTTGAGCTCAATATTATTCACCAGGAAGCTATTTATTATTGAGTTATGTTTATGACTGAATGGTTATATGGAAAAATAATATCTGCTAAAAGACCCAGCATGTCTTAATAGCTCTTACCTTTTTCTTTTTTCTCCCCTGTTGACTTAAGAAGCCCTTTCTCCAGTTTTTTTCTCTTACCCAGTGACTAATTCTGAGCTAGTTAGTGCCCTATTTGTATTCTTTCTGGGCTTATTCTGCTGCTTCTTTAATGATAGGAACACTCTATGATGTGGGAAAAATCATTTGAAGTGTTAACCTGACCCCTCTGTTACCCTAGGCAGCCCTGATTTGTTCTTTACCAACTAACCAAGTTATAAAACTGCAAGGAAGTAAAAGTTCACAGAAATGAATTTGTGACTTTGTGTGTGTGTTATATGTGTAGTGTCTGCATAAGTGTATGTGCATATGTGTGTGTCCATGCACTTATAGAAGCCAGAGGAGGATATCTGGTATCCTGCTCTACCATGCTCTGCCTTATCCCCTGAGGCAGGTTTTCTCTTTGAACCTGGAGATAGGCTGGCAGTAAGCAAACTCCAGTGATATTCCTATCCCCACCCCCAACTGCATTGGGGCTACAGGCATGTGTATGACTTCATCAAACTTTTTATGTGGTTGCTGGGGACTCAAACTCAGGTCTTCATGCTTGCACAGTAAGTGCTCTTACTTATTGAGCTGTCTTCCCAAGCCCCCTCAATTTTTTAAAGCACTTTAGATGTTTTTGTCATAACATTTTTGACAAAAATGAGAGGTGGGTGTTTTTAACCCACAAAATCTGATTTGAAAGATTGAACCTTGGTTAAGAGTCAAGAGTCTTGACTCTTAAAAACAAAGGGATGAAAATGTTTGTCACATATGTTGAGTTGGAAGAATACATGCTGTGTCTGTTTTCTCACACATCAGAGGAAAGCTAAATTCTCCGGGGAAACAGAGGGATGCCTAAGGGAGGGGGCAGAACTGGACTATGGGTGTTTAAGGAGAACCTCTGTATCCCATGCCATATCCACCTCACTCTCCAGGATTTAGAATCACACTCTCCTGAGCAGCTTCCCTGAAGCACCCTGGTGTTCTGTGAGGAAAATGAGTAACAGTAATAGTAGCCCGTCATACCCAAGCATAAGCGTCTGCAGCAGCCCTACTTCTCATGAGTCCACAGCGAGCTGGAGAAACTTATACCATCACGGGTATCCCTGGATTTTGGCTTTAGCCTCAGCAGTGTAATTGGGCTTATGAGAGAATGTGGTGTGGCTGATGCCCAAGCTGAAACATCATCATAGCTGCCTGTGGAGGCAGAGTGTGGTACAGATTAAGCATTTGGCTTGAGACATTATGATATGCTGTTTATTAATTGCAATATATCAAAATCTTCCAAAGGCTCATGGTGGACTGAATACCTACACTATGTTCAAGCTTCTTTTCCTGAACCCAGATAGTCACTGTATACAGAGACTTCAACCAAGCTATCTGAGAAGTTGGGAGACCAAGTTCTCTTTTGTAATTTCCATAAAGCCCCCTTAACCCTCTAACTTGTTATGCCCCATCCACCATTTCCAAGTAGCGCTTGTATTAAAAATAGGTGAACCAATCACTGCCCTCAAATGTAGAATCTCACATTTAGCTGCTCAGTTTTCCCTTGTTAAAGACGCTGCCTGCCTATTCACGATGCCTTTCTTTCCTTTACTCTTCAGTAAAGAGAGGAAATGATGTTTGCATCCTATTTACAGAAAGGTAGAAATACATTTGATAACATATTGACTGCAATAGACTTATCACATGGGAGAGTTTCTGAACAGGGACGACGGCCTTTGTGAACACTTACCAAATGTTCCACACATAGAAGAGACTCTAATACTGTAGTGTCCTTTCCTTTACTCCAGGCGATGTCAGATACTATCTTTGTAAGGCTTCCAGGGAGCAGGAGGGCTCATCAATTTCAACCAAAAGCTATTAAAATGTTACTTTGTTAACAATAATTAAGGTGTTCAGCCAGGGCTTGCTATAGATCGTGTTTAGAAGCAGGGTCATAGTGCCCACCTATTGCACCTCAGGTGTCTTAAATTATCACATAGTCAAGGGAGCCAGGGCAAGACACAGCTGGGTAAGAAGGAGAAAGGGAGGAAGTTGTGGTTTTAGTCATTCAAGGCATTTTCCCCCTCCTTTTAATGTGTGTGTGTGTGTGTGTGTGTGTGTGTGTGTGTGTGTGTACGCCCGAGATCGAAGACCCAACTGTGTGTGTGTGTGTGTGTGTGTGTGTGTGTGTGTGTGTGTACGTACCAGATCGAAGCCCCAAAGTCCACATTGGACATCTTCCTCAATTGCTCCTTGGCCCATTTTTTAATTTTGGTCTTTTGAGACAGTGTCTCCCTGTAGTCCCAGGAGGACTGGAACTCACAGGGTAGATCAGGCCAGCCTCCATCTCACAGAGATCCACCTGTCTTTGTCTCCAGGGTACTGGGATTAAAGGCATGTGCCACCAAACCCAGCTCCCACCCTACTTTTTGAGACAGATTCTCAGTGAACCTGGGCTCACCAATTCAGCTAGAATGACTGGTGAGCCAGCCCTGGGCATTTCCTGATCTCTGCCTCCTGGTTCTGGGATTACGGGTGCACACTGTTGCACCTGGCTTTTTACATGGGTGCTGGGGATCCAAATTCAGGTTCTTCTGCTTTCACAGCAATCACTTTACTGACAGAGCCATCTCCAAAAAGTCATCTTTTTCCTCAGAGCAACTTTCTCCACCACAGCATTATAAAATATTTATCTTACATTTAATCTATCAAAATGCTTAAAACAAATATTGGTCTGATTTAATTTTTTTTCAGTTTGAGTTTCTAAGCCATCAGAGACACTACGCTTTCCCTTCAATTTTGATAAAATCTGTTACAATAATGCTATAGGCTGTGTATTCCATAATATGCTCTCAGAAATACCTTGCTGTCTATGCCATGTTTCTGGGGTCTTATTATTAGTTTCCTTCCTTATTCTTACTTCCCTACTCGGTATGTGCCTTCAGCTTTACAAGAAAGCCCCACTGTTGTCCACCATACCCAGCTTCTAACACTCCAGGAAAGTAACTGACACTTAGAAATAAGTGAAAGGAAATTTCCTACATGAATGTGCCTTGTGTGGATTTTTGAGGACATGGGCTATTAAAAACAAGGTCCATGGATTTTGGAATTCCAGTTCACAGAGAACCTTTAGAAGAGACTGGTAAATAGAACCAGCTGTCTATGTGAGGCTGCCTAATAGGCTAAAATATTTGGCTATTCCTTAGTCTCCTTAAGTGCATAAGGACTGTGGGGTTATACTGTACTGTGTGTGCAAATGGGTTTTGATCATGGAAAAAATCCACAAGCCTGCTTTACCAGCCTGATGAAATGAGTAGATCTAAGCTTCAAGACTAATACTCTTATTAACTATGTGACCTTGATGTCAATATCTGTTAAGTGAAGACACCTACCTCAAGGTGTTGCCATGAGACTTAAATGAGATGCTATATGGGAAAGAAGCCTGTTGTACCTAATACACTCTGTTGAATTTGGTTAAGTCTGTGGTTGGATGAATTCTTGGTCTCAATTCCATATACTTTTCTTAATTCTTGATCCTGGTCATCTGACTTGCTTTGGCAACAGAATATGGGCAGAATGTTTATCAGCTGTGAGTTCCTCGTCTAATCCCTAAAAGACATCAGGCCTGCCCTCTCTCTTTCAACTCTGCCACTCTCTGAGAAGATTCCTGACTAGCTGATGGATATTAGCAAATGTAGAAGAGTACATCTTGAATTTCAGTATCAGAATCATCCAGGAAGCTCATTAAAATCCACATTTCTAAGACTCTTCCCAGAAATCCCACTCAGTAGGTCTAAATTTGGGTCTGAGCCCTAATTTTGGTTAGGTCCCAGAGGCTGCTGATGCTGTGACTCCCACTGATACAGGGTCTTCCTTTTCTGCCCCCTTTCCTGTCTTTCCTTCTTCCTTTTCTCTCTTTCTCCATCCCTTTCAGTGGCTGCATCATCCTTGTATCAAGGTCTTTTTGTTTTCTAAAATAGACTAATATTTGATGAGTGACGTAACTCAATTTAGCATGCATTTTTAGACTTGCTTTTAAGGAGTGTCTCATTTTAGAGAGTTTCTAGGAACAAGAGTGAGAGGGGAGAGATAGGGAAGAGTGCAGAAGGAAGCCCTGGGAGCTAGTGCCTTAGCACTACCCACTGGAGCCCAGCATGTTTCAGCCTGCTCCCAGAGGGCCTGGGGATGTGCAAAGAGAATAAATGCTTATTGCTGTGCACTGCTGACAGATTAGGCTTATCACATAGCAGTAGCGGACCAATATAAGTAAATGCCCAGACAAGTTATAAATTGTGGAATATATGATTACATTTTCAATAACCAGGTTTTTTAGAGTGAGGAGAGTGGCAAGCCCTAAGTGATGAGGTGATGGGAAGGAGGGTTCTGAGTCTTTAAAATGCCATGTAATAGTGATTTCTCCTCAGAATAATTTCCTGCCCCCAATATTTACCTCATTTCCTCTCCTCCATTGTTTTTGTTACCCTGTGTTTCTGCTTCACCCTAAATGTTCTAAGGAACTTGTTAAATGTTCTTTAGAAGCAGATCTCAAAGTGAATTCTGATTTATGTTACCCAAGTTCCTGGTACAAGGACCTTGTTTTTATACAGGTCTATTTTAGGGCACACCATGAAGCGGGGAGGAAGGTTGGACTTACAGAGTCCTAGCAGTCTACAGAGCTTCTGTCCAAATGACCTATGACTTCGTTTTTATCAACCCAGTGAGGCCATAGGACCTCTTCTACTCTAGGCCCCACATTGTGTTTGAGGAACTGCTGATCTCATGTAGCCAGGCAATAGACAACTTCCTGACTTAGGCTGAGAGTGCTCAAGGGAAGAGATCTTCTTATCTTCTGGTCTATCTCAGACACCTACAGTTCAGGCCAGGAACATGTTGGACAGTCAACACATATTTGTTGAGTGGAAAATAAACAGAATTGTCTAGATTCTCAAGTAGTTTCAGGGAATAGTAGTTTACTGAGCAGACAAACCATCCCCAACCTTTCACTCTTTCCTTCTGGAATGCCATGACACACCAGCTGGCAGCTCCCAGCTTTGCCTACCTTTCTCCATGAGAATAGCAACAGTTGTGAGCAGGAGTCACATGTTCTACTTACACCCAGTTGTTCTTTTGTTCCCAGAATCCTTTATTAACTCATTTCTCACTTGACGTCACTTCCTTTGAGTCTTCATCCCTCTATTACTCCTTACTTTGGGGGTTGGGTGCTGTTTACTTTTAGCACTTAAAAATTCATCTTTAACTGACAAAAGTAACTGTTCATGTTTATGGGTACTCTGTGCTGCCTGGACCTATGAATGCCTCATAGTTTAACTGGTCCTAGAGTATTGAATTTGCGCTTTACAGCAACACTGAGGTTCAAGATAGTAGAATCTTGACTACTGATTGCCTTTGGAAACCGAGACACAGAAAAAGTGAGAAATTTACCCAGGATCACACAGGTAGTTGAAAGTGGAGCTAAGAATTGAACTTGCGGATGGCAGCCTCCTCCCTATTGCTCCAAAATGCCTGAAAAGCATTTGATCTTTTTCTGAGCCAAAGTTAAGCCTATGACTCTGTTAAAGTCTCTGGGACTATTTAGGTCTCTAGGACTATAAAGTAGAACGTTAACGGCTATGCTAATGCTACATCAGGGTGACAAAAATGTATGACCCTTCTAGAAGACTCTATAGCCTGTTCAAACACAGTCCCATTTGATAATGAAGGGCTCACCTGGGTAAAGGGACGACTGTCTTGGCAGATGCCCTCTCCTGGAAGGGAGAAGGCACCTGGGATGTCATAGTGATAAATAATGCTATATTGATTCTGCTGCTTTTCACATCCAGAGAATCCACAGACTGAGCTGGACTGCAGCTCTAAAATATCAAAGCTTATTCTTGGGATTCAGACTGTAGCCTGGAAGTGAGGTCATCGAAAATGGAGCAAGAGAAGAGAACAAGAGGCAGCAAAATAGGAAGTCTCCACATCGCTGAGGCAAATGCTGACAGGAGTGTGCACAGTAAAATATTTTACTACGAAGCAGAATTACTCCAAAGACTGATGGACTCGCTCGCGAGACCCACTCACATTTATGAAGGTCATAAGTTACCGACGCCTGGCTCACTCACAGGAGCACAGCCATCACCTTTTATGGGTGAAACTTCCTGCAATATATTAAACTCTCCAGAAAACAGACAAGGGGTTTATGGCAAACGATAACTTTAATGCCTAGAAACCATTTGGTGATTTTGGGAGGATTATTAGTAACAAGGGCAAGATGCTGAGCCATTTCCAGACCCAGACCCTCTCTCTCCTCTCTGCTCATGCCAATCCTCCTTTTTATCTGTGTTCTGGCCAGAAACGTGGACCACACGCCTATCTATGGTAGGAGTGGAGGGTAAGGAAGGTGTCTGAGGAGGAGAAAGACTTACCTGGGTAAAAAGTAATCACACTCCAGGAAGGAAGAAGAGCCTTATGGGAATCTTTAGGCTTTATCCAAAAGTGTCACTGGGCACTCTGTGTGGATCATTGTCTTCATTTACAGGAAGTTACATGAAGAACAAGGTGAGGGTCACCTTAAGAAAGATGTTGTTCTACATAAGGAGTTGCAGAGGGCCTTGCCCATTAAAGTCTGACTTACTCTCAAGCTGGTTTACACAAAACCCTCCTCAGTGCCTAAGAGCCTCAGTTCTCAGCTTCCAGGAAGGCATATAAATGACCACTGGTGACTGACAGGGATTGTTGGAAGCTAGGGTTGGAGACCTGGTCATGGAGGAGACTGTAGTGTCTGATGCAGTGGGGTGACACTGTGTTGCTCCCCCTGCACACACAACCTCACATTTCCTATCATAGGGAAAGACAAGAACATTAGACCTAGAGTTGTCCACATGAAATTGCAGCTTGGGACCCACGGCACATCATTACAACTCTTGAGCGTTGGTTTCTCTGTCCAAAACAGAGATAGACCAAGTTCCCCCATGGAGTCCTCTGAGTAGCATTTCATTTTTTAAAAAATCATGTGTGGTGGTTTGAATGAGAATGTCCCCCATAAGCTCCAAGTATTTGCATATTTTGTCCCCAGGTGGTGGCACTGTTTTGGGAGGTCGTAGAAGGTGTGGCCATGCTGGAGGAAGCATGTCACTGGGGGTAGGCTTAGAGAATTCTTAAGCCTTGCTGGATCTGGAGTCTCTCTCTTGGTTCTTGTGCCTGCTTGACGATGTGAGAGCTTAGCTTCTGCTCCTCCTCTATTTACCTCTGCCACCATGCCTCCCTGCCATGATGGACTCTTGGCCCTTTGGAACCATAAGCTCAAATAAACTCTTCCTTCTATAAGTTGCTTTGGTCAGTGTTTCTATCACAGCAACAGAAAAGTAACTAATACATAATATTTTATTTATTATTTTTGTTTTACATGTATAAGTGTATTGCCTGTATGCATGTGACAGTATGCCTGTGTCTGTCATACAGTGACCACAGAGGTCAGAAGAGGGTGTTAGATCCCTGGACCTGGAGTTATGGATAGTTGTTAGCCTCCATGTGGGTGCTGGGCATTGAACCTGGGTCCCCTGCAAGAGCAGCCAGTGTTCTTAACTGCTGAGCCATCTCTCTGGCCCTCTGAGTACCAATTCTTACCTGCATTCTGACTCCCTGCACTAGTAGTGCTCAGATCAAGTCTTCGACTGGCATACAGGCATTTCTGTTTTCCCTTCCTGCAACCTGCTTTTAAAAGCATGTTCAGATCATTCTAAGTGATTGAAGAGAAACTGTAAGAAACAAAAGCAGAAAGTACACAGAAAAGAAAGCACAGAAACCTGGTACCCAGTCCTTACACAGCAAAGCAGTAAACTGGCTGGAACTTTCATTCCTACCTCTGAAGACTAAGCAGACACAGAAAGTTGCTTCCATATCCAAGGCCTCGATGTATTCCCTGCATGGTTCAAAATTCTTCACAAACGCAGACTTATTGATCCTTCATGACTCCTTAGGTAGGCATTGTTATTATTCCTGTCTTAGAAAAGTAAAATGATGGTTCAGAACAATGGGCAACTTGCTGTGAAACAGGCAGAGCAAGGATATCTTGCAGCACATTCCAGCTTGACTGAGGAACCCCCTGAAATCCTGCTCTAGGCCAGCAGCTCAGCAACTCCTGTGTTCAAATATGTAATCCATGAAGCGTCTCAAAAAGGTTCTGTATCCCTCAGGACCCGTCACGGTGGAGAGGATCACTACGATTCTGTGCTTGCATCAAATGCCAGAGGAAGCTAACAGAAGTCGACAGAAGACCACAAACCTCTGAGAAGTTCTGTTCTAGAACTTCTGGGAGCCATTTGGGGTAGGATTTAGGAATAGATTTAATGGGTGGCATCTCCCTGAGTCTCACCATCTGACTGGAGAGAAACAAACTGAAAGCACAGGTAGCTCGGGATATTCTCATTTTCCCATCAGGCTGCTGAACCCTTTAGGTCTTGCCATGTATGACTCAAGGAGCAGCTGCTCCATCTCAGAACATTTGGAAGAGGACCCATCTCTAGTTCTATTGCCTGACTGCTGCATCCCTGCTCCCACATCTTTGGCTGTCCCAGGTACCTGCAGCAGCGCCAAGACCTGGATGCTAGACCTCTACAGACAGTGGCAGGGTGGGCTGAAGGCAGATTCTCCATCCTCTTCCTGTAGATGAGTGCTGCAGAAAGAGGCAAAGTCATTTGCACTCTGAGGTGCAGCCTTTCTCCAGAAGTTCTCTGGTAATCTCTATTTCAGGATGAAGACAGGCAATATGATGACCTATCTGTGTCTCCTATTTATAAAGAAGAGGTTGGCCTTCCGGTTGCTGTGGAAATGTTCATGGTCCTTTTGTTTTCCCCCACTACACATGTATGGGAGAAAATGCACATGGGGATCTGCACACAGTCCACCATATGACAGAGCACTCTCTCCTCCCACACTCATCTATGTATCTCAACTCACACTTGCACCCACTGTAATTCATCACTATCGCACCCTGGTCTGACTGTGGTTGTGTCTTTTGGTTGGCTATGAGGATGTATTTATCTCTCATCATGCCTTCCTGTCTGGCTCTGTTATTAGTTTGAGAACATTGTAAGTCACTTTCTATAAACTTCCTTAAGGAAGGAGAAGTCTCCAGTCTTTCAGGGTTCATGGGTTTGGGCCTTTCATACAGATTCCACTCCCTGGGAATGTTCTTCAATGCTTCAGGCTCTCAAGTTGAAGCAGCTCTCTTTTTATACACTGAGTCTGTTTCAAAGGTTTTCTTGAGGAGAAATTTCCGGGACTGTTTAAAAAAACTTAAAATCACAATACCTATGACATAATTAACGCAACACAGCATTGCTCCTCCAAGTTTTTTTGGCACCCATAAATGTTTGCTTGGTGTTAACCAAATAATCGCCAAAAGTGTCTAAAGAGATGGGACGAACCAATAGGCACTTTAAACAGTATCAGTGCATGGGAAGTACTACATTAGCAGGCAAACGTTAGTTACAGTTAACACTGTAATTACTAGGGACTTCCCCCATTATTAACATCAGTTAATGTGTTTTTATTAACAATTTAAAAGGAGTCTGTATAGCTGAATCTCCAGCCAGTTCTATTTCTCTATCACATTCATAAGCATATAATTTTAAAATGGTATGGCGCTGGAGAGATGACTCAGTGGTTAAAAACACTGGTTGTTCTTGCAGAAGACCCAGGTTCGAATCCCAGTACCCACATGGCAGCTGACAATTGTCCACAACTCCAGTCCCAGGTGGTACAACAGCCTCTTCTGACCTCCACGGGCATTGCACAACATGGGTGCACTTACCTACATGCAGGCAATACATGCATTCACATAAAATAAAAATTTAAAAAAATAGTCAAACGTTTTGGCAAACTAGATACATGGAATTTTCTTGACCTGTCATTCTAAGTCTCTGTCCTCAAAGGACATGAATTACTTATAATGGATCAGTACTCATTCCAGGCACTACTTTTGTAAATACTCATTGTTTGTTAATTCTCTGTTGGAAACTTTCCCTAAACGTTGCATACTTTATTTTGTTAGAGTACAGCTTCCATATTCAGATACTATTTCCCTTGTTCCAGACACTGTCTGCTACAGATCTTAAGTAAGATTTTGGGGGGTCTTATGTTTGACGTGTTTCTCAAAGATCATGATTCCATGGTCCTATCTGGAAACGAAAACAAGATTCTTCCATCTGCTCCTGGGAACTGCATTCCTGTAAGATATTCTTTTGCCATCTCCATACTAATTTGGGCTGTAATTCCTTTCTGCTGGGGGGATGTTCATGCCTGAAAAAAAATGAAAAGCTAAGACTTGTCCTTCATGTTTGGTAAAGCTCATCTGAGGCTTGTGAGTGCTGAGTGCCTGGATGGTGTCTCAGTCCTTGTGCAACAGACGAAGGAAGCACCTGTTTCTCCCTGAGCATCAGAATTTCTTCATCCTCTGAGCAGCTTACACAGGAGAAAATGTTCTTTGGGGTTTTCATCATCTTCCCTGGAATATATTTTGATTCACAAAAATAGTTTAATCTCGTGGATGAATTTTTATTATTGTTTTTGTTATTGTTCCTATAAAAAAACAGAGGCTGAAGACATCCTTGGAATTTTTTTGTCATTTAAATACGCTTGAACAGTCTCTTTCAAGAAATATATTTGGTCATCCAAACCTAAACCAAAGCTCTCAGTTTGTCTTATTTTTCTTTCTTTGTTGAGATGGAGGACATATCAAAAAACTTGATTCCCTGTCATGGGATATGTCTTCTTATAAGTCAAGGATAACTACCAGATATCTATGTATAGTGAGTTTTATACCAGACACTGTGTGCTATAAACTGAATTGTTTCCCTCAAAATCGTACATTGAAGCCCTAACACCCAGAGTGACTGTATTGAGAGATACAGCCTATAAAGAGGTGATAAAGTTAAGTGTGGTTGTAAGGCCAAGGTTTTGGTCTGATGACTGTCCTTCTGAAAAGGTAAACTAGAGTTCTCTCTCTTCCCCCGCCCTCTCCCTTTGTCTCTTCCTTCTTTCTTTGTCACCCTTGTCCTCCTCTGCCTCCTCTCCAATCCCTGTCTCCTTATGGTTCTTTTGCTTTTCCTTCCCTTGTGAGGACACAGCAAGCAGGCATGTGGAAGCTAGGATGAGAACTCCAACCAGAAACCCACCCTGTCAGAACTTGGTCTGGACTTCCAGCCTCTAGAACTGTGAGAAATAACTTTCTGCCATATCCCACCCATCTAGTGATCTTTTCTATGGCAACCTGAACAGAATAATTCACTGTGTAGCCATTGGATCAGAATGCCATATTTAAATATTTCAGTCTGGAGTGAAGCTCCTAATTGTTGGTTATCCTTGGACGATGATTTTTTTCCTTACAATTAAAGTTCCTTCATCTGTAAAACAAGGCTTTTAATTTTTATTATGCCTGTTTCATAGGATTATTATTTTTTTAGATTAAACTGATAAAAGGTATGAAACCAGTTGTTCCTCAACTTAGCCACATGGTGGAATCAACTAGGATTCTTCTAAAACCACTAGTGCCTAGATTCTACCCCCAGACAGTGTGAGTTCATGGCTCAAAGAGTCTTTAGAAAGTTTTCAAATATTTCAGGTACCATTAATGTGAAGCAAGGTTTAAAGTAAGGGCACTGTTAGAATGCTAGCAGCAGAACAGGCATCTGGCAACTACTGGCTTTTCCCCCTTGCTTTCTCTTCCGTGATAGAGCATCTGACAGCTTCTCAGAATATACAAGTAGGGGCTCTGAGTTTTATGTCTGAGCTGAGCAGGTTGGGTCATTTTGGTGGGAACTGACTGCTTGAAAAGATGAAGTCTTTGCTCTCATGGGGCTGACATTTTCATGGAGAAATTTTCCCTGTAAAGATTGCCATTGCACTTATTCGCCCATGTTTAGACTGTCCAGTTTCCCAAGGATCTGTAGTCTTTGCTACTTCTTCAAATCAACATGCTGGCCTGCCCTCAATCTCATTTTTCTTTGTCCCTCCCCATCCCCCAATAAACACACCTCTAACTAGTACCTATTTGCAGCTCCCAAGTCCCTCTGGTCCATAAGAGCTGCTATCAGGAGGAAGTGACTGCACCCAGTAGCAGGTCTGTCACTTAACAGAGAGACTGTACCTGTCTTCTGTGCATGGGGCAATTATCTCTCAGCTGGACATCTCCAAGAGACACTCCCCAAATCCCTAATCTCAACATGAGGTTATTCACTTGTCCAAATTCTCATTCCTTGGAGCAACTTATCTTCAGAACTTGAAAACTAATGAATAACTCCCATTTTCCTACTGAGAAATTACGAAAAGATAAATGCCTGCCCCTCACCCCCTAGTTCTGATCATCATTCATTGTAACGTCTCCTGGATCAGCTTCCAGAACAAGTCCTCTGACCTGAATGTTTTCCTTCCTGACACTAAAGTATTTTCTGGAAAAAAAATCTCTTTGGCCTTAACTAAAATTGGATTCAAGTTGTAGAGTCAGTCTCCTAGAATCTCAGGCACAAGGAACATGGATTCTACTGGGTTCTATGACTGTGGGTGTGGTGGATCTCAGCAGAACTGGGGAAGAGATACCAAAGAGATTCCTGGAGTCTTTCCAGAGAAAAGCACATGTCCTCCATGCTCCCTGCACGTGCCTGGGGCTGAAGGGCACGGGGTGTTGGTATGGTTATTCTGGAAAAAATTTTATGTCTTCAACCACTGCACCAAGGGCTTTGTTCTTAAGAATTACCAGCTGGGTGTGGTAGCACACACCTTTGATCCCAGCAGAGGCAGGTGGATCAAGACCAGTCTGGGATGGTCTACACAGCTTTCCAGGGCAGTTAAGGCTACATACTGAGACCCTGTCTCAAAAACAAAAACAAAAAAATTACTGACTTAATAAGTAAATGCAGCTGGTTCTGTAAGCCATCTTTTTGACCTCTGCTTGACCACAGGGGTCATTTGTGCAGTTTTACAAAATATAGATTCCTGGGTCCTGTCCCACATCTGTTAAACCAGAATCCTTTAAAGTGATGTCTTCAGTCTGGAATTAAAAAAAATAATAATAAAGGCTCTTGGACAGTTTTGGAGTCAGTCAGGGCTGAGAACCGTTGGCATGGTGATTAAGAGTCGGGATTCTGGGCCCGAATGTGTAATAAACTTTTAGAGGTGTCATGCTTCACCTAGCACCTCATCTCTCAGGGGTGCTCATAAATCATAATTAAAACTTGCCACTATTGAGTACCTATTACGTGTAAGTGAGGCACTGGATATGAATGCACAGTATTTTACTCGGTCTCACAAAAAAACTATGCACACCACATCCAAAGTCTGCCTTTAGAGGAATCCGTCCTGAGGCTGGGTGGGTCTGATTGCTGAGCTCATCTTTCTTTCACGCTGCATCTCCCCACGCACCAGTGTTAAATGCATGGATCACAAATGTAGTCTCACCTGAAGAGCAGAGTCCCTTTTACCCCTCCAGCCAGCCTCACAGGAACAGTCACTGCCTGACTCTAATATGTGAAATTAATGTTCAGTGCTTAATGCACAAGCACTTGAAAACAGCACCACTTTCTCAGATGGCCCCAAACACGTAACCTCTGAGTTCTAAGCTTTAGACTTTCATTATCTTGCGGATATACACGGAGCCTCAGACCAGGGCTGAGGAGGAAGGGGAGGTAGCAGTCACTCTGAGAAGCCAGGAGGAAGTAGACCGTGGTATGAAAAAGGGCTAGATTGGAACTGTGATGGAAAGATTCCAGTGTAGGCCAAGCTACTTACCCACTCACTGGTGGTTTTTACCCTACACAGTGTTTTCATAAATCACACTTTAAAAAAAAATATTTTTATTGCATGTGTTTATGATGCATGTGTGGGGTACTCACCACTGTGTGCACGTAGAGGTCAGAAGACAACTTGTGGAGTCTGTTCTCTCCTTCCACGTTTACTTGGGTTCTAGGGATAGAACTCAGGTTATCAGGCTTGCCTCCGAAAGTGTTTTACCCACTGAGCTCTCATAAAACACATTCTTAATGTCCACGAACAGCAATTCACAGCTCACAATAGGCCCCACATACTGATTTGCATACGAAAGCTGACATTTGAATTCAGATTCCTGGAATGTACATAGACATATATCAGGTAGACAATCCTGACAGGTCAGTGGAGGTGCAAAGAGCAGCAGACAAGGTCAGAGTCCCATAAGTGAAAGGCAGTGACTGCTGCAAGAGGGAAATGACACTGGGCTGGGTGATGTGATGAGCACTGGACTCATAGGCTATGGATGGAAACAGAAGGCTGTCAGCCCTTGAAGCCCAGCCCACCTTCCAACCATGAGACCTTCCATTCCCTTCCAGTTAACAGTGTTTGAATGCTGCTCCCTCCTACTCTCAGCAATAATGACTTGGAGTCAGAGAATCTCGCACTTTCTAGGTATATGTCTGTGGGGAAGGCAGGAAGCTCTAGGTTAGCAGTTTCTTCCATGTGCATATCAAAGCATACATAAGCATGTACAAATATACACTCCAAAGCCTAAGAAAACACACACAGGCATATACAAACATATGCACAGGGTTATATGTAAGAACAGGCATACATAAACACACACACAGAGACATACACAGGGGCATGCACAATACACACAGGCATGCAGAAACATACACACACAGTCTAAACACCATCCCAGACTCCTGCCCCTGTGTAGACATACTACCTCCCTCAGCTAGCTCTTCTTTCTTGTTCTAAAACTCTAAGGATTCTCCTTCTATGAGAGATTCAGGATGCCCTCATTGGCACACAGGATTAGGATCAATTGATGTTTGTCATGCTTGTGGCATCATGAGGCATCTACAACCAGATGAATGGGAAGTCCAAAGGTAAGGGACACATCTTGAGGGAGGCCACTGTCCTTTCAAGGATGCAGGAGGACAGGAGTCCTTCCAAGAAAAGACATGCCTCCTTTTTAGTTTATTGCTGCTGCCACCAATGATCCAGAAACAGAGTCTTAATGCCTCATTTGTCCAGAAGTACATCTTCTCTCAACTGGGTAAATGAAGCCCAGTGACACAGAAAGACCTTCACGGCAAAGGTTGCGCATCATTTTGCCTGTTAAAAACCTCCTAGTTCATTTTAATTAAAAAATACTGAGCACTGTTCACATTGGAGAGCCTCTTTAGGTTTAAGAGAGAGGCTTTAAAGCCTTGATAATGGGGGCAGAGGAAGGAATGGGAGACAAAGTTAAGGGTGATGCTCAGATTTACTTAACAAACCAGAAAGTGTACAGCAATTGAGGTAGCATTATAGAAGGAGACTTGTGTTTGTCGGGATCATGATTCTCTCATTGACTGGCTCTCTCCTTCCAAACAGACCTTCTGGGCCTCTCATTCCCATGCCTCCCCAAATGTGCTTTCTTTTCTTCCTCCTAGCTTCTGAGTCATCTGACTCTTTGTCACCAACCTCTTCTCCTGTCTTGCCATAGCTTCCACTGTTGCTGCTGTGACTAATAACACATGACACTTACATGGAAGGAATGCTCAGCTTCTTCAGAACTTTCACAGATACCATCTTGTTTTTCTCTGCACAGCAACCTTCCTCTTAGACCATGGGACAGAAGCATAAAACAGCTTTTCCTCAAGTAGTAAAATGTGATGACTGTGGTAGGACTGCTTTATTTGTGCTTTTTCTAGACAGTCAGTCTGCCTTTCTTATTGATGTGTATCTTAGAGTCTATATTACTTACTGGCAGAGCCTAATGCACAGTGTAATACTCAAAGCAGCAAGCACAGAGGATGCCAGAAGCCTATGACTATGGTACTCACTAAGGGATGGGGTCTGGGTCCTAGATCCTCGTGCTTAGAATTGTCTGACAGTAGAATAAGCTGCTTTAGGATGTGGTCAGATGCTTGTCACTGGAGGTGTTCAAACAGCAACAAGATGCTGCTTTTGAATGTTGCAGAAGGAATTGATGGATAGAGTAGGATGTTAGATTAAATCCTCAATACTGCTTGTCAACTTCTATGATGTCTAACTATATGAAAGGGTTGCTAAAGGGTCTCACTAAAACTGCCTCTTCTACAAACCTTTTGCAGCCAAAGATTCTCTGAGGGTTCCTTCTCTCTCTTTCCCTCCCTC
>NW_008351346.1:1986335-1996335 GCF_000622305.1 Nannospalax galili | reverse complement strand
ATTGTCTCTCAGACACCTCTCCCTGGAGCAGCCTTTGATGAGTGCTGTTGACTGATCTCCAAGTCACTGTGAGTGACATCCAGGGCAGGACAACCTTCCTCTTCAGAGCTGTGTCCAGGTCTCATCTGTAGGTTCCTCCATCAGCAGGTATATTTCATCTTCCAGCTCCAGGGCATTTGTCCTGCAGCACCTGGCATGGAGCGATAATTCCTGCCGCAGGGATGCTCCTGGTGAGCCACTTGGCAGGAGCCCGGGGCTCAGAGGCTCTCTTCACAAATCTCTAAATCAACTGGCCATGCAGATGCCGGAGCAGCAGCAGCTGTTTCTGAGGCAAAGGCCATTCATCTTCTGCCTTTTATTCTCTTGTTTGTGGGGATCCTGGAAAAGTGCAGTCTCCATTACCACACGTGGTATCCCTGGGTGCTCACCCAGGACTGTGGAATATGCTGGATACTTCCAGGGAGCCTCTGTGGGGATGACCAGAACCTTTTATGAAAAGAGTTTAGAGTCATGAGGATTCTATTTTAAAGAACTTAAAGCTCTTGGTCTGCAGTTTCCCTTGTCAATATTCAATACAAATTGGGCAGGGGCTTGTTGTGCTAAATCCTGTGCTAAGGAAAGAGGAAGATTTTAGAAAAAAAAAAGTAGAGGGTACTGGATCTGACCTTCTTACTGATATGGCAATGGTGTCAGTGCTTAGAGGAGATGTGAGGGGGCTTCAGTTATCCCCAACACTCTCTATCCTCCCCAACCTACTCTATGTAGACGTGAATAGAGAGGAAGATGTGCCTGGCGAACCTGGTTCAGTATCTTCCATGGATGCTCAGCACGCATCACCCACTCCTGTCTCCAAACCTCCCAATCTTCAGATCTTCACTTCTGGCCCAGGTGCATTCCCAGCTGTGCTTATCTCTGCTGACAGCAACTCTCAGTGCCCTCAGATGGAAGTCTGGAGGTCATTGCTGAGTGGAGCCAGGCACTGTCAGCTGACAAGTCCTCTTGGTTCTGCTTCCCAAACTCCTCCCACAACCTTCACTTTTTGTGCCATGTCTAGATGACCTTGCTCTCCCACCCAGTTTTACAGCAAGTCTCTTGACAAGTTTCTCTGTTTCCAACTTTGCCCACCTATGTCCATCTTCAATTCATCTTCACTGTGCAACGGTGATTCTTAAAATGCTAAGTCAGAAAGCGCCACCCTTCTGCTCATAAGTCTTGCGATGTCATTCCTCCTTACACAGGATACAAGCCAGAGTTCTTCTGTCATCCAAGGTCTTCTCCACAGGCTGTCCCTCCCCACCTCCTCAACATCTCATCCCCTGACACATTTCTTCAGTTTTAGTGAACTTTTCCAACCCATCCAGCATGTTCCTTCTCAAGACTTTGTGCTTGTCCCTTTGGTCTGGAAAGGTTTTTTTCTCGAGATCTCTACATTGTCAACCCCTCTCCTTTACCATGTCTCTGAATGAGTCTCACCAACCTCACAGAAAGCGCTAATCTTTCCCATCACTGTCTTATTGTTCGAGCATTTTTCACCACCTGCCAAAGTTTATAGTTCACTTTTATGTCTCCCTTCTCCCTCCTGGTTTGGAAACTTTTTAATATCAGAGGGTTTAGGTGGGACATGATTTTTGTTTTTGTTTTTGTCTATTTGACTCAGTCTTCCATGGGACAAGAATATAAAAACCATTGAACAAACATTAAGTGAAGAAACAAAACAATAATATTTGTTAAATACATGATAATCTATCATGTATAAGGCAAGTGTCATATGTAGTATTTAATTTTAACTTCCCAAAGAGGGAGAGAGTGTACTGGTCAACCCATGCACCGAATATGAGAAACCTGAGCCACTGAGGCATTCGTAACTTGCATCCAATTGTCACATGTTTTAACCAGATTTCGGACTCATGCCTTTTTCAGAGAAGACACACACTCTTACCTCTTAAGTCCATATTCCCATCACTCTACTTTTATTCCCTGCTTTCAATGACCCAGTAACCAGGTTTATTGGGCCTCAGTAAGAAGAGAGGTGAGTTGCTGCTGCAGGGGGACCCTGAAAGTTTCACCTCGGAGCTAGAGTTTAATATGGGCCGACGCGGATGAGACAATTTCTACTAAATAGAGGGAAAAGAGAGTAGCATTCCAAACAGGAGAAGAAGCATGAGAGGTGTGGGCACCAAACAACTTGACATCTGTTTTTCAGGAGTGACTTGGATAGGTAACCTCAATCCCAGTTCCAACTGCATCTGTTCTGGGAACCCTCATTCCTAGCAAAACTAAGTGTCCTAGTTTGTTTTTTCATTGCTGTGACAAAACACTCTGACCACTACCAACTTGGAGAGGAAAGGGTTTATTTATCTTACATCTCCCGGCTCACAGTTCATCACGGAGCAGGCAGGAACTTGGAGGCAGGAGCTGAAGGACAGGCCATGGAGGATCACTGCTTACTGGCTTGCTCCCCTGGCCCCTGATCAGCCTGCTTTCTTATGTAACACAGGCCCACCTGTCCAGGGGTGGCACCACCCACAGTGGGCTGGGCCCTCCCACATCACTCAACAATCAAGAAGGTGCCCCATGGACATAGTCACAGGCCAATCCAATGAAGGCAATTCCCCAACTGAGGCTCCGTCAACTGAGGTGTGTCAAGTTGACACTAAAGCTACCCAGAGCACTAGGATACTGAGTCACCCTATGTGGCAAATGGATCAGTTCTACTAGAGCACAGTGTCTGTGCACTGTGGAGGTGTTGGCAGTAGAAGCAAAAAGGCACTTTGAGGCTGTGAGACTGAGACTCATTCATGACAGTGCACTGTCTTAAGTGGAGGACTCTTCAGGTTCTTGTGAAGGGGCAATGTGTAGAAACACAAGTAGACAGGAAACAGGAAAAGGTAGTTCCAGCCCCATTAGAGGACACACTACCTGGTGCTGGGCATAACCATGGATGCCAGAGTAGCTAGTGGGAGAGAGACAGCAGTCAGGTCTGAACTCATCTGCCTCTGGTTCTCTGAAAGAGCTTCTGCCCCGTGGAATGACCCCCTCCTTGGTGGCTCTTCAGTTCTGTTGTATACATTGCTAACACCAACTCCCAGGCCTGCATGAAGATGAGTCTTCTTCCAGACCTTTGCATCTGGAGGTGGTAGCGAGCTCGAGGAAAGCCCCTGACCCATCTCTTGTCACAGTCCTCATCGGCTCAGGCCTCTCTTTCCTCACATGGGACTATGAGCTGCTTCTCTCTAGAGCCACGGGGCTTGCCAAGGTCCCCATGGACCACAGGCAGCCTGGGTGCCTCCATTTTAGCACTTTGCATCATCTCTTTCGGGCATCTATACTTAGTAATTTGGAGGGAGTTTTTATTTGAAGAAAGTGTGAGTAACAAATCCATGAAAATTTAAATCAATAAGAAAGAAGTACTGGGGTTCCACGAGGACCCTTAGATCTTAGAGACAGCTACAATCATCTGTAAACATTGCAGTGAGGGCAGCAATGCTGATAGAATGCAACCCACACAAATGCACCTGACAGTTCCATGCTCTCTGTCATAGACTGGATATCAAGTACAGCAGTCCCACCATCAGAGGTCCTCAGTACTTCATAAACTAAGCGCAAGGGAAGCCAGGCCCCCAGAAAGCCAGTTTGTTTGACAGCAATAAGCAATAGGATAGAAATATCTGGGAGAGATATTCTATCAACACATACACACACACACACACACACACACTCATGCACACACACACACTCATGCACACACACACACACACACACACACTCATGCACACACACATAGCTTCTTTTTCAACCTCCAAAACATATAAAGCAATTTTTGTCTTGCAAACACAAATTCCACAGGAAAAACTAACTTCAGTGCCTGGGAAAGGTATTGGTCTCCATTTTTCTTCAGGAGCCAGGCTAGAAAAGGCCAAATGTCAGAGAGCTGGAGCTCAACACTTTCTAGCACTGTCTCAGGTTTAGTGGCTGCAAGAGTAAGAGATGGTGCCTGGGGCAGTCAGGGATCCCATGAGCCACCGAAATGGGCACAAGCCTCCACTGAGCATGCCTAGAGCTCAGAACTGGCCCCTTTCTGCCTTTTCCCCCACACCCGGCCCTATTTGACTATTGCTGGCTTGGATTCAGATGGACGGAGGTTCAGTTTTGAACACACCAGTTACTACTATGTGAACCGGATAATTTACTTAACTTCTAACCTAAGGCTTATCCACCTATAATATAGGGAAACTTCTTTCATGGAAACTTGAAAATTGCCACTGTAATTGTAAAAATTCACCCCAAAGCCTTCCATCCAGTAAGCAGAGTCCCAGCTGGGAAAGTCATGCTTTTAATTGCTCTGCCTCAAGTCCTTCCTCTCCCGCTACTCATTTCACACCCCAGCCTTGGGTAAACTGGGTAAAGTTGGTAAACTGATACCTGCTTTCACCTGTCATTGATTAATTTGTCAGATCAGTTGCCTCATAGAACCGCTCTCAGAACTTAACTGGATTTGAAATTTAAAAACACCTCTTCTTCATGGGTGGCTTAGACATTACTTTGAACCTGGCTAGTAAGGAAAAAAAAAATTTAAGATGGATGGATGTTTAGAAATCTTGCAAGTCCTCTTGGGCACCAACTGGCTCTTTGGAAAGAATCCTTTGACAAGTTAAGTGTAAATGAACCAAAAACACAGAGATTAAATTCCCCCCCCCAAATACTCCTGGGTGTGAAAATTAAGGAAAAAGCAATTGCAAGATGTCTCCAATTTTGCAGACCTGCATGCAGCTGGCTTTTCTTAAGGATGCCTGCTGAGCCCAGGGAAAAGCTCGGCTGGCTCAGCCCAGCCCCCTGGGTGTCCCTGCAGCCATGGGCTGACCTACTCTCCAGGTGGGGCAGCAGAGATTTGATGGGGAGAATTTTCATTGCAACTGTTCTTCCTGCAAAGCTCCTCTCTGGGGAGCTTACACTGGCACCTTTCACCACTGTTAAATTCACTTAAGATAAAAGCGACACCAGGCAAATGACAAGGGAAGAGCCATTAAGGACTGAGTGTAAGCTGTGACTGACAGGCAGGCTCTCCAAAATGCTCAGCTGCCAGCCCAGCCCCAGCAGGAATGACTAACCCAAATGCCTTCGCTAGTCAACTCTTGACAAATAGGCAAAGCTCAGTCCAATCCTTTTGTTCCCACAGCCTCAGGCTCTGGGAGCAGCCACCCATGCCTTGCCAGCATCATGGCCCAGTGGCATCATCTGTGGACACCTGGAGAGGGGTGGGACCCCTGCCTGTGAAAAGTGAGATACTGTCCTTTGCCTGCTTTCAGGTGTGTATCTGCAGGTGATGAACCATGGATGGTGGAACAACGATTTCACTCCCTGCATAGTTAGGAGAGACAGTGGGAAGATTGGACTCAGCAAACCATAGAGAATGCATAGCCTGTCATGGCTCTCTCTTAGCCTGTTTTCCCCTCAGAGTAAAGAATTATGTTAGCTGTTGAGGTCTTTCCTTGGAACTGTGCAAAAGGCCACCTGGTGGGCCCTTTGCTGAGCTATGCCATTACACATCCTGATTCATGCAGGTGCTCTGTAGCAGGGGGCCTTGGGAAAGAGCTTGCTAAAGAATTTTTAGAAAATTATTAGTAGTAATTGCTATTAATATTATTATTTTCATTAAGACAGGATTTCACTATGTAGCCCAGACTGACCTGGAATTTGGGACCCTCATGTATCCATCTTCTGAGTCTTAGCTTATAGGCATGCATCAACAGGCTAGACAATTTTTGGGTATTGTTAAGGTAATTTCCTTCATTAGAATTTTTGAAAAGCATAGAAATAGAAACCCACGAATATTGCCACCACACAGTTAAGTCCATAGTGGAAATATATAGTTGCTCCTAAGTGTCATGTCTCTGTGTCTATAATGCTTGCTGGGTTCCTTTTCTAGCTCCACCATATCTTAGCTCTGTGAACTTGGGAGAGTTCACCTCATCTTTAAAATGAAGTGGAGTATGAACTTTCCTCCTGGAGCTGTAAATATTAAATGACTTAGAAATATGAAACCTAGACTGGAAAGATGGTTCCATCAGTAAAGTGTTCCCTGCACAAGCATAAGAACTGAGTTCAACCCCCCAGAGCCCACATAAAAAAGCTGGGCACAGTGGTACACACATGCCTGTAATCCCAATGCTGGAGAGGTAGAGGCAGATGGGTACCATAGGTTTCCCCACCATCTAGCATGATCTAATTAGTCAATTCCAGCCCAGTGAGTCTCAAATAAGCAAAGTGAACTGTTGCCTGAGTAACAACACCAGAGGTTAACCTCTGACCTCCACATGCATGTGCACACATGCACACCCACACAAACTGCACACTACAAGCTTGCACATGACATGTGTGCACATATGTACACATACAGTGTGAAGCCCAGCACACTGTAAATACTCAATAAATATAAACTCTTGCCACATACCTGTTTCCACTGTGCTGCGGTTACAATTGCAATTTCATTGTGACACTAATTCTGTCTGGGGGATTTGAGCCCAAGGGGAATCTGACAATGCTTGGGAATGTTTTTAGTGTCACATCTGGATAAGGGTTTATTTTCACCTAGTGGAGTCAGGGTAGGAATGTTATTAACATCCTATATTGTCCAATATTTTTTTTTCAATGACAAAGATTTCAGAAACATCAACAAATGGGGAGCTTGGGAATCCCTGTACCAACATTGTGCACAACTTGAGGTAGAACCTCCCCCAGTCATTCAGCCTGGACCTTAGCTCTTCAATAAACAAAGCAGCACTACCATAGTCAGATGTCACGCCACCGTTTTCTCAATTTTATTGACCACAGATAATTTCATTTTATTGTTGCATCATATTTTGGGACCCTTTCCTTTTTTATTTGACATTGAGGTTCTTCATTTACATTGAACGTTGTAAGCACTGCTGCATGATCTTGTAAAGCAGCTTTCCATGCTTAGCCATTTTCTTAGTATAGCCTAGAACATAGTGTAAGGATTTTTTGATACATAAAGGTGTGCTGTGAGTTATAATGGGGTTACATTCCATTATGCCCATCATAAGTTGAAAATATTGTAAGTGTTCTACATTACACTAACCTACCAAGTGATTCCAGCTAGACTGGTGTGTTCCTCTATTCCATCAGTCAAAAAATCAAAAGGCAACAGAGTTCAGAACAAAGCAAAGGCATTTTTTTTTTCCTGCAAGCACTACAGACTTTCTGAATAGAGAGGGGTCTTGGAGCAGGGTGCCATTGTCTCTAAAGGTGCTTGGGTTTATTTTGTAATTAGGGTGCTGCTCCCAGTGAGCCCCCTCTCTCCTTTTTTCTGTAGGTCTAAAGGTGTCCATGTGTCCTTCTACAGCAAGGACTGGGTGTCTGTTTCTAGCCAGAAGCAGGGAAATGACTCAGCAGGAGCGCTTGCCTGGGTGCAGGAGCTCAGAAGCAGCTTTGATAGGGTCCCTTGTCTTGGTGCAAGGTATCAAAAGAATTGTTGGTCAGCTGACATTAGAGTTGGACCCCCAACCCTCTCTTTCCTTTGTGATGTAACAGGGAAAGAAGACACTCATCAGAGGGAAGGGAATGACCTATTTTGGAGGAAATGGAAATTTGTTACTGGGGACAAAAAGTCACAAGGAAATGGGAACTTATTTCTGAGAGCAAAAAGCTGCACAGTAAAAAGATGCAAAATGGCCTCATTATGTTTGCCTTTGTTATCCTAAGGGCCCAGGATCTCACAAACATCCCAGATAAGCAACACAGAACACTGTAAAGCATCAGTTTTCTCTGCTGATCACATGGCTCATGGGGAACTGTGGTACTCTACAGCAGGCCAGTATCACAGGGGAGTACAGATGTGCACATCACTACTCTGGGAAATTTCAAAATTTGAAATATGATTTCTACTGAATCCACATTGCTTTTGCATCATTGTAAAATCAAAAGTTGTTTAGCAGAACTGTCATCAACCAAGGAATGTTTCTATAGTACATGAAAGGTCTGATGGTTAATTTTATGTACCATCTTGAATGAACTGTGAGATAACTAGATGGTTGACTAAACATTATTTCAGGCTTGTCTATGAAGATGTTTCCAGAATAAACTTGAATTTTCTCTAGTGAACTGAGGAGATCAGATGGAAGGCCTGAAGAGGACAAGCAGGTGGAGGAAGGTTGAATTTGCTCTGTGTGTCTGTGTGAGCGAGGGTAGCCTTCTTGAGTGTTCAGACTGGACTGGAATATGTATTGTTGGCTGTTGGGCTTTAAACTCTGCACCAGCAAATGGCAGATTGTACAGCTTCTTGGCCTCCATAGCTCATGAACCAATACCTTATGATAAATGTATTTATTTATATCTATTTCTATATCTATTATTAGTTAGCTTTCTCTGGAGAACCTTTGATAATGCTAAAAGTTTAAGGACTAGCTCTTAATCAACAGTGTCTCCCCACTATAAAACAATTCCAGTATCTGAATGGCTAGGACAGTAGGTATTTCGGTTACTGGAATGTTCTACTTAGCTGTGAATTTCCATGGACCAATATCACACTTAGTATAAACACATTAACACTTAACAGTAAATTACACAGAACAGAATTCCACCTTCCTCTGATAATTTAAAAAGTTTCACAATATTTCAAAGTCATTATTATAACCTCTCTTCCCAATGCAGACTTTTAGAGGGTGTGTGGAAATCTCTTTATAAATGGAAAAGAAATAGGGAATTGTAAAACTTAATGATTTCAGTTTTTGAATGAGAAGAAACTGTATTGGTAAGATTCGCTAAACTATAACATATCCTGAAAGCTTCTTTTTTGGGTAAGATGTTGGCAGAAACTTGCTTACAGGTTATTTACCTTTTCCTCATAAAAACAAATTCAAGAAAACATAAAAATTCCTTGTTTCCACTCATGATGGTGTTCCAGGTGAATATAATTTATTCTGATTTTAATACCACAAAATATTGTACAACTATGAAGTCTCCCAGTGTTCTCCAATGAGAAAGATGAGGGTGGTGATGACAGGGAAGCATTCCAATGAAGGACCTTCTACGTCTATGAATTCAGGGAGTGAGGACTCTCAAGACAGACCCCCGCACTGCTCCTAAGGGCCTCTTACAGCCATGGCCTTGGGAAAGTAAATTATCCCTTCCAAAACATGTTTTACTCACAGATGAGGGAAAGGTAGTGATTTCAAAAATCTCTTTAAGTCTAAAATTTTTTATTTATTTATTTTATTTATTTGCACAAGCACACATGTGCCATGGCATATTTGTGGAGGTCAGAGGACAACTCTCAGGAGGCAGTTTTCTCCTGATACATTGTGGGACCCTGTGACTGAACTCAGGTCATCAGGCTTGTACACAAGTGCCTTTAACTGCTGAGCCATCTCAGAGGCACTCAATATGCTTAATACTGAATTCTCAGAATATGTAATATTACTGCTGCATTTTAGAGACAGCATAACTAAGGTTACAGGGTTTAAGTAACTTATTCAGTTACTCAAGATGGTAATTGTGGTGGCAGGAGTTGAACCTAGGCAGTCTGAATGCAGATTATACTCTTTATCATTGCACTGCACATATTAAAAAAAAAAACTGCTCTCCCTCACCCTACAATAATCAGTTCCCAATAGTTCTTTGGCTAAGAGAGTGACTCTATGTAGGCTGACTAGACTCCAGTGGATGAACTTGCACTGAGGGACATCTAGGTATAGATGCTTAACCAGATAGGCCTTAATATATATGACAGGATGCATGAAATCCAGTGGGGAGGCTATGTGGGTGAAGATGGGATGGGGGTGTAAATTTAAGATTATATGAAATGTGTAAAACTCAATAAAAATAAATTTCAAGGTAACATATGCTAAAGCTCAGCTGAATGGAAGAAATCATAAGTACTCGAACTTTAGAAGGAGTGTTTATTGAGAATAGGTAGTAGAGACACCTTTATGAAGAAAGTGAACTTGTGGGTTTTGAAAGAAAAAGTACCAAGGAAGCAAAA
>NW_008351346.1:1976951-1981356 GCF_000622305.1 Nannospalax galili | reverse complement strand
GGCCCAATTCCAATGTGGGTCAGAAGTTTTCAGACTTTCTCCTTAGGTCTGGAATCTTCTAAGAATGATTTTGGCCTCAGGAACATGGGTGTTGGACTGACCTGAGATCCTGGCCGTGGCCGTGCCATGCAGGGATGCAAAGGCAGATGGGGTGGGAATAAATCCCAAGATTTCCCAGGGAGTGGATTGAGTAGCTGGGTTGTATTGGATGCAAAGGATCAGGGAGAGGCAAGGTAAGCCTCGGAGCCCCAGAAAGAGGCTGTCAGCCCCAGAAAGAGGCTGGCGGTTGTTGCAGGATCAGGAAGCAGAGAGAGGTGGGAGCAGGGCCGAGTCTAGAGGCAGTGCTCCTGGGGTCCAAGGAAGGCAAAGCGCGGCTGGCGGAGTCAAGGCGCGAGGGCTGCACGGTAGACTTACCCCAAGAGAGGCCTGAGGGCAGGAGAGCAGGCCAGGAGAGTTAGCCAGTGGTGCAGGTCGGGGAAGCAGGGAGAGGTGAGGGCGGGGCCAGGTCCCGTGGAAGCAGTGCTCCTGGGGCCCGAGGAAGGCCCCAAGCTGGCCTGGTTGAAAACGATCAGGAAGCAGCACCAGTTCCCCAGATGTCTGGGGACCCAAGACCAGGAATGGCGCAGGGCCCAATCCAGGAGCAGAGAACAGCGGCTGGGATGGAAGGGCGAATGAGGCCGGGGGAGTCAATGCGCTGAGGGCTCCGCTATGGACCCACCCTGAGAGGCCCCCAGAGAGGCCTGAGGGCGGGAGAGCAGGCCCTATGTCTAAAATTTTTAGGATTTTATGCCTCAGTTCGGGTCTTTTGAAATTATGTTCTTTTGGGGGCTGGAGAGATGGCTCTGCAGTTAAGAACACTGACTGTTCTTGCAGAAGACCTGAGTTCGAATCCCAGCACCCACATGGCAGCTAACAACTGTCCATAACTCCAGTTCGAGGGGATCTAACAGCCTCTTCTGTCTTTAATAAATAAAATATTTTTTTAAAAGAAATTATGTTCTCTTATTTTTTAAAAAGTTCTTGGGTTACATTCACTGCTGATGAGATTGCAAACTCATGAAACCCCTATAGAAAGCAGTGTGGAGAACTCTTAAAAATCTAAAAAGGAACCTACTATGTGACCTGGTTATATCACTCCTTGGAATATACCCAAAGGACTCATCTTATTACAGCGATACTTGTACAACTATGTTTGTTACTACTCTTTTCACAATAACTAAGAGATGAAAGCAACTTAAATGTCCCTCAACTGACCAGGGAATAATAAAAATGTGGTGCATTTACACAATGGAGTTCTTCTACTCAGTGGTAAAGAAAGATGAAATAATGAAATTTTCAGGTAAATGGATGGAACTAGAAACTGTTATACTAAGTGAAATAACACAGACTCAGAAAAACAAACAATGTGTGTTCTCCCACATTTGTAGATCCTAGCACCAAATCTTTATAGACAAGTATCCCAGTCACCACCCATCAAAGAAACGTCTTTGTCAACAGACAGAGATTATTATGGTATTCCACAACTGGTCATACACAGAGACTGTCTGTAAATTGCCCAAGCCTAAGTGGCACATCTACAATGCAACCTCTACACCTAAGGCTCTTGGAACACAGAATAAGGGATAAAGAGAATTACTAATGCATATTTCAGTTCTCATCAATGAAGCTTTCTCATGCAACAGAGGGCCAGGAACACAAAAGGTCACAAATGGCCAAAATGTAGAGTGTAAGAGTCTACAGAGTGTGGGTCCTTGGACAGGACTCCTGTATTAAAAATCTACCCACCCAGGGCTTAGGGACTATTTCAGAAGAAGGGCCAGAAAGACTGTAAGAGCCAGAGAGGCGGTTTATTACCATATGGAAATAGAGTCCTACAAGCTCCTGGGATCCTCACATGAACCTACAGCAATGGTATCAGCATGCACAGGACCCATGCAAACTGAAGCAGAAAAAAACCCAGCTCAGAACTGTGGAAATGGATAGCAGGTCCCAATCTTAGGGGGAAGAATTATTGGCAGCTGATTATTGCTGTGTGGGGAAGAGCTGATCTTCTTAAAGGGAGGGACTCTAGATAGGCTGACTAGACCTCAGTGGATGAACTTGCACTGAGGAAAGTCTGGGGACTCCAACTTGATATGATAGGCCTTAACACAAATGACAGAATATATGAAATTCAGTTGGGGAGCCAATGGGGAAGGAGCTATAAAGTTGGTTAAGATGTTCTATACAAAATACACAAAAACTCAATAAAAATTACAAAAAAAAGAGAAAGGGACTCATGCAGCCCAGGGTGGCTTTAAACTTGATACATAGCCCAGGTTGCCTTGAACTCCTGATCTTCCTGTCTCTACCTCCCAATCCCCCAAGTGCTAGGATTAAAATGTGTACCACCATACCTAGTTTATGTGGTGCTGGGGAACAAACCCAGGGACTTGTGAATATTAGGCAGGCAGTCTACCAACTGAGCTATATCCCTGGTCTCAATATTTAAGATTCTAATTTAGAATCTGTTCTAATTATATGATTCTCTTAATATTAAAATTTTCAAATTCCTATGAGTTAACATTTCTCTATTTAGAGACAAATATAATGACTTTGCAGAGCATATAATTTCTTCACTGCTAGATGGTTGCACAGGACTATGAGTGTTCCACTTATGGCCTCAAATACAATTATAAACATAATGAATCCAAACAAACCTTAATGAGAAGCAGTTGACAGCAGAGATGGGTGACAGAGAAGTTGGCTATTCCTCCCAACTCAGACTGAAATTCTCCAAGTCCCTGTAGATCTCTACAGTCAAAAACAGAAGAAAAGAAAGCAAAAACTTAAGCCAAGCAGAGTGTAAGAATACAGCCACAGATAACTAAAAGATCACATCAAAAGCATTTTATCATTTTATGCTTAGTAGTTGGTCTTAGGTAACTAAATAACAGCACCAAGGTCTGCAGTGGTTATAATGAAATTGGGTTACTTTACATTTTAAATAAAAGCTTAAGCTGATATAGTCATTTAAGAGCAAAACTACTGCATATAGGGTGAAATATTTTCATCAGAAGTTTGATGCTGAGAAGCACTCCTAAGGGAAATAATCAACAGAAATGAGTTATGCCCCATAATATTCACTGTTGCGTATGGACTATTATAGTAAAGACTCAATGACTACTTAAAGATCCAATGGTTGAGGAATTGCTGAGTAAATTATAATACATTCAATGAAATATTCTATAGGTATTAAAAATTGATAACAAAGTACATGACCTCAGCTATGCAAGAACTATACATAACAGAGGCCCAGCAAGATGGCTCAGCAGGTAAAGGCACTTGTCACCAAGATTGAAGACCTGAGTTTGATCCCCAGGACCCACACAGTAGAAGGAAAGAATCAACTCCATAAAGTTGTCCTCTGACCTCCACACACAAATAGAAAGAAAGAAAGAGAGAAAGAAAGAAAGAAAGAAAGAAAGAAAGGAAGGGGAAGGAAGGGAGGGAGGAAGGGGAAGGAAGGAAGGAAAGAAGGAAGGAAGGAAGTTCTTGAGATAAAGGAATATCTTTTTCTGAAGTAAAATGATGCTGAGTGGGACTTTTCTTCGTGTCCTGGGATATTGAGAGCAAAGAGAGGGAAGCATCTCATCACTTTAAAGGAGTGAAACCCACCTACTGAACATACCGAAAGAAGGCAGCACCCACCCACATGCTCAACCCCCATTAGTATTGAGCAATGAGTACACAGCAGGTTTAGAGAGTCACACTGCTGACTTATGAGTTATCTTGAGGGTGGTGGTAAATGTAGAAACTCATAACTGGTCAAAATGTAGAGCATAGGACTATGGAGTGCTCAGCCACAAATGGGACATCTACATTACAACCCCCCCCCCCTGAAGGCTCAGGGGAAAGAGTATAAGAGCCAGAGGTTGGGGAAGACTGGAATGAACCAGTATCTTCTGGACAGTATTCCAGAAGCATTCATGAACTCACAGCAACTTTGATTGCCCACACAGACCTGTAAAACATCAAAACAGTCAGCTTCCATCATGGACAGGGGAGGGGCTTACTTTAGCTGAGGAGCTATGGACAGTTGATGGTTGCTTTTTAAAAAATATATTTTTATTGAATTTTTACAATCTTCATACAATATAGTTTGATGGTCAGTATTCCAGAAGCATTCATGAACTCACAGCAACTTTGATTGCCCACACAGACCTGTAAAACATCAAAACAGTCAGCTTCCATCATGGACAGGGGAGGGGCTTACTTTAGCTGAGGAGCTATGGACAGTTGATGGTTGCTTTTTAAAAAATATATTTTTATTGAATTTTTACAATCTTCATACAATATAGTTTGATGGTATTTAGATCTACTCCCCTATCTGCAACTTCTCCCTCAGTCTCCTGCCCAATTTAAT
>NW_008351346.1:1893282-1976940 GCF_000622305.1 Nannospalax galili | reverse complement strand
ATATATATTAGAATTGCAGGGCTGTAGAGTCTAATTTGTGTCCCTAAATGTCCTTCAGTATAGATTCATCCACTGGGCCCACCAAGAGTTCCATCCCTGGAAGACATTGTCTCTCCCCCTCCCAGCAGACATCAATTGCCAAAGCTTTCTCAGGTTGAGTTGGGATTTCTTACCTACTTCCCAATGTCTATGCTGGGATTTTGTCTAGTTGGAACTTTTGTAGGAGTTGTACATGCTGTTGCCTGTCACCATTGCTGTGAGTTCATATGAGAAACTAACCAGCTGTCTGGAAGACTCTGTTTACCCCCTTTGGCTCTTACAGTCTTTCCACCTCCTCTTCTGCAATGATCCCTGAGCCTTGGGAAGCAGAGTTTTGAAACAGATTTCCTATTCAAGGATAAGCAGTCCCTTGTTCTCTGTGCATTGGCCAATTGTGGGCTTTTGTGTTAATCACCATCTGCTGCATAAGGAAATTTCTCTGGTGAGAGCTGAGATATACATTCATTCTATATGTACAGGTTGCATTAAAGATGTGTCAGCTAGGGTTAACCATCTCACAGGCACTTATTCTCTGCATTTGACCAGTTCTGGAATTCTGTAATAGTCTTCATATGTTGTGAAAAGAAGCTTATTTAATGGGGGTGAAAGATACACTTGTCTGTAAATATGAAGATACATATTTAATATAAAGTAAGAAATTATACTGGCCTAGGAATGTGGCAAAGGTAGGTTTTCCTCTAGGATCTATGACTCTCCAGCCTTGTGTATTTAGCTATATTTACAGTACCACATATGAGTTCCCTCCCATTGAGCACATCTTAATTCCAATTAGACAGCTATTGGATACCTATACCACACCAATAATGATAGTTTCCTGGGCCAGTCATTGTTATTTATTAGGCTTTGCAGTTGGGTAGGATCATTGATTGGTTTTCTCCCTTGGCAGCTTGTATAGTATCCTCAGATAACCTGAAAACTAGTCTTCAGGGAGGAGGCTTCCAAGTCGGTTTAAGCTGGATTGCTCCAAATCCTGTGCCCAAAGCTGGCCTGTCTTCAGCAATAGGGTCTTACCTTCAAGTTCTGGGAGGCAACCAAGGGCTATGGCAATAGCCTGTGTTATTTTGGGAGTCTCTTGGACTACCCTAACCAACAATTCAAAGGGAAGTTTTTCCTGCCTGGCACTATTTTTTTGTTATATAAACTTGAGCTATACACATGCACTTATATATTTATTCTATGTATGCTTTTCAGTAGGACTTTAATACATTTCCCTCTGTTTTTTTCATACCATCTAAGCATTATTTCTCTCTCCTCTCACTCCCCCTGTATAACCCTTGATACTCGCCCAAAGTATCCCCTTTCTCATTTTCCCCTTAATAACACCTGTCTCCTACTATTCCCCCCACAGTAAGTGGACCATACTGCAGTGGATGACCCCCATATAAGGGCAGTACAAATCAGAATCAGTGGGTTATTAAAAAACAAAAAAAGAGGACATGAAGTTGGGAGATGGGAGTGAGGGGTAGATCAGAGTGGAGTTGGAGGCATAGGGGGTGAATGTGATGTAATAACAGTGTATGCATGTATAAAATTCTCAAAGAATCAATAAAAATACAAACAAAAAGAAGAGTTATGCTGAAAGAATTTTAGAGTAGGATGTGGGGAGGATATTTTTCTCTGTTTTCCTTCCTAGAGTTGGTCTTTCCCAAATCAAGTCATGGGGACTGAAGAGAAAGACTCAGAAGGTGGAGGGCACCCAAGAGACATGAAGAATGACTTTTCACTATCCCAGTGGGTGTGGAGTTGTGGGCTCCAGAGATGAGGAAGGCTTCTTTGAGAATTCATGTGAAACTGATTATTGCTCCTTCCCCTAGAATTGGGGTTGGAGACCAGATGTGGCCAGGTCCTGTGATAGGGCTGAGAAACAGAAATGACAGTAGTTGTTCCCTCCACTGATACTTTGGTCTGGCAAGGATTAATGACATTCCTGTGACCTAGTGGGTCTTTTGGAAGTTTCCCAGGCTTGAGTCACCAAATAAGAAAGCAGTCCATCAGGGTATCAGTACTTGGAGGATGTGCTGTGGGGTGAATAACACAGACAGTTCAGTGGTGCCAGTAATCTGAAAGTCTTCTTTTCTCCCTCCCCCTTCCAAGCAGAAGCAAAAAGGAAACAAAGACTGGAATCCCTCCTCTTGTCCTTTTCTTTATTATAGGTGTTTCCTATTTTGTCTCTGTACTTTACAGCTGAGGAAACAGAGGTTCTTTAATCAAGCATCTGGTTCATCTATGATATATGCTACTGTATGTGATTCCCCCCCAACATATTTTTGCACAATTTTTGTGGTATTCTTGTTTCAAAATCTAATATTACTCTATTTCCATAGTAGCAACAAAAATCAGTGTCATTTCTTCATCAGATATAGAGATTGCTCTCTTTATCTGTAGATTCTACATATGAAGACTCAATAAATCACAGATCAAAAATGCTTCGAAAAAGTTCTATCTGGAGACTGGAGAGATGGTTCAGCAGTGAAGAGCACTGGCTGCTCTTGCAGAGGACCTGGGTTCTGTTCCCAACATCCACATGGGTAACTCCAGTTCCAGGGGATCTGACACTCCCTTCTGACCTCCATGGGCATTGCACGCATGGCTACACTTATACATAGATCACCGGCGTTCTCTTAGGGTCCCTTGCTCCTGGAGCTATTAGACAAACCATATAACGCATTTTTATCTGAATTTTTCATAGTTTATATCCTGGGTAAGGGAAATAGAGTAACTTACAAAAGCAAACACCCAGCAGCCATTCTGCTCTGTGGCTCAGTGGCCCACCATTCCAGATCACTTCCATGCCCCACCCACAGTCTCCATTAGCTTTCGCCTACACCTCATGGGCCTACAGTCTTGCCCCAGGTTGGTAAATCCCCCCCTTGCATCCATGTGGACAAGAGGGGCCATTTTTCCACACTACGGTGCCAAGATGGCACCAATGCGCTTACCTCTGCTGCTAACTCTCCACAGCTCCCTCTCCCTAGTTAACTCTCCACCGTCAATTCTCCGCAGCAGGCCCCGCCCCTTGGAGGAACAAGTACCCCTTAGGACACATACATGCATGCATAAAACAAAAATGAAATAAATCCAAAATAAATTGCTTTATTCCATCCATATTGAAAAATTTTCCATGCCCTTATTCGCCAAGCAATACAGTTTAACAACTAAGTATACAGCATTTACGTTATATTAGATACTCTAAGTGATCTAGAGATAAAAGTTTATGGGTCTAGGGGACTGGGGAGATGCTTCCATAGTTAAAGCAATGACTGTGCAAACAAGAAGACCAGAGTTCAGATGCCCAGAATCCATGAAAATGTTAGGTGTTCACTTGTAATTCCAGCCTTGGATGGCAGAGACAGGGGATCTCAGAAGCAGAGACTAGTTATATTAGTGAGCTTTGAGGTCTGACTGGAGAGACCCTGCCTAAAGAATAAGGTAGACAAGCAATTGAGAAAGATTCAAACATCTTTGACCCATTATTCTAAAACTTGCTTTTTCTTTGAGTTAACTTTCTATGCCAGAGTGGGTGTGGCGAGTGACTCAAGAGGAGTTTAATAATGCATTGTCAATTTAGTTTCTAAGGCAGAGCTCTGTCCTCTGAATAATTTCTTTCCCTCTGGGCATTTGGCTTTTTGAGTGGGATGAGAGCTACTTGCTAGATTGGAGGCTCTTCATGATGTCACCCTGAGAGCTCTTCCTGTTTAGAACAAATCCAGTCCCAGGGCCAGTGGAAAGTCATTTCAGAAACTGTCAGCCTTTCTCTCCCATCACTGCTTATTACTTAAGGATGTTGGCTGAGATCCCAACATCTTTATCTCCTGGTGGCTGGATGCCTGGGCAGCTCTTCTTCCACATTCTCTTTCCTTCCCCCAATCCCTCCACCTTTGCCGTACCTCTTTAGGAAGGTGCTGCTTGGTGAATTTCAGAACTGTCAGTCTTAGAAAAAAAAAAATTTAAGAACCTGAATTCTAATATTGATGACATCAAGATCAATGAGAAAAAAAATTATACCTGCATTTTATTCTGAGCAGAATACAATGTGGTCTTAGTCATGGAAATTATAATATTACATTCAAAGATCATCAGAAACCGTCAAACTGTCATCCTCTTTGGTTTTCTGCAAACATCAGGACCAAACGTCTGTGAAGTGATTTCTTCTGGTTTTCCTATCTTAGAATAATAATAACAATTGCAGTTTTGTGAGTGGTTCCTGTGTACCAAAATCTCTCTGGAACATTTCTTTTGCATTATCTCATCTAATTCTTATAATGACCACTTTCAGATGAAGAAAATATATTCATGAATGATAGGTGACATTTGCAATATATCATATTTGTAGCAGCAAAATCAAATTTGAAGACAGAATCATCTTTTGAAGATTGTGTTCTAATATAGCCTCTGTTTTATTTTTTCTTTTTTTATTTGTTTTTTTTAATTTTTATGTGTATGAGTGTATTGCCTGAATACATGTAAGAGCATCCATGTCGTGCAATGCCCAAGGAAGACATAAGAGGGTATCCCATCCCCTGGAATTGGAGTTATGGATGGTTGTTAGCTGACATGTGGGTATTGGGATTTGAACCCGAGCCTTTTGCAAGAACAGCCAGTGCTTTTAACCTCTGAGCCATCTCTCTAGTCCCTAAGCCCTGTTTTATAATACAGGAAGAAAAATTCTTGACTAGATCTAATGTAGGCAGAATAAGGTGGACCTGAGCTTCCCAATTACCTAGGACAGGGGAGTAATAAGAACTTTCTTCCTGCACATGGTTGGGAAAAAATATAACATCATAAGGATATTGTCATAGCCAATATGTTTCATTTATTCTACTGAGAGACAATCAACTGCAAAGCCAATAAAATATTTTATATGATTATATAGTCTTTGATTACTTTTAAGGAATTTGAGTGTCTATTGGGATTTGCGAATCAGAGACATTCAAATACTCAAAAGTAGGAGATCTTTGAGACATCCTTTTTACTGTTTATTTTTTTCCCTTGATTCTAATTGTCTATTCCACCTCCGTGAAATATGTTGCAGATCATCTGTTTGGAACTAACAATGGGGATCTCTATTCAGCATGACAGAGATGAGAGATGAGAGATGTAAATACACAACTAAAGTAACATTTACATAATGCTATAAAAGTGCTATGTACCAGTTACTATGGAAGTGTGGCAGAAGGGCCTGATTTGGAGGCAGAGTACATTAAACCAAGTTTTCAAAGTAAATTGCCATCGTGTTGACTCTTAAAGGAAAGAGGCAGGTAGGTGGAATAACATGGGAGTGGAAGGAGATCACCCAGAAGCCAGAAAAGAGACCAAGTCTTTTACAAGCATGTAGATTATGTAACAAATGTCTTCATGCGTTTAGAATGAAGGTGGAGGATGTTGACAGATAGGGCAAATTCATGTGTGTCCCATGCTGATGAGTTTGAATTTTATCTTAAAGATAAAGGGAGTCATTAAAGCGTTTTAAGTGTCTGAGAGGAGGAAATTTTGGGAGACTACAAGGAAGATAGTACAGGGTCTGATGAAAGGGGCTGTGAAGGAAGACAGACAGAAATGGATGCTATTATTATTTAGCAGTTCAAGGTAACAGAATTTGATGAAAGAATGGATGCTATATTGATAAAGGTTGGGACAAGCAGAGGGTATATTCCAGGTTCCTAGCTTGGGTATCTTATACATGAGGTAGAAGATAGAAGGTAGCAAAGAAAGTTCAATCCTACCACTGTCAAATTCTAGTTGTAAACTGATTGTTGTTGCATTGACCTCAAAAGTACTACTGCCCTTACACATTCTCCAGGTTGGCCTGAGATTCTCCATCAATGTTCTAAGGAGTAATGGGCATTATGTTGTAGATGTGGTGAATTGCAAGTAAATAGAAAGTCATACTATAAACTGCTTAATTTGTCAAATGTTCTCTCTGTCTCTCTCCTCCCTCCTTCCTTCCGTCCTCCTTCTATGTCTCTTCCTCTTCCTAGTATGATTGCCCTGGAGCTCCTAGAAAAAAAGAAAAGAAAACCCACAAGAATTACAAATACCAAAGTTCCTTTCCCATGGTATATTTAGTACCTGAAGAACAGGGTCAACGTCTAAAATTGTATAAGCAATAATTAAATAAAACTCAACAAGTGCACACACTGAAAGGAAATGAGTATAGTGTGGAAAACTAGCAGAGCCCTTTCGTTTCCGCCTTGTATCCACTAGCCTTATCATTGCTGTGTGTTATGCATTTTGCCATTCATCCCAGCATAATGACTAGGAGGCTGACTGCAGCTCTGTTCCCAATACAATACTCCCTGTTTCACAAAAGCCCTTGGGATGACAGAATCAAATATAGAATTTGCTGAAGTATTCAGCTATCCAAATCAGCGATATTCAGCTATCCAAATCCAACCTAATGACATTTGGTGAACTGTGGAATGTCAAAGACGCCATTCACCTTCAATGACAATTACTTCTGCTTTTCTCTTTTTCCATCCTATTTTTTCCCAAGTGGAGCCTATCTTTTGACTTGGTCAGTTACTTACTTTCACTGAAGGAAGAGACAGAGAGAATGAAGTGACTGTACAGACATGTGGCCTGGAGAGGTGATGCCAACTCCTCTCTCTGCCAACGTAATTATTGCTTAAGAAATTAGTGCAAGTTTAAGCTGCAGTCTGTGATCCACTTCTGATGTACTCTAACATAGCCCAAGATAACTTGCAGCTGATGGAGGTGAGGATGGAGTAATAGCTGCACTTCCAGGTGACCCTCTCCTCCCTCCTACTCTTAGGGTATCTACTATTAGGGCTCCACAACAATTATCACAGACCTAGCTACTGGTGTATTACTTTGCTCAGTTAGTTGCCATAGTTACCAGCCAGGGTACTCTCTACCTCAAAACTGTGATCGGGTTATCTTGTTATGCCTGACAAGAAAACCACAAATTTACCACATGTAAAACATATTCGTGTAGTGATATTAAGTCTTGGCTAAGGTAACGGGCCACAGGAAAACCAATACGTGAGTTAAAACATAAGTAATTTACATATGTTCCCAGACCTCTTTGTCAAGGAAGTTTTCCTGTGGACTCTTAGAGAACTCGGGCTTTTCAGGTAACCATGCCCTGAGCAGACAGGGGTACAAACAAGGCTGCAGCAACATCTGTCCCCCTTGCCATCTGGGGTTGAAAGCAGATTGACTAGAGTTGCACGATAACCAAGCCCCACTCCTCTATCTAGCATCTCTGCTGACTCCTGCCTTGTAGCCTAAAGCCCAGCTTCCCTACCTCTGTCACATACCACAAGTCACATATTTACCAAAGCTGCTTTCTTGCAGTGTGGGACTGCCCCTTCCCACAGAAACCTTTAGGATTAATATCTCACTGTGTCTCTAGGGCCTGAAACTCTCTGCTCCAGACCCCTGCTCTGAGGCCAGAGCTACACTTTTGTTTCTTCCTTTCTTACCTTAATTTTATTAAAGAGTGTTACGGACGATCCTACATACTTCAGTCTGCATCTTAAGATTTTTATGTAATCAGAATGTGTGCAATTTTCAACATCCATCAAATTTAATTAACAAAACTCAGTCTGCACTACCTCTTAAAAAAGTTACAAAGATATAAAGTCATCAGATAGATTAAAGAAAGTTCAAAAATAAAAGAAACCACGTGTCCAAAATGATGGTTCATTCACTGCTAAGCTACTTAATTTGTTGTAAAGAGGTAAAATTCAAGATGAAGTTAAGATAATTAATGTTTTAGGGAAAAATATAAGGATCGATAAATTTTTCTAACCACAGTGCCAAAGGCAAGAAAGAAGAAATTTGGCAGACCTTACTTCACCTTAACAAAAAAGACAAAGAAAGAAATAGGAAAGGAAGGAAGGAAGAGAAAGGGGAGGAAAGATATAAAGGAAAGAAAAAAGCAAATTAAAAATACTTTATATGTAAAGTTTTTTATTTTATTTTGTTTATTATTTTTATTTTATGTGTATGCGTGTATTGCCTGCATGTAGGTAAGCACACCTGTTGTGCAATGCCCGTGGGGGGGTCAGAAGAGTCTGTCAGATCCCCTGGGACTGGAGTTACAGATAGTTGTTAGCTGCCATGTGGGTGTGGGATTCGAACCCGGGTCTTCTGCAAGAACGACCAGTGTTCTTAACTGCTGAGCCATCTCTCCAGCCCCATATGTAAAGTTTAAATGCAAATGAACAATTCAAGAGGAACATATTTAACTTGAATGGCAAAGGTTTGCAAGCTTTAGCCTAGGAGTGCTCAAAAGTGCATAAAAGCTAGACCATCCAAAACAAAATGGAAGAAAACACCTTGCTTTAAATCACACATAATCCATGCTGCAGTCTATCCATTTTCTACTTTCTTTCCCCCAAAGTCCACAGTAGGTCTGAGGGGAAGGAGACGAGATTGGAGATCATCTTCTAGGCCTTCTGCAAACTGCTTTGCATACACGTTCATTTAATTATCAAAATACTTCCAAACAGTAGTAGATATTATTATACCACTATGATGGTATAATATGGTAAAGATGAAGAAACAGAGGACCAGAGGAGTTAAGAAAGTTACCCAGAGCTATGAAGCTATTATGTATTAGCGCAGAAATTTGGATTCAAGTCTGTCTGAACTCAAAGCCTTGCTATTCCATACTGTCTGACACCGCCTCACCAATCCTCATTTATTCAGGACTCACATCAATATTAAACACTCTCCTTTCCCAGCTGGGCCTCTCCCTTGTTGCTGGGTGAGTGACCGTGCTGTTAGTCACCACTGTGGAAGAAAACCTTGTGACAGTTAGTGGTCTGCGTGCATGTAGGAGACAAAAAATAAAGCGAAATCGGCTATTTGCATAAATAGAACCTGTTCAAATGTCAGCAAGCACACACTAGCAACAAATGTGAAGACAAGACAAAGGCAGATAGAGCATCTCCACTTGCCTCCCTCCCACCCTTGTCCCTGCAGCCTCCACCTCCTTCCCAGGCTGAGCCCAGGGACCTGCCAGAGAGCATGTCCTGTCAGATTTGTCCCAGCCAGACAAACATTGTGATCCAGATCCGGTCCGTGCCTAAACTTGACACCTAATCATGAGCAGAATTTGGTTTGACATGTACCTGGCTGTAATATCCAAGATCCCAACCCCAACCCCTGCTCTACTTGACCCCTGTGACCCCATATGTCAGAACGTGACATCCCAGGTGTCAGTTGTAACACTGAGTGTGCAGAGCAGAGAGAAGGTAGTCAATGACAACAGAGGCCCTGGTGCCTGTTCCACCTCTGGCTCCAGGTACGGCCTCTGTCTAGGGGCAGGGAGCTGAGTCTACCAACTCTGTGTCAGGGAGGCTGGGGTACAGCAGCCCTCATGAGCGCCATGGAGTCTGGAACTCCTCCTCTGCCAGGAGTTTCTTGCTCTCTCCTGGGAAGCTCTGAGTCATTCAGTATGAATTTGATAGCAAACAGCTTTTCCCTGGCTGGATGAGCCCAGAAGTACAAGGGTGTAGACATGAAATCACAGAAGAAAAGACAAATCAGCTTTGATGACGGCTGCCCAGAGACAAAGCTGGAGAAGGATTCAGAATCCAACAGCAAACATTTAGTACAGCCTAATCCTGAACTAAGTGCTTTGTAGAAGTCGAGTTTCTCATTATCACGTATATAGGGGGATATGTTTCAAGACTCCCAATAGATGCCTGAATCTACAGATGGTTCAAAGCACTTCATATATTCTATTTTCCTTTTAAAAATTAATTAATTTATGTGTATGAGTAAATACACATGTGTGTACCCATGGTGCACATGTGTCACCATATACATGTGAAGGTCAGAGGACAGCTTTGGGGAGTCAGTTCTCTCCCTGCACCATGTGTTCCAGAGATCTCAGGTTCTCAGACTTTCACCCACTGAGAACCTTACCAGCAGCCCTTTGTGCTCTACTTTCCTAAATGTGCCGCCCAACAAAAAAAAAGTTTTACTTATAAGTTAGGCGTACATAGTAAGGATTTAACAATAAGTTCCTGTAGCTTTTTTCAGCATCAGTAAATAGTTTTTTTCTTCATTTACTAATATGAAAATTTTCACCTTTACACTTAAAGTACATATTTTATGGCTTTTTGTGGGCATAAATAAATGGCCAGCATTGTTGATTTTGTACTTCAGGTCTATCATCCAATAAAGTAAAGGTGACCTGAACACAAGTGGTGTGATACCGTGTAGTCTGATGACAGACAGCTAAGAGATTAACGGGCAAGTCATATATACAGGGTGGATATGCAGGTAAAGTCATGCTTCATGTCCTGAGTGAGCCAGAGCCAGACAGCATCAGATCTCACTGTGCCATTCAAAATGATGGACAATTTCAAACAGATTTTAGGGAAAAAATTGGAGTTTTCGAACAATGGTGAACCACAGGTGACTGAGTGGAAGGCAAAACTTAATATGAATAAGGAGGGGCTGAGTGTATGACTTTATCAATGCAGGAGTGTTAGGCTCAAACATGAGCCTGCATACAGTCATCGATTCATTCATTAATTCATGTATATATGAATAAGGAGGGGCTGAGTGTATGACTTTATCAATGCAGGAGTGTTAGGCTCAAACATGAGCCTGCATACAGTCATCGATTCATTCATTAATTCATGTATATATGAATAAGGAGGGGCTGAGTGTATGACTTTATCAATGCAGGAGTGTTAGGCTCAAACATGAGCCTGCATACAGTCATCGATTCATTCATTAATTCATGTATATATGAATAAGGAGGGGCTGAGTGTATGACTTTATCAATGCAGGAGTGTTAGGCTCAAACATGAGCCTGCATACAGTCATCGATTCATTCATTAATTCATGTATATATGAATAAGGAGGGGCTGAGTGTATGACTTTATCAATGCAGGAGTGTTAGGCTCAAACATGAGCCTGCATACAGTCATCGATTCATTCATTAATTCATGTATATATGAATAAGGAGGGGCTGAGTGTATGACTTTATCAATGCAGGAGTGTTAGGCTCAAACATGAGCCTGCGTACAGTCATCGATTCATTCATTAATTCATGTATACTATTAGGTTGCGGACCTGGAAATTAGTCTGGTAAATGCCAAAGCAACCTTTCCTTTCATGCCATTTCTCATCTGGAACACAGAGAAGAGTGTTGGGCAACTCAGGTCCATCTCCGGACTCTTAAATAAATCTCTCTTAATTTAATCTCTCCTTAAATTAATCTCATCAGGGAGAATGGGAGGTCAGCACTGCTACTTCCCAAGCCACAGACTCCTGCGACAGCCGAAAGCTTGCTTTCTTCATCTGTGTTCTCTGGTACTTTGAAGATTGTGTAGGCTCCTCACGGAGTCAAAAGTTCTTCAGACTCCTAAAGGGTAGGGTCTTTCCCCAGTGGTGAGGCCAGTGGTTGGTGACAGCTTGGCAAGATGGTAAATGGGATGCTTGTAGGAATCTCTTGTTCACCTTTTCTGACACTGTTACAAACAGAAACAGAGGTACCATAGAGTTCCCAGACTTCAAGACTTTTATTTTATTTTTATTTTATACACCTAATATGTATAAAATTTTATTTATACACCTAATGTGTATAAGTGCACATGTCATGTAATTCCCACAGAGGTCAGAAAAAGATATCGAGTCCCCTGGAACTGGAGTTATAGATGGTTGTTAGCTATAATGTGGGTGCTGGGAATCAAACCCCGGTCTTCTGCAAGGGCAGTCAGTACTTTAACCATCAAGACATCTCTCCAGCCCCAGACTTCAAGATTTTTTCAATGCTTTGTATCACCAAGCAGACCTATAAACCACCCTCTTTATTATCACTATCATACCATAAGGGTGAGAACTTTAAGTATACTGAGGTAGGAAAGGGGTCATCTCATTATAAAAGACAAGTTTCCTTAAATATGAAAGTTAGAAAGGTCATACATATATATTTAAACATATTTTATGTTGTCACAAAAGTACAAAAATACCAATCACCTTCAAGAGCCTTTATCCCAATGGTGCCAAGGCCAGTGGTTGATGGATACATCTGATTAAGATGCAAAGACCTTAGACTGAAAGACTACCTGGGACTGATCCCTGATCCTATAACTGAACATGTATGTGATCTTGAGAAGGTCACACCATGTCCGTGATATGCTGCTGTGAGTCCCTCATGGGCCTGAGTAACAGTACCCACCTTAGAACAGTGCCCTGAGGGTCGGGGGAGGCTCTGAGTGAAAAACATAGATGAGCAAACATCAATTTGTTCATGCTTTAAATAAGAGTTAGACGAGATGAACTGAGATTCCACTCTGCTTTCTCAGATCAATAGCCCCAAACTTCTGGCTAAACCACAAAAACAGTGCCTCAGATAGGCATTCTCCTCCTCTCCCAGTCTCTTCCCTTCCTCTTTGAAACAGGGTCTGCAGCTATAGGATAGGGTGGCCTCAAACTCATGGCAACTGTCTGACTGCAGCCTTCCAAATGCTAGCATTAGACTTGGAGTAAACCCTGGCAAATTCTCAGTTATTTTTTCACCCATGGTCCTTGGTTTATGGAGCCTTTTGTATTTCTCCTCCTACCATTCTTCCATGTCTGCTTCCAAATCTCACAATGGAGATTGGCTAGGGGTGGTGGGCACACACTCCTCAGTTTTGTCAACAGGGTAGTCATCATTAACTTAAGCTCTGCCTTATATGCAGAGTGATTTTTCTCATTAGGTATATGGGGCCAGAGACAGCTTAGATGGGAGAAATATTCTACAAAGCTCAAAGAATGATTTTCAAACACTTCAGGCTCAATACAGTGAGCACCAGGATGGATGCAGGTGCATCAGTGGCACCTGTCTTTGCCTTATTCTTGGACTTCATCCTGTTTCTAGAATCCAAGCCCAGCTTGTTCCATAAAAAGCACATTTATAGATAGTCCTGTCAGCCCCAAGAGATTCTGAAAGGCTGACTATCATGTGAGTAAGGCTGTGTGTGTGTGTGGGGGGGGTGTTGTTTCTCTATTCCTCATCAAGGATGAGTGACAGCAATCCAGATGCTAAAGGAGGCCACATAGGACTACGGTTATCAGATATTGTTGGAAAGGTCATATTTCCAAAATCACAGTGCAGCTGAAATTGAGCAGGCCCAAGGGAAGTGGCTTTAGTAGCGCTCACTAGGAAAGAAAGATTGAGCCAAGCATACTTCACGGCCTCATGCCTAAGTTATTCCAGACCAATTAAGCAGTCAGAGGAAGCTGCATCCAGCCTCACAGACTCCAGTACTTGGAAATATGTGTGCAGTCACACAGGGACACATAGGAGCTGGAAGTGGGCAGTGGTGGAGGTTTGAGATAGACAGCCAACCTGAAACCTGAAGAAAATTTGTAGCTGCCAGTCTCAGGATTCCCATCTGCTCCTTTAAGGTAAACTTGAGACCCATCCAAGGAGCCCAGGATGAGGGTTTCTGAGCACTTGTTTCCTGCGGGGACTGTTTTTTAGTATTTGCACATGTGAACTAGAAGCTTTAACTCAAACCTGCAAGTATATTACCTTTTTCTGAACAGCAGAGATTATTTCCATAAGTGCCATCACAATTAAAATCACACCCAAACAGGCAACTGCGTAGCAATAGAATAATCAAAAGGATGAAATGATTCAAGTACCGTGCACACATTCATTCCCTTACCTCACATTTCCACCTCTTTCCCTTAGGAAGACTGGTTTTTAAAATACTGCAGGTCTCAATGGAAAAATCTACAGAAGATGCAAGAGTGGAGTTTAATAGGGTCTGCCCTGTGCTGGATCACCTTGCTACCAATAGGGACACAGCTGATAGAAAGAATGACAGGTTACATAGAAAGAGAAAGGAACGGCAGCAGGACCAGCATCCCAGGACAGGCTGCGCTCTGCTGAGAAATCTTCTACTAGATCAGGCAGGGCTCTGCCAAGACCTACTTGGCCTGGATTGTAACAGAGTACCCCACCTTCCTACCTCCCTGGACACATGCAGGAGAGCTGGCATCGCTCACTAAGAAAGGAAAAATGAGCTCAGTGTATCTCACAGCCTTACCAACTGACCCCAGAGAAGTGGCATTGTGACGGTTTTGCATGAACCCTAAACTTAGACAAAAATGTCTATTACACACACAAATCATATTCTACAGGTCATATTATATACACAAGAGAACTCATTAAATTGAGCGGGGACCAGTGGAGGGAGGAGGGGAGAGGGAAGCAGATAGAAATGCCATCAAACAATACTCTTATGAAAATCATAAAAAAAAATCAAGAAAAAATGCAAAATACGTGTACGATGAGGCTGAGGAGATGCCCTAGTCAGTAAAGTGCTCATTGTACAAGCAAGGGGACCTGAGTTTGGATCCTCAGATCCATGTAAAAAGCTGGGTGTGGTGGTATATATTTGTAACTCCATCACTGGGAATATGGGAGAGGGCAGAGAGAAGTGGACCCCTGAGACTCACTAGCCAGCCAATTTAGCTGCATCAGTGAACTCCAGGTTCAGAGGGAGAACCTGCTTCAAAAAACCAGGGGGAAAATAAGTGAGGAAGATGCCCAGCGTTGACTTCTGGCATCCACATGTGCATACATGCATCCCTGCATGCACATGTGCTTGCACACATGAACAAGTACACACACATAAATGTACATTATATGTAGATTAAACTAAGGTTGATTCCATGGTCATTACCTTGAATACTAGGCATTAGTAAAGGTTTTTCATAAAAATAAAATCAACATTTAGTATAACAGTTTCTAGTTCCATCTATTTACCTGCAAATTTCATGACTTTGTCTTTCTTTACCATTTTGAACTTTCAGTTCTTACTATCTTCATTGCAAAGACAATATGGCTCCATTTTGCAACAATCATTTATGTGAGCTTTTCCTTGCTTGCTTTAAGTTTGAATCAATATCTTGATACACAGTTTAGGCTGGAGCTTGCTACATAGTTCAAATTGGCCTCAACCTTCAAATTCTTTCTTGTTTTCCATAATGCTGGCTTTAAAAATGTGCATCATCATGCCTGGCTTGCCATTGCGCTTGTGTTTGTGTGTGTGTGTGTGTGTGTGTGTGTGTGTGTGTGTGTGTGTTTATCACAAAAAACATCCCAAACCATCTCATTTGACTATACATCCACTTCCCAGATAGCACCGTGCCATTTGTAGTTTTTAAGAGTTCTCCACACTGCTTTCCATAGGGATTGAACAAGTTTGCAGCCCCACCAGCAGTGGATGAGTATTCCCCTTTCCTCACAGGGCTTATACTGAGTTCAATATTGTAAAACTGTATTAATTCAACAGAGAACCTAAAAATTTTATAGCCACTTTTGAAAGAGATATATCTTTGCTCTGGAAACTGTTATTGAGTATGTTAAAGCTGTAATGAAATGCTTCTTCTAAAAAATAAAAAATATATAATAAAAAATAAATAAAAATAAATAAAATTTACTAAAAAAATAAAATCAACATTATGTAGGAGCAGGCATTTATTATAAAGAATTGGCACACATAGTTATGGAGGCTCAGAGGTCCCACAATCTTCTTCTGCAAGCCAGAGTTTCAGGACAGCCATAGGTAGACTTCCAGTTCAGGACTGATGGCCTGAGAGCTGATGATGCAGGATTTCAAGCAAAGTCTAAACTCTAACAGCTAAGTCTGCTGATGGTGCCAATCCCAGTGTGAGGGCATAAAAAAAAAAAGAAGATTCATATCTCAGCTCTGGCAGACAGGCAGAGAAATTCTGCCCTTCTCAGTCTTCAGTTGGTGGTTTATTTAGACCTCTAATGGATGGCCTGTGGCACACCCACACTGCAGAGGGAAGTCTCCTTTACACAGTCCACTGCTGAAAATGTTTTGCTTCTGAAAACGCATTCACAGATACACTCAGAAATGACCAAATATCCGGGCACCTTGTGACCCAGCAAAGTTGACTCAGAATTAAGTATCACAAGTACTCATCTGTGAGAGAGCCCTAAGGGACCCTGGAAAACTCGAGCTAACTCGAGTCTCAATGTACAAACTCTTACATCCTGGCTGAAGTGTGCTTTGGTTCCACTCTGCAGTGTGAAGTAGCTGTTTCCCACCCTCCTCACTCTCACCACAAATCAAATGTAGTTTTCGGGGTGGGGGGGCTTGTGGGTACTCTCCTGTCACACTTTGGGAGTAAGAGAGCAAGTGTTGTAGGCATATTTGAGGACTCAGTGACCAGAATCACATGGATGCCACGTTTTCTATTCTGTTCAAACTGGTCACCTTAACACTTGCTTCTAAGCTAGATCAGCTTCTCTGGTCTCATTTCCTAGATTCCTGGACTGTTGTCACTGAGTCCAAAGTGCTCAGCACCCATGGCTGGTTTTTCCAGGGGGGTTTCTGTGCTTCCTAGAATAAAATCATTACTTCTTTATGAAATAGATTGACAGGGACTAGAGTTAAGGGAACAGGATGCACAAATCCCCAAGGTCATTGGGAGGCAAAGAAGTGGGGTCACTCTGACCTCTGTGCAGTGTTTCCAAAGTCATGTACTCCATACATCAAGGATACTTCACCATGTAATAGCCATTGCTTTAGGATATACACTGGGTCCTGGAAAATAATGCCCCTATTACTGCAAGAAATTCTTTCTAAGCTGGTACTGACTTTAAATTCCTTCTTCCTGGGGCTGGGGAGAGGGCTCAGTGGGTAAGAGCACTTACTCTACAAGCATGAGGACCTGAGTTTTAATCCCCAGTACCCACATAAGAAGCTAGGCATAACTGTAGTGTGTACCTGTAACTCCAGGACTAGGGAGATGGTGGTAGAGACAGGTGCATCCTGAGAGCTCACTGACCAGTCAGTCTAGCGAAAATGAAGAACTTCCAGTTCAGTGAGAGACCCTGTCTCAAGGCAATACGGCAGAGAGCAGTAGAGACACTTGATGGATGTCCTGCTCTGACCTCTGCAAGGGCTCATGGGTGTGTACACCAGCACACTGACATGCATGTAACACACACACACGCACACACACACACACACATACACACACACACAAAGTTACACAATTGCTTCCTCCCAGTGTTAAGTCTCTCATGTGTTAGGAAAAATAGACTCCTACCTTTGTCTGCTCACCATCACCCCTCCTTTGCTGCAAAGTGAATTTGGGTCAAATGAGATATTGTATAGAAACTTGGATCAGTGGAAGCCCTCAAAGAGTAGCACTACCTAAGGACTTAAATGCAGCAAAAGCAAACTCAAATGAACACTACCTGCAGATCTCAGTCAAACTGAATGCTTCTCCATCCAGGAGAGAAGAGATTTCTTTCTGTCAAGTCACTACAAGTGGTAGGTATTTCTCCTGGTGGATGGTACCATGTTGGGATCACCTGAGGGATGACTCAATTTTGTCTGTTGCTTAGACATTGGTCAATGGAAATAGGCTGTCTTTGCTGAGTGGGGACCCTATTATTAGACCTGTTCCCTACCACCACAGCTATTCCATTGATGTATCCATTGTGTCAGCCCTGGGCCAGTCAGTCTGAAAGAAGGCACTATTTCTCTGAGTTACTTTGTTGAGTTGCTTGGTTAGTACTTCTCTGGTGGATACTCTTGGGTAACTGTTAATTACGTGGTTCAAAGTTCTTCATTCTTTGTGTCCACCCACATATCTCCTTCCCAATTCGCCTTATGTGTCTGATCTTTAGAAGTCCTCTTCTCCCAGGTTCTCTGCCTCACTGGGAGGATTTCCCTTCATTGTTGTATTTCAGAGCACTAAGTGGGTGAGCTCCAGATGTTATCCGTTTGAGATTTGCAACCACACAGTAAACTCAGCAATTCTCTACTCCGTTCATCCTCAGAGGACTGTCAAACATTCAAATATATAAGCTGATGGAGACATACCATTGTAGCAATGGGAGATAATATGGGTGTTTGAGTCACCCACTCATGCAGTGGACTGTATTCTGTGACCATATTAGTTTCTAGTCCTGTGTATAACATTTTCATCTTAGGGATAGCCAGTAGGTCCACCAACGGGTCCACTGTGTTTTAAAATTTGGTGTATCTGATTCAACCTAAGTTATGATAGAATGTCTGAACACAGTCATGTTCTATCCCCTGATGAGTCCCAGTGGCATTATACTTGAGCTCTTTTCAAATGGTATGCAATTCTGTTCTTCAGAAGGCATGCTTTTGCTCCAACATTTTTGGGTTCATGTTGTGACACTTCTATTGTGGCTTCACATAACTCCACAGGGCATCTTTCCCCATCAGAGATACCTATAATATAAGAGGGACTGCTGGTCATATTGCTCAGTTTGCAGAGCTATTTGTACTATAACCCCAAACTTCAACAGGGCTCTTTCTAGTTGTAGTCTCCATTAAAAGCTGTAGACTTCCATGTTACTGCTGATGGTCAGAGCACTATTCCTTATGGAATCTGCTACTTCCAGAACTCAAGGAGGATATTAGGTATTGTTATTCCTTCTCAGTGGCAGGAGGTCTGCGCTGACATAATTGACCATTATCTTCTGAAGGGAAGTTCCGATGCACCTCACACCACCAAGCTTCTAAACACTTCTGTGCTATTATAAGGTCTTGAATATTCATGTTTCATTTCTTATCCTTGAAAAGTATCTGCATTATATTTAAAACTTCCAACATGTTTGCTACTGCCTGCTACTTCCTAATACAGCTATATTAATATCAGGGATGAACATGACATTCTTTGGAATGATCAGTCTCAGTCCCTTCAGATTCCACGAAAGTAGAAAGGAGAGGAACTAACATCAATCTGGGTGAGACGATAAATATACATTTGTCGATCCCAAGAGAGGACAGACATCTCACCCTTCTTAATAGGATGGAAAATAATATGCTTTGAATAGGAAAGGCTCTAGACCATACACCAGAGGCTGTATTAATTTTCCTCAGCAAAGATTCTACACTTGACACAGCAGTTGCAAATGCTATTACTATTTGAATGAGCAAATAGTATTTATGCATTTGTCTTTACAGTTGTGCTGGATAGCTTTAGTGTTAACTTGACACACCTGGGTTGAGAGAGCCTCAATTGGGGGAAATTGCCTCCACAGGTCTGGCCTGTGGCCACGTCTGTGGAGCATCTCCTTGATTGTTGTGTGATGTGGGAGGGCCCAGCCCACTGTGGGTGGTGCTATCCCTGGGCAGGAGGGCCTGTATTGCATAAGAAAGCAGGCTGAGCAGGGGCCAGGGGAACAAACCAGTAAGCAGTGTTCCTCCATTGCCTGTGCTCGAGCTGCTGCCTCCAGGTTCCTGCCCTGAGTTCCTACCTTGGGCCCCCTGATGAACTGCAACCTGGGAGATGTAAGACAAATAAACCCTTTCTTCCCCAAGTTGGTAGTGCCCAGAGTATTTTGTCACAGCAATAAGAAACAAACTAGAACAGAAATTGGTACCAGAGAGTGGGGTACTGCTGTGACAGACCTGAAGTTGGAGGATTGTGGAAGTGTTTGGAACTTTGGGCTAGAAAAGCCATTGAGTGCTTAGAGTTTGTTGCTGTGGAGCTTGGAGCAGTTATGTTGAAAGAGTTGTAGACAATGGAGGCCTGGCTTGTGAAGCTTCAAAGGGAAGCAGAGACTATCAGGGCTGTTCGTGTGATATTTTGAATTGAGAATCTGTGGGTTCTGGTCAGCTGAGGCTGAAGAATCAGCTGTGATTAAGAAGAGACCAGAACCTGAAGTAAAACCTTTGTTTTACTGGGAAAATTGATGCTGGTTAGCTGGGGCTGAAAAATTAGCTGTAAGTAACAAGAGATCAGCATCACTGTGGTGAAGTCTTCTGGGACGTATTTCCTCAGGGTCAGCACACAGAGGGGACCTGAGCCTCTATCTCAAGCAGGAAGCAGGACTTGGTAATGTGTAAGAGTCTCCTGCATGGTTCTAGTGTTGAAAGCGTGAAGGGGTCACAGAGATCAGCTGAGGCTTGGCACTGAGAGGCCAGGAAAGGCCATAGGTGAAAGTGTAGCTTCAGTTGCAGTGAAGACCCCAGGATTGAAAGGGTCATGGAATCTGAGGCTTTGCACCCCAAGAGGCAAGTAGAAGCCATTGGTGAAGGCGTAACCTCAGTTTCAGTGGAGACCCCAGCTTTCTGGAGATGCCAGGATCATGGTACAACCACCAAGGACAGCTGTAGGTATGGAATGAAGCTGGCCTGGGTCTTCAAGACAAGCTGTGTGTTCTGTGAATGGCAGAGTCAGAGAGGTGGAGATGCCAGAACCCTTTGGAGCCCAGAAGATGGTAAGTGAATCCCAGATGTCCAGCCTTGAGCTCTTTACTGGACTTTGTTTGTTTGTTTGTTTGTTTGTTTGTTTGTTTGTTTTTTAGGTGTGCCTGATTCTTCCCTTTGAAATAAGACAGTACTTGTTGGGGCTGGAGAGCTGGCTCAGTGGTTAAGAACACTGGTTGTTCTTGTAGAAGACTGGTGTTTGAATCCCAGCACCCGCATGGCAGCTAACAACTTTCTGTAACTCCGGTTCCAGGGGATCTGACAGCTTCTTCTGTCCTCCACGTCATTGCACGACACAGGTGCACTTACCTACATGCAGGCAATACACTCATACACATAAAACAAAAATAATATATAAAATATTTTTTTAAAAGACAGTATTTATTTTGGATTTTACAGGAGCCCCAGTTAAGAAACTTTTAAAAGAGACTGTGGACTTCTAAGTATTTGGATTTTTTTAAAGGACTATCATGCTTTTAAGGTTGTACTGTCTTATGTTGTGCTAGTAATGTTAACATCATATCTTAGGGATAAGAATTGGAAAGGTTATGGTTTAATAGTGATGTGTGTCAAGTTGACAAGGGGTCAATTGTGCTGGATAGCTTTAGTGTCAACTTGACACACCTGGGTTGAGGGAACCTCAGTTGGTGAATTGCCTCCATAGAACTGGCCTGTGGCCATGTCTATACGGCCTCTTCTTGATTGTTGTGTGATGTGGGAGGGCCCAGCCCACTGTGGGTGGTGCCACCCTTGGGCAGGTGGGCCTGTGTTGCATAAGAAAGCAGGCTGAGCAGGGGCCAGGGGAGCAAGCCAGTAAGCAGTGATCCTCCATGGCCTGTGCTCCAGCTCCTGCCTCCAGATTCCTGCCCTGAGTTCCTACCTTGGGCTCCCTGATGAACTGTGGCATGGGAGATGTAAGACAAATAAACCCTTTCCTCCCCGTGTTGGTAGTGGTCAGAGTGTTTTGTTACAGCAATGGAGAAACAAACTAGAACAACAGTAATGTAGTGTCATCCTCTAGGATCTTTCTGGCTTTCATAGGGTCAAACTGGTGAGATAAAAGGGGATATAATAGACTGCCATCCTAACATCCTGCAGGATTTTAAGTATTGATTTCTTCTGTCCACTTGAGAATGCTTTTGGTTTACTACTATAGTAGAGAAATGGATGTTGAAGAGACATTTCAGAAGCTTGCACCCTGTCTTCTTTTTAAAAACATTTATTTAGGTATTTTCATCTTGTGTATGAGGGTTTTGTCTGTCTGTATATAAGTGTACCACATGCATGCAATGCTTACAGAGGCCAGAAGAGGGCATTGGATCCTCTGGAATGGGAGTTATGGATCCTTGTTAGCTGCCATGTGAGTCCTGAGAACTAATCCTGAGTCTTCTACAAGAGTAGCCAGTATTCTTAACCACTGAGTCCCCTCACTGTCTTTTTGACTGTAACAGCTCTTACATCACAGTCCAAGAATCCTTGTTATGTTTCAACTAACTAGTGAACATGTGAACTTCAAGTATTTGATCAAGGACTAAAGAAATTATTGGATGTATGCTATGGATCTGGTGGATTCACTGTGAACAAATGCACTGCATGGATTATAGTAGGATCCTTGTCCCTAACAATACCATTATGACTGTCTGGGTCCTGGATATCAATGTCAACTTGAGGCTTGTGCCAAACAGTCCTCAAAATATTTGAGTCATCCTCTTCCCCCTATATGTGGTTATTTGAGTAAATGGACAAGAACTTTTTTTGAGAAATCATGGGACAGTCCTTACCAGGTACATATTCTCTAACATTTGAAGGGTCTTTCCATCTGAGGACCCTTCTGATGAGAGTCTGGGAGATGGGTAATGTATCTTGATGTTTCATTACAATGGCTTTCTCAACCTCTTGACCATCCTCGATTTGTTTGCTTGTGAGCATTAAACAATACTCTTACCGAGCGTCGGTCTGTCTTTTTCTTACAACTACTGTGCAATAAGAGAACAACAACAAAGCACACCCAAGAAGATAGCACTTATGGGGTATTAACCATGTGACAAGTCCTGTGCAAAGTACTCTACTCACAGTATCCTCACAACATGGATTCATTAATGCAAGAAATATTTATTGAGCACCTAAATCATTCTAGAAACTGGGGATACAGCAGTAAAGAATACGAAAAAAACCCTGCCCCATATAGAGCTTACATTCTAAAGGTGAGAAAGTGGGAAACAGGCAATAAATAAGATAATTGAGTGCTCTAAATAGAATGTTAGGTGTTTGAGTGTTAAAGAAAATAATATGAGGAAAGAAAACAGAAAATGGCAGATGGTTTGCAAATTTAGATACTGTGTTCAAGGGAGGTCTTGCTAATGGCTAGGTTGAGTGAAGACCTAAAGAAGGTAAAGAGTGACCTTTGTGGATAACTGGGAACTGTCCCAAGGAGAATGAACAGTAAGGGCAGAGACCCTGAGGTAGGTATTATTATCTCCATTCTACAGACAACTTGCCCAATAGCCCACTGCTTGAGGATGGAGCCAGGATTTGAACTCAGGTCTGCTTGACTTTAGAGCTCAGTGTTTACCACAGAGCTGCCTAGTGATGGAGTGTGAGTGACATTAGGCAGTCTAGAAATGCTGTTACCAGTGATGACATAAGATCTTAGATGAGGGAAGCAACATGCTCAGATGAACACGTGTGGATAATGGTGGGGCTGAGACTAGCGTTTGGTTACTTCTACTCCACCACCTCTGTCTGAAGAATCCAGACAGATATCCTTTGGCTAGAACTATTTTCTAAACCAATCAATGGATGAGGTGAAGCTCTGACAGGCAGGTGTGAATTAGTTACAAAGCATAGACTATGGAATTAGACACATCTAAACCTGAAAATAGGCTCTGTGTTTATCTAGCTATGTGACCTTGGGCAAGTCATTAAACATTTTGGACTCTCTGTATCATCATCCTTTGGAGGAGGATAGGAATGCCTCTCAGAGATGCTATAGAAATTAGATAAAAATAATACATGTACAGCACCTCCCATGGCAACCAGCATGTGGGCAATGCTCTAACTGCAGACATGTTTTCTTCCCTATATAATTAGTTGTCTTTTCACATGCACAACTCTTACTTTTTAAATTTATTACAATTTCTTGAGAGTTGAGAGGCTATCTTATATACCTAATTACTCACCACACTTTATATTATATGGTGGTACACAGTAAATGCTTAAGAGTGATTATTTGATTGCTGGATTCATGGAGAAGATAAAAGAAGAGTGATTATTGCTTTGGGACTCTGTTGACACAGTCATCATCCACCTCCTGCTCCTGCTCAACAGGGTTGTTCTGACTCATATGACTATCCAGCAGATATCCTCTTACTTCTCCAAAAAAAGTCAATATGCTTCATTCTGGAAGAGAGGCCACTGTTCAGGTGGAGGAAGACTTTTTTTTTTTTTCAATCAAGTGAAGAGGAGGAGCAGCTGTCACCACGAAGACATCCCAGTGCTCAGTAGGTTCTCGACATATCCTGGGAAGAAGGCAAAATTTCAGTTTAACTCACAACTTTAACATCCTCCACTCACAGATCATTCATCAGAACCGCTATCAAAGAATCAAATTGACCAATTTCCATTTTTATTTCTTTTCCCCACCCTCTGGCAAGATCTCAACGAGCAGCTAACCAGCTGAAAATAGGAAGTGGAGGAAAAGGCCTGGACCTAGATGACTCCAGAAATGGCTCATCAGTTGCCAAAAATTGAAGTTAGTTTTTCATTCATGTAATATAGAAAAAAAATTCCTTACTGTAAATATTAGTAATAGATCAATGGAATAATATGTTTATAATTCCTTTTTTAGAGTAAAGTAATTCATTTTGCAGTATTTCTCCTACATTAGCTTAATCCTCATGACAATTCTATGAAATAATTATTGCCTATGCCTTAGAGATGAAGGAATGGATCCTAATGACATTATGTAACTTGCTCAAGGCTATACAGCTGGTGAGTAGCAAGCCCAGGACTCTATAAACATGATCTTGAGTCCAAAGTCTTTTGCCTACACCTTGTTTTCTGTCTCTATCAAGAAAAAGACTGTAGAAGCACATTCTCCCCTGATCCTATCATGGGTCAGCAAAGGTTGACAAGGACACCACACAAGTGTCACCTTTTCTTTAGTGAATCATACATAAAATCCAGTCTTAATTCAAGAACAGCATTCAAAGAAAAATATATTAACTTTTTCAAGCGTTAATAATGCATCCAAGATTAATTTATACTTGTTTCTGAATAGGCACTTTACCCTTAGACAATATGGAAATCGAGAGGGAATTTCAGCTCTCCTGTTGTGTGGTTGAGGATCAAAGGGAAGAAAGAGAATGTATAACAAGGTTGGGAAGACAATCATCAACTGTAACTTCTAAACTCAACACTAGTCGTTTAGCTTGAAAATCTTTTTTTATTTTATAAAGTAAGTCAAACGATCAATACATTTCCAAGATATTAATACCATACATATATGTAAGCAAATATCAGGTCCTCCTGATATTGATATTATGGACAATGGACATTGTTATATTGGGATGATAGGATCATAAAGACATGTCCCCAGATTTTGCAATGGTTGCATAGTGTTTTACATTGGTAGAGGTAAAGCAGTTATTACGTTCACTTTATTGCAGACTTCAAAAGTATCCATTTGCCCAAAGCTAGGATACTTTTTTCCATCAAATTCCCAACTTGACAATTGGCTTAATCGACACTGGAGGAAGACAGATTTCTTCTGGGATGGAGGCATGAATAATGTCCTCTCAGTGGCTTATTGATAAATAGTACTGGGTCTCATGGAATCAGTACACTCACACCTGAAGATCAATTATGTCAACTTTTTCTGGTACACGTCATAATAAGCACTGGATTTCTGGGGGGGGGGAGTTAATCACATTTTGTTAGCACAGCTTCTCCAGCAAGTTTTTTATTTTTACTTTTATTTTTCTAGGTTTTGAAGATTTTTAATAATCAAATATCCCAATTCATTATCTTTTGGAATTTCTTATTTAGCACCCTGGCCATGTCGTTTTAGTTTGGGGTGTTAGAGCTTGAGGGACAAAGGATAGGTCACTTCTTTGTCTGAACATGAAGAGATTGAGGCTTTGAGAATGTGCTTTCAAAGTTAAAGTACATAGCAAAGTGTGCATCCTGTTTCAAATTACAAATACGCACTGACCATAAAATATGTGTGCCTGTCCCCCTCTTGATATTACTGGGGTCCTTGATAGTATTGTGCAGTCCATTTGTTCAGAAGAACGTACTCTAGCCCACGTTATTGGGGGCTTGTGAATACACTCGAAGTGTAGTATTTTCACACTTAACAATGAAAGGCACTAAACACGTATGAAGTTACACATGGAAAATTTAAAAACTAGGCAGATATCTCACTTGTTCTCTCGTGGTAAAAACTTTCCCATGACTTAGAAGCCTGAAATGGGATCTCCAAAGACATGAGCAAAGGGAACGATGGGGATGTGGGACATGGATGCAGCTTTCCTCAGCCCTCTCTATGGACTCTAGAATTGTCTTTGAGTTGTCTAGGGTTTCCCTAGAGTTGTCTTTGCTTTCTCAGATGCATAATGAGCATGTAACCTCGCTAAGGCAGCACAATCTTGTAGAGATGGAGACTATGAGTGCCTTGAATCAGCCAATTGTTCATCTGGCTGATTTAAAAAGAATTATTTTTAAATAAAAAAGAGATAGCTCAGTGGTTAAGAACACTTGCTGTTCTTCCAGAGGACCCGGGTTCGATTCTTAGCACTCCCATAGCAATTAACAACCATTCATAACTCTTGGCTCCAGGGGATCCGACACCCTCTTCTGGCCTCTGTGGGGCAATGCATGACACAGATACACTTAAATACATGTAGGCAAAATACTCATACACATAAAATAAAAATAAGAAATAAAATATTAAAAAATAAAATAAAAAGAATTACTTAATACTTCCAGAAAGCCTTATCTTGTTAAAGAAGAGAGTTGGACTACAAACTCTTTACGTTGTTAGGGTTGCATAAACCTGACTGGCTAATTTAAGTAAAGGAAAGTGCATCAAGGCCGTGAGGTAGCTCCTAGGCTTTAGAAGCCTGGATAACTTGTCTTGGAAAGTGAGATAGAGAACCAGGACAGATTGGTGTGAGGGTTTTAGAGGGGTGGGGCTGCTGGCAGAAGGAACAGTGTGCAGGTGGCCTTCTCATTAGAGTGAGCTGCATCAGAGGAAATGAATTTCTATCATTCTCTATCTTTGCATCTCTCCGATCAAGTCTAGAGTCCTAGGACTCTGGCTTAATGGCCTAGGGTAAGACTGTGCGTCTAGCCTTAATTTAAGCCTCACCAGCATAGTGCTCAATAATGGGTAGATGCTCAGCAGCTGAAAAACGTGTGTCGCTTTCTAGTTCTTTTTATCTGACCCCTTTACTTCCCTTTCTTTCTCCTTTTCTCCCTCCTTACCTTCCTCTATCTCTTTCTTTCCTCCCTTCTTCGAGCCTCTTCCAAATATCAATAGGCTATTATATTATGGAGGGACTACATTTTAGCATGTTAAAGAGGAAGGTTCCAGTCTCCACTTCTCTCTAGACCTCCAGAAGGATTAGATGTTTCTGGTGGGGGAAGAAGGAGATGATTGCCATGGCTACAGCTGGGTACCAGAAAGCCAGAAAGCAGCAGTGTTTCTACGGACTAGAGCCAGGGAGGGCTGCAAGTACTGGGCTTGGAGCAGATGGCTCAGAGAACAGTTCACCAAGCCCCCCAGGTACTGCTGCTAGTCCGAAGGGTTTCCTTTCAGAGTGTTCCCATTAACACATTTTCTTGGCTTTCGCTTTATGGCTGCTGGGATGAGTGGCTTTATTCCATTTCCAAACTGTCCTTATCAGTAATGCAACAATAGCTAATTTAATTAGCTGACCTGAATGGCAGCCAGTTTGGGCTAATTTGGTTTTGATAGTGCTCCCTGGTACATTCAGAATTGATAAGCATACTTCCTTGCAGATGAACAGTGGAGTTTGGGAGGGGTAATTCAAATGATGGTGGTTCTCCCAAAGTCCCTCTTATACCTAGGGGATACAGAGCTTGACCAAAGGCAAGTTATTCTAAAGTCAGTATTCCCCAAGGACCCGTCAAATGTGTCAGCTGAGAAAGATAAAATAGACAACCAGGAAATTACAAAGGCAAAGTGCCCAGGATGAGGGTGCTGGGACAAAAACATTCCCTTTAGTAGGACGAACGCTTAGCCAGGAGGTCTGGATCTCAGCCATGTGCCAACCTTTTGGAGTCACCCCACTTTTGAGTCTCAGTCACCTGATGCATCACGTACTCATTACACTGCTTCTTTCACAGCTGTGTCTCCTCACATCAGCACAGTGTCGATGAGAATGCTCTGACATATATAACATGACATGCCAAGGGAGTATGCTCTGTAAATGAGCCAAGTACCCTGAGCATATGTGTTCCCTAGTTCTTGCTGGAGGGAACTAAATAGCATTACTCCTTGTGTCCTAGTATCTAAGTTAAGATGTATTCATAGATGGTACTTGGCATATGCTTGGTGATGGAATGATATAGGAAGAGGGGATGGGCACACGGTTGGGGACAGTTTCAGATATGGGGAGGTCAACATGTAACTAATTGAATATCATAAAACAAAATCCTTCTCAGGTCAGTATTTTAACCCTCTCCATCCTCACCAAAAGAAAAATAAAAGAGCACAATTATTATGTGAGACTTATTTTTAATACATTAAAATATATCTTTCATCCCACTGGCCCCTCTGTCTCCCACTCCCCAAATCAATAGGGTCTTCCAGTACTGAATTAAAAGGTCACTCAGGTAGGCCTTTGATTTGAAGTCCTTTTCCTTTTTTATCAAGGCATTTCAATGGCATACAGACAAGCTTGCACTTACTCATGTGGAATAAATGGTGTGTAATTGAAACCAGTGGATCTGAAAGTGTTTACGATAAGACAGGTCCACATGAGAACATCATACACCCCTCCCCCATGCTTCAATGTGCCTTCCGATTCTGGTATGTTGTCATGTTTAACAACACAATGTGTTGACCATCTGTTTATTCCATACACTTTCCCTAGGTGAGCTCACCCACCCCATGACATCATCATGCTATACACCAAAAATTTATAGGTCTTTGTCTTCAACCCTGAACTCCCTAGATTAATTATCCAGAAACACAGTGGACTGTAGTAGGTTTCCACCTGGATCCTCTACTAAAACCTAAGTGAAGACACTGAGAACTGTCCCCATATGTTTGTCTTCATTCTCTGCTTTTGTGAGAAGCTTAGCCCAGCCTGCCTCCCCTTCATGCCTACCTCTAGGCAGTCACTGAGTCTATCAATTTTTCCTTTTAAAGTCTTTTGAATCCAGGTCAGCCTTACTTTATATTTTTTTTGCCCCATATCCCTCCAATCTAAGCATGAATTTCTCAAAGTCAGAGATATCCTTTCCACATCCGAAATATAAGAAATACTTAGTCCTCTGAACTGAATTAAAATCTCCCTCCCTCTGTTCCACCAAATTATGTCTTTAATGAATATCAAGTACTCTATTGAACACACCCAAAGATATAGGTGGATTTTCCCATTCTGCTGTGACACCCATGCTAATGGGCTATAAACTGCAAATCTCCCAACTTAGGAAGATCTGCTTATCTGGGGTTGTGCAGCCTCAGCGATGAGGAGAGTTCTAAATCCCAAGCTCACATATACAAAACTCAGAACTTTCTCTAATGTTCCCAGTGTAGACTCTGCTCTCGGTACCTTAATTTCTTCTTTATAGATCCCTTGCCTTTGACTCTCTCACAGTTAATGTACTCTATAAGTTAATGCACTTGACAGTCCTTAATTATATCAGATGTTTTAATAATAATCGAATTATTTTATTAGTGGTTTATTTTTAAACTTTTTCTTAGTTACCGTCATGTCTTCATATATGTACTTTATTTTTTTTTTACTGCTGCAATGTCTCTAAAACCTTAGGGTTAGTGTCCTATGTCAACATATACTTAAAGGCAATCCAATCACAATGGAAAATAATAGAGTTTTGAGCCAGATAGTCTCAGTTCAAATTTCCTACATTCCACCTGTCTACCTCAGATTCCTCAACTGTAGTGTGGGGCTAGTAAAGTAGCTACATACTACATGGACTTCTTGTAAAGGAAGCTAAATGAGCTAATTGACATGCCATTCAAATATTCTACTTGGGCACAATATATGCAGACTATTGTTACAGATCTTGATACTGAGGACTAGATAGACAACAAAGGGATTTAGATGAAAATGCCCATGTTATTATTTCAATAGAAAAAAATCAAATGCTTTTCACATATACTTCGTGTGTTGTGCAGTTCACCCAATTCATAGATTTTTTTTTTTAAGGCCAAGTTTCAGACAGGTACATGGATAATAAATGGTAGACCTTGAATCTGAACTCTGGAGCGAGTCCAATGCTAGCATATAAGATACATACTAATTATTCAAAGTCCTTACCTCTGTAAATAAAGCAAAGAAAAAGCAAAATACTTGGATGAATCTCAAAATAATTACACCAAGTGAAAGAAGCCAGATAAAGAAGGAGTGTACTCTGTATGATTCCATTTATACAAAATTCTAGAAAATGAAAACTAGACGAAGTGACAAAAAGCAGATCAGTGGTTGCCTAGGGAAGGGGACGTGGTGAAAAGAGTGGATTGCAAGGAAGGTCATGAACAGGCTCATTTTTTTGGTTATAGTGATAGTGTCACAGTCATACACTAATGTCAAAACTTAGCAAACTCTACTCTTTAAAAAAAGTGCAGTTTAGTGTATGTCAATTAAGCTCAACAAAGCCGTTAGCGTAACTGACAAACACACACTCATGAGCTAATTTGTACCTTTAAGATCTTACACATTAAACAAAAGGTCATTAATCATTATTAAGAACATAGCCCAGTGATAGGTGAAGGGAAAAGACATCCCCAAATATATAGACCTCACAGTTAACAAGATTGCCACACAGTCAAAAGACCCAGGATTGTGGACCAACCTGATTCTTGCCTCCTCTCTCTTCAACTAGTTGTGAGGTATATGGCAAGGTAAATAAGACAATCTGAAGTGTTCTCATCTAAGAAGCATCAAAACACGAATCACAGGGTTGTCGTAAGAATCAAGATAAATAATGTACATAATTTTACTAATGAAATGTTGGACATATGGCTATCCCTCTATCAATATTTGCTAAGTACTGTTAAAATTCATGAAAGATCTGAATTAAGTCCCCTCAGGCTTTGGCGTTATAGTGTGTTGGGTCTGGCAGGGATGAGGAGGAGTAGTTATTAGGTGCAGTGCCTCGGGATGATGCTGCCCATCGCACATGTCCTGAGAGGAGCCAGCATTTGGGGGTTGTGACAGATCACTGGGTCAGGCTTCCACTGATTCCAGGAACTCTCTCTCTCTCTCTCTCTCTCTCTCTCTCTCTTCAGATCTCACTCCAGAAAGCTGAAAGCAAAGAGCATTTGGAGCAGTGGGGTCAGTCTCTGCTTTTCTACAGAAAACAGCAATGCTTTCTGCTTTCTATCCCTCTGTTGCCATTCCTCTGTTACCTTAATGTGCTGGCCTGGAGGATGAATGAGATAATAAACACCGAGCACCGAGTGTGCGCAGTGTCTGGGTCACAGGAGGCGCTCAATAAATGTTAATTCCCTGCCCCCAGCCTGGTATAGATTAGCCCTGACTTCTCAGAAATGCAAATCCCTGTGTGCTCACCTAGGTCTCCTTTCAATATCCCTACATAGGAGCCTTTTACTACCCTTAAAGCTGGGTCAGAATCCCTCTCCTGTGCTAATTGTCCCACAGAGACTGGGGGAAGAGAAGTCAGCCTCTCGGAGGAGGTCCAAGCCTCCTAGCAGAGGAGACTGTGTGTGTGTTATTGTGCTCCCTGAGCGTGGACCTCATTCATCTTGGTAGACATTGCTGCGCCATCCATTTTAAATGACATAGAAGCCGACCCGTTTATCAAGATCAGCATACTACTATATTATTATGATTATTTAGCATTTACATAACACTGTATTTGCAAAGTGCTTAATAATAATTTATTTATTACTTCATCTAACTACTCACTAATGGAAAATTCAAGAGGTTGTTTTGAGTTCACTGACCTCAGCTCTGGAGACACCTTAGGCCATTTTCAATTGCTGCCCAAATGCCTGCTGTAAAATGCTTTAATGAAAAACCAGTTGATATATGTATATATATATATATATCTTTATATGTGTGTGTCTGTGTATTTCCTTTTTGGAATTTGTAATTATTGAAACAATAGTCTTAATAATAATAATAAAAATATACATTACTATTATTATAAAATCACTAAATAATACCTTTCTAGAACATATAAAACTGACATAGAACTAAATTCCAATTGCACAGCAGACATGGAAACCACGCATCACCCTTCTAGAAGGGTTTACAGTGGGGCAAAGTGATACACACTTCGAATTCCAGGACTCAGGAGGCTGAAGTCAAGAATTGGCAGTCAGTCTGTGATACATAGCAAGACTGTGTCTCGGAAACAAGCAACAAACAAGGGCTCATAGTTGGCTTAGAGTAGCAGTGTGGGCTGATGGTCTCCGTCAGTTAGCTCTTTCAAAGTCTACTAAGGTGGTGACTGGGCATGTACTGGCATGTAGTGTGTTTTTGCTCAAGTTGAGTCACTTTAAAGGGTAATTTTGTTCCAGAGCTCCTTATTGGATTGGCCAAGACTTTCCCAAGTCTCTGTAGCTATTTCATAGCTTCTGTGCCCAATCATCCTTTTCCTTCATGTTTTTCCAGTCCTGACTTAACTTCAGATCCAGCCAGCTTCTCCAGCTCCTGGTGGTCCACTTCCCCCTGCCCCATGCTAAGCCATGCTGGGTTCGGCAAGTCTCTCTGCAGATTATCATCAATACACGGACAGGAGGTAGCTTTGGTGATTTCAAAGGTCTTTGCACTTTTTCTATCTTGTGAATCTGCTGTGGAGTGAGATTCACTATAATTCTGTGATAAAATACACTGATAAAAGAAATCTGAGAGAAAAAGGATTCATTCTGGCTAACAGTTCAAGGGTACAGCCCATTATGAAAGAGAAGTCATGACAGCAAGCACTTGAGAAAGCAGCTGGTCACATCACATCCACAGCCATGAAACAGCATGATGAACTGAACGCTGGTGCTCCACCAACTTCCTCTTTCTTTTTAAATTATTTTCATTCTATGTGTATGAGTGTATTGCCTGCATGCATGTGAGTGCACCCATGTCATGCAATGCCCTTGTAGGTCAGAAGAGGGCGTCGGATCCCCTGGAACTGGAGTTATGGACAATTGTTAGCCACCATGTGGGTGCTAGGATTCGAACTCCAGTCCTTCTCAAGAAAGCCAATGCTCTTGACCACTGAGCCATCTCTCCATCCCTGCTTCCCCTGACTTATGTAGTCTAGGACCCGAGCTCAGGGAATGACACCCTGCATTAGTGTGGGGTTTTCCACCTCAATTAACCTAATCAAGATAATCCCTCACAGGCATGCCCAGAGGCTAACCAAATCTAAATAATCCCTCACAGGTGTGCCTGGAGGCTTGTCCAGATCCTGCCAAATTGACAGTTAACACTAACTATCAGTCATGGAGATTTTGACTGGAAAGCTCATTGCTCGAGAGAGTATTATTTATACCTGTAGCGATCTGTTAAAATGTAGAAAAATGTATTATGAATATGGATTGATACATGTGAAAATTGTATAACAAGAACTTATCTGTATGGATAAAAACATTTACATCTAACATTATATGATATGCAACATATATAATTAAATGATATAGCTTAAATGAACTAACATATGCATATATGATGGGGGATGGCAGAGAAGGGAGAAATAGGGAGGAGAGGTCTTATTGATAGATGGGGGCAACAGGATTATATTCTGAGATGGTTAAATTTCCTAAGCCTGGGGGTCTCCAACCTTCGCCTATCAAGACACTCTCAGTATTGGAAAGGAAAACAGAAGCAAACCGCCCCAACACCCCAACAGGGAAGTGCTCTGGAGAGTGCACACCTCAGAATCTGGGTAATGCCAGCATCTTATTAGTGGCTCGTAATTGTCCCCTGTGGAGGTCTTTGTTTCTAGGCCAGAAATCAGAACACAAGGCCTGTGCCTTTTCCTGTCATGCCCTGTTTCTTGTTTTCCTTTATATTGTTGTTTTCTAAACCATTTCTGAATGAAACATGGCCTCTCCTTTTCTGCCCTTTTTCTAATTGTCCTTTATTCCTCAGTGGTCCCAGGTCAAAGTTACCATGTCACACATGAAATCTTAGGAATGTAACTAGTATTCTTGAAATTAAAAGTCAGCAAGAATAAAAGCTAGTTATCAAAAGGGTCATGTGTGAGCTTATTGTTGGGGACCGGTTCTGAGAGCTGCCTTAATACTGGCTGAAATAACTCATAGAAGCTATAACTATCATTAATTAAGAAGGGTATATGAAATGTTTAAGAGAACAGTAAGGTAATACCTCAGATTTCCATCTATTGATGTTTTCGGAGGCTGAGTAAAAGAATGTGCATTTCCCAAAGTAACTACAAGTAACAGGGTTCAGAAGTGGTCTTGGGTAAAAACCTAGGCTCAATTTAAATAATGGCTTTAGAGCACGAAGTAAAAATCACTTGTCATTTACAGAGGTGAGCATGAATTGATTCAAACAAGACACATCCCATTCCATCACTTATAACTAATAAGGATATTATTGGAACAGCCCAGAATTAGTTTAAAATAATTTGCTTTAAAATAATAAACAAAAATTCTCTTATTCTTGCTTGGGATCATGATGCTGATCAATCAACCCTCATACTGGAGTGTTTCTGCAAGGTTTGGTCTCAAGTATGAATGTACCTTGTTCAAAGTATGGATGTAAGGACAGCAGTGCAGTGGCATGGCACACAGGCCTCAGAGTCAGACCCTGGGTTCATATCTCAAGTCTCCTGCACACTGGTGTGTCCCTTATGTTCCTTAACCTTTCTGGGGATTTTTCACACACACATGCACACTACAGACACATACGCAAGAGTCAGTAATGTCAGTAATTCCAGCATTCTGGAGGCAGAGTCAGGAGGATCACCTTAAGTTTGAGATGAACTTGGTCTCCATAGAAGTTTCAGGCCACCCTAGGCTATATAACAGCATTATCTCAGTAAAAAAATAGAATAAAGCAGAATAAATAATAAAATAAATGCTGGTCATAGCACACATTTTGAAGAACTGGAATGAGAGTTAAATGAAATAATATTCTGGGTAAAGTATAGTGTCTGGTCAAAGAAACAGTCTGAAAATGATGGTCCTTTATTACACATTAAACACACTGCCTGAGAGTAATGAGCTAATATGTTGGGTGCCAAAATCAGGATCCAAAAAGGTCTCACCAGGCTGGACTCAAGGACCAAATCTAATAGGGTGGCATTTAACAAGGATAAATGTAAAAGCACTGCAATTAGATTCAAACAGCCAGCGGCACAAATGCCCGGTGGGGAGATGGGGTTTATCAACGGTGCACCTGAACAAAGGCTTGGGAGCATTACTGACTCTTTGCTCATTAAGGGTCAATGGTGTGAGGAGCTTGCCGAGAAGCAAAGGTTTCTTAGGCTACATAAAGCAAGTGCATTGTCTGGAACAAAGGAAGAAATAGTGGCTGTGCCCTCTGCCTCTCCCTGGGCCTCACATGTCATCAGCGGTAGAGATAAATGGGGTTCTATCTGAAGACTTAGGACCAGGAAAAAAGACATAAATCCCACCAGAGAAAAACTGGCAAATGTAAGGGAAGCCCATGCAGATTCCGGAATGTATCCATAAACATTTGAAAAGTGGTATGTGCGTAATGGGTGAAATCCCTTTTGATAGCAAATTTCCAGCTCCTTCTCTGCTTCAAGTTGCTCCGCAAAGGACAAGGAAAATGGGTAAGAGTTCCAGAAAGTAGGGCTGCTGTGCCCTATGTAAAGAAGATGCATCCAATCATTAACACTGTCCACAAATGAGAAGGGAGTGAATTCCCTAGGACTGGAGTGGTCCAGGCAAAGGACTGATGGCAAAGAATGCTACCCAGTAATAACGCTGTCCTCTAGAGCAGGCCTGAGTCTGCCTGCCGCAGAAGCCAGGTACATAGGTGGATTTTTCTCTGGGGAGAAGGTTTGTGACCTGCTTTAGATCCTTTCTAGAACCTCAAATTTTAACCCCCAAATAATGAAGATGAACTGAGCTGGAGTATTCTTCTTTCAACATGTATTGAGCTGGGCATGGTGGCACGCACCTTTCTTGCAGCACACTGGAAGCAGTGGCGGGTGGATCTCTGTGAGACCAAGGCCAGCCTGGACTACATAGTGAGTTCCAAGTTGGCTGGGGCTATAGGGAGACCCTGTCTCAAAACAAAACAAAACAAAACAAAACAAATGCTATTTGTTGCTAAACCAGAGAGTATGAACACAGAGTTAAATAAGATTTTGTTTCTACCCCTGTAAAGGAAGCTCCAGTTTGGTGCATTCTGTTAAACGTATAAAGTTCCTTATCTGTGCTGTGATGGGTACTGGGGGTACTGTGCGAGACTGTGGTGAAAGTACTTGAGTGATGTTCACCACCCTTTGGAGGTGATGTACTACCAGCCTCACTAAGGACTCCCAGAGGATGAGGTTTAGTACGATAGACATCCTGCAATCCCCCACCAAGGCTCTGGGAACCATTTATTTCTGACCTCCTCAAAACCCTGTCCCACCTGTTCACAATGGGGCAGGTGTTCTAGGATGTTCTAAAATGAGATGCCATGGAATCTGTAGGAAAATGCCTTCACTCAAGTCCATGAAAACCCAAATCAGCAGCTGCTTGTGCCTGTGAGCATACCCACATTAAACTGCCAAGCTGCTTTATATTTATTTACCCACCTTGTAGTGCCTGTTTATTGGGCCAATAAATCGGAAGCGGTAATATCCACCCATCAAAATCCTACTTCCAGGGCCAGGCTGTCACTTTACGCTCTTCAGAGGTCTCCTCAGGTACTCTGCCCACTGAGAGTACTCTATTCTCTGAACATCTATGGTGTACACCTCTTATTAGACACCTTTTAGATTTTTCCATGGTCCAATGGTATCACTGAGTACTACTGTCAACTATCCTAGAATATGCCCTTTTTTGTTTGGCTTTTGAGACAGAGTCTCACTATGTAACCCTGGTTGACCTGGAACTTGCTATGTAGACCAGGCTGGCCTTGATCTCAGAAATCTGCCCATTGCTGCCTCCCAAGTACTGGGGATTGCAGGTATGTGCCATCATTCCCAGCTTGTTTCAGAACATGCTTAATACATATCCATATATGAATGCAAATTCTCAGGTTTTCCATGGTGTGGCACACTGGGCTTGTTGTACCAGAGTCACAAGATCCAACCATCAAACCTCCAGAGGCCCACCTATGGAAGGAGAATCCTCTACCTGCCAGCCAGAGTCTTACAACCACACTTGAAGAATGACTAACTTGGATGAGGAAATCAAGTAGAAGTTTGAAACAATGGAAATCTAATGGTCAAAGTCTGGCCAGCAACAGTCACAATGGCTCTAACTGGTTCCTACAATGAGTGAAAATCGGACACCTGCCTTCCTGGGTGAGTCTAGCTGTCTATCATCTGGATATGAGGTGCCAAGCCCACAGGCTTTGGGGAAGTATCTCTGGGCATGAACCAGGCCTTCCCTGACAATGTCCCTTTGAGTCCAAGCCACTACCTCTGCTTAAAGCTAGCCGAGATTCTTCAAATGCTAAAGAGTATACATATGAAGAATTTCTTTACCTAATCTGTGCATTTCCCAACCCCAAAATGGTAGTGCTTCTTTGTCCCCTTTCTGTCCTTTGGGCATTTATAAATAAACCAGGTTCTTGAGGCACCTGAATGCATAGTTTCTCCTCCTGTCTTTTAGTACACATAGGGTCCTTGTGGGTGGTACAACCCCCTGAATCCAGGTCTAAACTCTGACTCAGAGCGGGTAAGCTGACATCCTTACAGAAGCCTGCCCCTTCGTCTGGGACATCTGTGCTGCTTCTCCCATTCACCACTGGCAAGAAGTAGACAACACCAAGTGGGTCAGCCTCCCTCACTGTACTCCTGCAGAGGCCTGATGCTGCACCTAAGAAACAAAGGACATCTTAATGTGGACACTGGCTATCAAGACAGTTCTCTCAGTGGCCCTGGACTCTGGCTTTATTGGAACCCATCAGTTGTTTTCTTAGGCTAGTACTGTGCATGTCTGGAAATCTCCTCTTGGTTGGAAGCCTCTCTATTCTTTCTCTTTCCCCATTTTCTCTTCTTCCAACCGCACAAAACGCTTGAGGCCCACTGGAGACCTAACATTTGTCTGTTTTGAGAATAGATGAGTATTTATTAGAATTAAACAGCTGTGAGCTCTGTGATATTTAGATGGGTATTAGGAGGATGCATGAGACGAAGATAATGCCGGGTCTTTTTGTCTGTAAACCAGTCTGGGCTTAGTTACTGAGGGGATTTCTTGGGTCTCCTGTGAGAACCAGATACAGTTAATTTCCTGCAAAAGCTGCGGGCTGGGCCACGCTGATATTGCAGTGTTATTTAGAATAGAAAGGTCAGGCCTGAGATTGAATAATCATTGACAAGAAATCCACAGGGGATAGAAAGCAGTTGGTGAGCAGTGACTGACTTCCTTCTCCCTTCCCCCTTCCCTTCCTTCCTGGGTATCTGGCTGATTCTGGGGTTTGTTTGGTATTCTTTCTGCAAGTGTTTCCTGAATGCTCAGCCATTAGGAAAGGTGTATTGAGACAAAGGGGGACACCTTCCAGGCCATCACTGGAGATGAGCCATTCAATCTTACAGACTGGATGTACCTATTCTGGGCCATTAGCCTTAGGCACCTGTTTGTGACATTTTAGTCAACATATGGTAAGTTTTATCCTGGATACCTTAAAGTACTTTGTCCCCAAATAGAATGTTTTGTTTTTCTGACTGATCTCTGAGCCCTATTTTAAAATCTTCCCTGTGTATGAAACAAAATACCAGACTTTGAGAAGCACAGAGAAGAATCAGATGAATGGAACATCTGCTATGTGCTTGTCAGGCCTGGACTGGGCTCTTTGCACACAGTAGTTCATGAATCACTTTCGTCTGAGAGTCCTGCTTTACAAGGAAATAAAGTAGAGGGCACAGAGAAGCTGGATAACTTGTTTGAGATTTCTCAGCACCTACACAGAGGAATGAAGATTGAAACCTAGAGGTCTCTGGGTAAGACACTCATTCCATGTGTCAAGTTTCCTAATACTGTCTTCCTTCCCTTTAATCCATATACCTGAGAGCATTTCTTAGAAATCCTTGTTTTTAATAAGAGGATTATTGCTGAAAGCCATCATTAGCCATCCTATCAGAAATATGACCCCACAAATTAGAAGATGTAGAGTTACATTCAACTTGTAAAGAATATTGTTAGATTAGGGGAAAGCTGACCTCCTTTCTGAATTGCAGATGTTATAGAATTTATTTATTTTGAAATTAAATTAATTTAAAAGTTAGGCTTGGCAAGAGGACTGGGAGTTTGAGACCAGCTCAGGATGCATTTTATTAAGTTTCAAAGAAACAAAAGCAAATCTGGTCATAGGTGGTTCACCCCAATAATCTTAGCACTTGGGAGGCTGAGGCAGGAGGATTGCCATAAGTTTGGGCCAACCTGAGTTACAGAGTGAGACCTTGTCTCAAACACACACACACACACACACATCAAAACAAATAAAAAACATAAATGAATAAATAGAAATGTAGTTAGGCATTGGGATGATTCTTCAAACTTAGAGGCCATTTTGTTTAATTTGAGACTGTTAAGGGCACACATAATAAAACAATCAACAAATCATCCATCAGTTATCAACTGTGAATCAGCAACTAGGTCATGGTCAAAGTTATCCTGAGGTTTGTGACTGGAGTCACATAAGGATCAGAGTACATTCTTCTGATAGAATAAGGAAAGGTATAGGGTTAAAAGGCCAGGGTGGGAATGCTATCTCCAGGCATCTCATAATCTAGGCAAAACTACTGATGGGAATGTCACTCAAAGATGACTTCTTGGCACAGTGGCTTTGAGACTGTCTGTCTGTTGCTATGCAGTGTCATCAGAGTGTCCTGGCATCTGATGACACTTTCTCTGCTTTCTGAGACTCCATGGCTGGATCATACAGGAAGGGACAGCAGCCTCTTACCCAGGTCCCTTGCACCCTTAGCAGACAAAGCCACAAATAGGAATAGCCTCACCATATCATTAAATTACAGAGTCATCTCCTTTATCCTGGTTGATGCAAATCCAACTCCTTTATAGAGATGCAGCACAATGATCCCTGTTATCAAGCCAGTTATAGAATAATAAATACAAACATCGATTTGGCTTTGGGTTTTAAAACACAGCACCAGTGTTTAAAGGCCATGATATGGTGACTAGTATAAAGACAAGAATCTCAGAGTTCCAAGCTGACCTCTGGGTTGGCCTTGCTGAGATGTCTTGCCTTGCATCTATGTCCTGAAGCTATAGCATGCAAGGGTATATGCCCTTGACAGTCTATCTGTTTAAAAGCCCTGAGTTCTTTAATGCAGAAAGATGGCTGCTCTTGTCCCTCTCAGCTTTCTTTCCGGAGCTCCCAATCTCACTCTCAGCTGAGAACTATTCTGTCATTCTGCCTGTTCTTGGATCTCAGCAGTGAGAGTGGATAGGGCAGTAGATGCTCAGATCAGGAGCCTGTGTGTCCAGGAAGATGCGGTGCTCTAGAACAGTCAACAGCTCCGACTCTGAAGCCAGATACAGCTCCTCTGCTTTGCATCTTTTGTAAATCAGCTTTGTTTAAAAATATTTATTTTATTATTTTATTTTATGTGTATGATCATTTTGCCTACATGTGTGTAGGTACATCGCATATGCGCAATGCCCATAGAGACCAGAGTGGGTGTCAGATCCCCTGGAACTGGAGTTAGTGATGGTTGGTAGCCATCATATGGGTGCTGGAAACAGAACCTGGGTCCTCTGCAAGAGCAGTCACTGGTTTTAACCACTGAGCCATCTCTCCATGCCCTGCTTTGTATTTGCACCTTCCAGACAGTTGCTCAGTCTCTCTGAGCATCAATTTTTTTTAAATTTCTAATGGGTAGAATGACAGCAGCTTCTTAAAGTTGTTGAAAAAAATTAAATAAGTAGATAAGTGCAAAGTCCATGAAACTGTGTAGTTCACCATAATCACAATGATGTGTGGTATAGCTTTTCCTGCTCCACTATATGGCTGTACCTTAAAAGCACCTTTTCCGCATCAAGGACACTGGTGTGCATAGGAACTAACTAGGAGGCGATTTGTGGGGAGTTCTGACATAGCTTGCTTAGTGGACACTTCAGGCTTCCAGGATCACAATCCTGAACCATTGTCTAGATGGGATTCCACAAGCAAACCTTGAAATATGCCTTTGATCTGCTTTAGGGCAGCATGTACTGAGTCACTGATTTAACGTGCATTTATTGCACACCTCTATGAGCCAGATACGTCCTTAAGCAATTACTCCATAGTCCCCGTATCTGGGTTTTATCATTTACGGAATGCAAATTGTGACACCTGTCCCATCTGGCTCACACAACTCTTGTGCATCTCCAAAGGGCTATGCCAGCACAACTTTTGAAATGCTAGACATATTGGTGGTACCAATATTATAAAGACGACTAGTGCTACTTCTGTAGATTGGTGGCCCTGTTGTCAGATGGCAATCCCCCACACCCCCTGCAAGTGCAGAGCAAAACTAGATGAGGATGACCTCAAGAACACAGTCTCCATGGCACCATCTGGCATCCTTTCGGCCTTTGATTTATCAGCGTACATCTCTCCCCATGCAATACCATAAAGGCAGGTTGTATGACACCTTTACTGTCTGGCAAAATGTGGGGCAGGCATGATCTTATGCATACAGGGACAAAGAATGAAGGCTCACCTCTCCCCCTCCTGCTGGCTTCTCAGGCTGCACCAGACCACAGGTGCTGCTCAGGAACAGCTGGCCACTCTAGCTTCCCTGGGAAAGCTAAGGCTGAGCCCAGGGCAGGAGTAGGATGGTCAAGGTCCAGCCAGGTTGGATGTGCTTCTAAACTCTCACCTCCCCTCTTCCAGTTTGTTCTGGTGGCTGCCATCCCTGAAGTTTATAGGTATCATTACCCATGAAAAATCTGTTCCATCTGAAGATAGTCTGGGTTGGGGATGGGTGGCAGATTGCAATTTAATGACCAGATTACAATATGCTAAAGCAAACAAATAAATAAATAAAAAGCCCAGCAGCCTGGAGCTCCACAATTCATTCTGTGGGCAACAGAGGCTGGGGCTTCAGGGACCAGCTTGTAATTCACCCCATCGGCAGGTTTAGTAGCCTGTTACTGTATGACCACAAGGGGAAACAGCTCTCGGAGAAAGATTTACTCTGAGTGCCACTGGAGGCTGAAGGGCTAGGGGCCAGGAGCAGAGGGCCTGAGAAATGAATATCTTGGTGCTAACTACGGAAAATAACAGGTTCTAAAGTGACCCATCCAACAGCAGAGGTCCACAGTTCTCTCCTCTTCTGAGTGTCCCCAGCTCTCTTCATAGCTCATCATGGCCAAGCCACTTCTCTCCATAGCAAAGGAACCCAAAGGGACAATGCTGCTCATCATAGGGGAGGTTTGGTTTTCTATTTCTGTATCATAACAGACTCTGTTCCTTTCTAAAGGAAGAGAATGTGGAATTTTTTTGCTATTCCTGATTTTAGGTACAAAGTAACTACTCAATAAGCAAATGGAAGGGTGAGTGAATGAATTATTATGGGTCATGGATTACATCCCTTATTAAGAACCACAGCTGTTCCTTGGTATCCACCAGGGACTGGTCCAGGTTCCCAGCAGATACCTAATACCTATAAAGTAGTATAGTATTCTCATATAACCTGAATATACCCTGCTATACTTTAAATTAGCTCTGAATGACTCATAATACTGAATACAATATAAATGTTGTTTAAATCACTGTTATTTCATCTAGGGAATAATGACCCAAAAGTCTGTATCTGTTCAGTAGAGATGTGATTCAAAAATATTTTTGATCCTCCGTTGGACTTACAGATATAGAACCCCCAGGTGTGAAGGGCTAGCTGTACTCTGGTAGGCACTCTTGGAGAAAGAAGACAGGGTGGGAACATGGCAGCAAAGTCCCCCTCGACCTCTTTGGCCCTGTTGTCTTCCCTAGAGACTGTCCTTTGCTCGTTCTGGCCTCCAGGTTCTGGTCCCTGCCAGTACCTCACATGGAACACACCCCTGTATCTTCTGGTCCCTCTGCTAACAATTCTTTTTGTCCATCATTGTATGTTTAACTACTTTGTCAGCTTGAGCATCTGAGGCAATTCCTCAAGAAGACGTTGTGATTCTATTGACTAGTCCAGTGCTCTCCATTACAGTTCATAAGATCACAAATCCATCTCACCTCTCAGTAGATTGTGAGCATACTAACAGGAAGGACTAGGTATTGTGTGTGTGTGTGTGTGTGTGTGTGTGTGTGTGTGTGTGTGTAGAGACAACAGGTCAACCTCCTGTGTCATTCTTCAAGATCACTTTTACCTTATATTTTGAGACAGGGTCAGTGAGTATCAGGGATCTATCTCCCTGTCTCTACTTCCCCATTGCTGAGATCACAAGCATGTGATCACTTCTGATTTTCTTCTATGTTTTCTGAAGAACAAACTCAGGTCCTTGTGCTTGTACCACAAGTACTTTACCAAGCAAGCCATCTTCCCAGACTTGCTTATTTCTATTCTTCATTTGTCACCCAGTACCCAGAACAACACGTTTCACAGCAGGCTTCAGGAAACATTTGGTCATTAGTAGACTGGACCATCTCCCTAGGACTCTCTTCAAAGATGGAAGGGTAAGCATGAAGCCCCACCCACTCTATCCTGCCCCTGGATGACCTATCACCATTGCCCTCCATTGAAACGTGGTGACAGCAACAAATCTCCACAGAACTCAAGTGTAGAAAAGATGAGGCAGCTCCCTGCCAGAGCCTGGCGTGCTGTGGATTGCCGCTGTGCTTGAAGGCAGAGAAAGGTGAGGAGTTCTGAGGTCATCATTCATTTCTACCCTTTGGGGAAGCTTTTTTTTTTCTATTCACACTCAGCAAATGATGCTCTTGTACCAATAACAAATGTCAAATGCTCTGCCTGGGACTTGGGGGAAACAGAGCATTAGCAAAGGAGGAGCTAACCAGTGAAAAGGACATGATTTCTGTTTAAGGACAGAGAAGCCAAGTAACAAAGGTCATCCAGAGACACAAGGGAGACAGCTTTGCATCAACAACCACAACTGCAGAAGAAGAAAAAAATACACCCACAGCAACCTGTGATCGTCTTGCAATCCCTGCTTTCTAGAATCTTCCACTGAGCTTCCCTCTTAGGTTTTGGCGCTACCCTCAGCTCTCAGCACTGTGTTATATGTGGGCAACCATCCTGGCTGGGCCAAGCACTGGGGAAATTACAGGTGGGCCATGAGTGCTGCAGATGAAACCTCACTCAAGATGTTAAACAGCATCACTGATAAAGGCACTGAGGTTCCAACTCATGGTGGTTTGGCTCCTATTATAGTTCCTTGTTCCCTTATTCATCTTGGCAACTGTGAACCAAGCTCAGTGGTACGTGTGGGAGTAGTGGTTCAGTCTTCTCCCATACTAGGTTGTAATTGGAATAATGTCTTATTCACCTTTTCATTCCCACTGAGGGCAAATGTCTGTGAGCTAAGCAGAAATGAGGTTGGGGCTCTCAATTTACAAGGAAGGCAGAAAGACTATACCATCAATAGTACATGTGAGAGATGAGCAGAGTACTGTGGAAACTCGTGGGAATAGGGGACATCTGCACTGAGCAGTGTAATCAAGGAAAGGGATCTGGGAAGGAGGGTGTCCATCCAGACAAAGATATTTATATATTTGCGGGTGAAGGCAAAACACTATGTGTACATGCACAGTGTTTGAGTATACATGTTTGTGTATGGGTGTGCATATACATGTATGTGGAGGCCACCTGTCAAACTTGGGTGTCATTCCTCATGAGCTATCTATCTATCTTGCTTTTTGAGATGGGGTATTCCATTGGCCTGAAATATACCAATTCAGCTAGGCAGGCTGGTCAGCAAATCCCAGGGAGCCACCTATCTCCACCTCACCAGTGTTGGGATTACAAACGTGCCACTGCCCCGGGCCTTTTCTACGTGGGTTCTGGGGATCAAACTCAGATCTTAATACTTGCATGGCAAACACTTGAACAACCGAGTTATTTCTCCAGCTCCTGCTAGGCACTTTTTATCATACCAGGATGTCTCTGGGACCATACCATCATCCATCATGTGCTCCAAATACTGCTGTTGTCTCCTAGGTGGCTTCTTATTTCCAAGCTTGCTTGCCTGTGGTCTGTTCACACCTCCCAGAGTTAGACTCTTAAACCTAATTCCCATTATATCATTCTTGCACTCCAAATCCTAAGACCTCCAGGCTCGTACCCCTAGAAAGAGCCAAAGTCCTTAGGTCTACCTTTCTAGTCACCATTTTTTAAAAAACTATAAATTCTAATAACTTTCTCTGCACTGATCCAGACATCCTGACTCTGCAATTTCTTAAACTGAGTAGATGTTCTCCTGTCTCAGAGTCTTTGCACTGTTCTCTTCCTGGAATAATCATCTCAGGTATCCTAATGGGTTGGGCTCCAGCTCCTTCGGCTGTTAGCTCAAATCACCTCTTCAGCCAGTCCTCTCCGCCACCTTATCATGATTCCACATTCCCCTACTCTCCTTCCTGCCTTTTCTCCGCTTTGGTTCATGTATTTATTTACCGGGGGCTTTTCTTCACCCTGGAATCTAAACCCCTTCCTTCACAACAGGGAACTGAGTCAAGTGGTGTGCCTCACATCTTTAGGCATGTCCAACCTGAGATTAAAGAGAGTTAGGAATACAGCCCAACACAAAAATCATAGAATTGCTCAAAATTACTTAAATTAGAGCTCCCATAGGTGGAATTGGGAAAATTTGGAAGCGCCCACTTCCCAGTTGTTTCTGACCTTAGCCTCTGGTGTATATAGAGGTAGACAGAGCTTTTTGAGGATATGCTACAGCTAAATAAACACTGTAAAGACTTCTTTGTGGATTTTACATTGAAAACACAGTGCTATGTTTGTGATCTTTCCTACGTTCAGTGTTCGGTGTGAAATCGTTGTAGATCCAGAGCTGAGTAAAGTGAAAGAAAATATGCCGTGTGTTATTGAGGACAACCTGTGCACATGTGGGTGTATTCATTCTTCAATGTGCTTCATAATTTCTTAACTACCTGTATATATGTACATGTGGGAGTGGGAGTTGGTGGGGTGTGTTTCCAATTGGTCTGCTTGTTGTGGTTTCTTAGAGGTGGTGTAGGTCGTGCTACTGTCAGGCTTTTCTTGTCAAGACCATCACAGTTTTTTGGTGTGTATTGATGTGTCTTGTGTTGTATTAAAATATATTCTAATAAAAAAATACTTAAATTATTAATTACTTAAGTAATAAGTAATTACTTAAAATGTTATGAGACTTTTCTGTGATTATTTTTGGTATGTGTTCGCGTGTGTGTGTGTGTGTGTGTGTGTGTGTGTGTGTGTGTGTGTAAGTGCCCATGCATGTGGGTGCGCATGCATGTGGAAGCCAGAAGTCAATCAATGTCGGTGTCTTCCTCAGTTGCTCTCTACTGTGTATATTTAAAAACATTTATTTATTTATTTTTATTTTACATGTATGAGTGTTTTGCCTGCCTGTATGTAAGTGCACGCATGTGGTGCAGTGTCCACAGAGGCCAGAATAGGGAATCAGATCCTCTGGAAATGGAGTTATGGATGGTTGTTCGCCACCACGTGGGTGTTGGGAATGGAACCCAGGTCCTCTGCAAGAGCAGCTAGTGCTCTCAACTGCTAAGCCATCTCTCCAACCTCTCTGCCTTATATTTTTGAGACAGGGTCTAATTGAACTTTGAGCTCACTGACTTGGCTAGGCTGGCTGGGCCTTGAGCCCAGGGATCCCTCTGTCTCTACCTTCCCAGAACTGGGATTTCACGTATACATCACCATGCTTTTAGGAGTCTGGGAGATTAAATTCAGGTGTTCATGTTTGCATGGTAAGTACTTTACTACTAGCTATCACTCCATCCTCTCAATAACCTAACTTTTAAAAACAAACCACAGACTTGCCACTTGGAAGTAAGTTTGTGGGAACTGCTCTTGAATGATCCTGAGGTAAGAAGTTTGATTTTAGAACCACTCCATGCTTCCTCTGAGCCCTCTGTCTCTTATTGCCTCATTTTGGGTTTTGTAATACAAAAGTGCTGAGCTCTCCCTTTAGAGGAATGAGAAAGCCTGTGTTGTCTTTACCTGAGTGGCTTCACCCTCTCCCCTCTCCTTTTCTTCCCCTCCTCTAACACTTCTCCTTTAACTGCTATCTTGTTCCTCTGTACCCCTCTTCTTGTTTTCTTCTCTACCATCTCCTTTTAGGGCCCTCTCTATATCCTCTTTATCCTTCTGTTTTCCCCTTTTTCTTGTCTCCTTTTCCTTTCTCCTTTCCTGCCTTAGTCCCTCTGTCATCCTTCCTCTCTCCTTGCCTCTCTTCCTGCTTCCTGTTCCTGAACACCTGCTAAGTGTCCAGCCAGAATGGCACTTAGTTCTACTTTTCTCTGTGTTTAAGAGATATGTGGTCCCTCCAGGTCTGTCTACTGACACAAGGAGATGAGATATTTAAGGACAATTCGAGGCAGAGCCAAACACAGCCCAGAGGAACTTGGAGGAGGGAAAGGTGATTGCAAAGCACAGAGCTATCCTAGAGGTGATCGACACCTGCCTGAAGATTTAACTGCAACTGTAAGTGTGTCAACCATCCTTCCAGGTGGCTGAGATCATGGTGTCGTGAACAAAGGAAAAAGACCAAAAGAAAACAAGTTGGGGAACTCTGCAGGTGCTAAGAGAGGACAAGTTTGGCTGAGGCCAACAGTTTTAAGTCTGCAAGATAAAAAGAGGAAAGATTTATAAAGGCCCCTCCAAATTCTAAGTATTTCTGTGCTGGTTGTTTTTTGTTAACTTGGCACAAACTGGAGTTGCCTGGAAAGAGGGAACTTCAATTGAGGAATTTCCTTCTAGGCTTGCTGGTGGTCATTGCGTGAGGCTTATTCATAGTTGCTGGTTGATGCAGGAGGGCCAAGCCCACTGTGGGTAGTGCCAGCCTGGGGAGATGGGCCTGGATTGTATAAGAAAGGTACCTGAGCAAGTCAGGGGAAGCAAGCCAGTAAGCAGCATTCTTCCACAGTCTCTGCTTCAGTTTCTACCTCCAGGTTCCTACCTTGAGCTCCTGCCTGGGCTTCCCTCAATTATGGACTGCCACTTGGAAATGTAAGATGAAAATAAACCCATTCCAAGTTTGTTTGTTCTTTCTTCTTCCTTTTTTGGTCTTTTTGAGAGAGGGTCTCCTTGTAGCCCCAGCTGGCCTGGAACTTGCCATGTAAACCAGTCTGGCCTCCAACTCACAGACAGCCACCAGCCTCTGCCTCCTGAGTGCTGGGATTAAAGGTGTGTGACACCATGCCTGGATCCCAAGTTGTTTTTGGTCAGAGTATTTTATCATATCAATTGCAAACAAACTTAGAACAACTCATTTTCTTTCATTTAAACATTGTTTTCTTTGTCTCTACAGAGGAAACTGAATCTACATATGTGTTTTTAAGACCAGTCACTGATGGTTCTTAGTAATCTTGGGCACTGGCTATTATTCCTTTCCTATTAGTTTTGAGTGTTGGAGATTCCTGCCTCGCACCCTTCCACTTCTTCATGATGTGGCTCATTTCAAACAGTCAGGTCAGAACATTTCCTCAGCAGTTTTCTTAGCTTCCTGTTGTTCTGCCCCATTGATGAGATTAATTATTTCAAGTGTTTCAGCAATAAGAACTTTCTTATTTTAATCCATATTCAGTCTAATTCTGTTTCCTCTTGGTTTATGGATTTGTTAAATGAACATCAAAATTTTAAATTCTTCCCCAAACATCTACAAATACAGCTACAGTCTGAGTACCAAGAGGTTACAGTTGACTTTTGCTCAGTCTTTAACATGTTTTGACCTACTCTTCTGTCTTCAGGGAATGCAAAGTATCATTTGGCATACAGGGTGTGGTCCTTGCATGCTTGATCACTTTAGAGCTATAGGGTGGGTGGACAAAATCTTGTCTGGGTGGTTATTACTATGCCCCAAGCAACAACCCCCTGAAATACCAGCCCAGGAAACTCAGAATTCTCAGCAGAGATTTTACTATTGACATAGAATGGGTATTGCCCCTGCAAGGAAAGTCTCAAGCAGGAACTGTAGAAACTGAATAAAATATCATGTGTGAAATTGAAAAATAAAGAAATGGGGACTGGAGAGATGGCTCAGCAGTTAAGAGCACTGGGTGCTTTTGCAGAGGATATGGATTTGGACAACCATCGGTAATCCAGTTCCAGGGGATCTGATGCCCTCTACTCGCCTCTGTGGGCACTGGTTACAAGTGGTTCAGACAAAAGACTCATACACATAAAATAAAAATAAAATAGTAAAGTGGGAAGAAACAGGACAGCAGATCTACGAATAAAAGCTGGTTTTTATGCTGCTGAAGGTCAGGATGTAGCAATGATTGGGGTAAAGTTGAGAGCACAGGACAAGTGGTTAATGAATTGGAATCAGGTGCTGAGGGTCTTGCATCAGCTAGTGGAGAATGTGGACATGAAGGAAGCCCAACCTTCTTGGGGCCTATAGCCAGGTCTGTCCTTGGATATGTCTGGCAGCTGGTTCAGGCCAGGCTTCCCCAGAACATCCTTTGTGCTTGCTCCACGTGGAGAGTTGATTCCCATTCAGCTGTTGCTCCTTGTATTGACTGGTAAGAAGCTGGAAATCTCTGACCTTCAGTTTAAGTTAGAGTTTCTGAGAGAGTTTACAAATCAACCCAAATGCTAGCAGTTGGAGAGCAGTTTCACCGGAGGGGAAAATTTACATATTGAGGCATTTTGTGCATCTTTTCTCCCTAAGGTTAAATCTTTGCCATCTTGGTAGTAGGAAGACCAGAACGTGAGCAAGAGGAAGAAGTACGGATTCAAACTCGGCAGCACACACTTTAGTGAGTTTGCAGTTTTACCCTAGACTAACTGCCTGTTTGGCTCTAAAGCATGAAGTCTATTATTTGTTTGAAGAATATAAAATTTTCTTAATATAAAACCTTGACAGGTCAGAATATTTCTGCCAGCCTTTGGTTAGAAGCTATACTTTCTTTGGACTTCATTTATTCATGTGGACCTTTAGATTGTCTAAGAGGAGTGTGTCACAGTGCATCATCCACCACAAATTCTTCCTTTTCTTTGATGGAAAAGCTGAATCTGTGAAGGAAACAGGGGTAATACCTATGACTCTTACCACAGGAATGCAAGTTAGCTTCTTAGGAAGAGTTGTGGGTCTCAGAAATTTTGATTTCTACTGGATCCCATCTCTCTCTCTCTCTCTCTCTCTCTCTCTCTCTCTCTCTCTCTCTCTCTCTCTCTTCTCTCTCTCTCTCTCTCTCTCTCTCTCTCTCTCTCTCTCTCTGTTTTCTCTGTCTATGCACAGGGGGGAAATTCTAGTGGTGGTTGGAAGGGCAGTTCTTGAAGCCAAGAAACGGGGGCCCTCAACATATCATGTGGTCTTCTACTCTACGGTTAAGGTGAAAAAATATTTTAGTGTATTTTTACCAACTCAAGGCTACAAAATACCTCTAAGAGGCACAGACCTAGACTACTCTCCCTGGGAATCAGGCAGTCAGATTTCAAGAAGAAATGGGATCTATAATGCTTTAAATTTGTAATTTTATGATCAACATAGAAACTGTGGGAAGGTGAAGGAGAAATGATAGAAGGCACATTGAGCAGAGACAGGACAAGGCCTTTGCAGCCAAGCTAGAAAGCCTGGAAAACAGAGATTGGAACAGGTAGGAGGAGGAGGAAGGAGAAAGGAAGAGAAGGAGGGGAAGAGAGGATGGGAGGGAGGGGCGAGAGAAGGGAAGGGGAGGGGCGAAGTTATTATTGTAGCTAATGTTTCTTTACAATAGAACCAAGAAAGAGCAGAGTATTCTCACTGGCAACAGTTCAAGGATGACAATATGCCCAGGGAAATATATTGGAGGAATGACACTAATAAGAAACACATTTTTCACCTTTACTGTTTGACAGGCACAGCTCTGAGTGCTATACATGTATTAACTCATTTAATCCTTCCAAGAGCCCTGTGAGGTAGATACTCATATTAACTGCATCTCATTGAGGAGATAGAGATAAGAGAGATTAAACAATCTATCGAAGGTCATGGATCCAGTGATAAAATGGAAAACACACCCTGGCTGAGTATCCTCATCTGACAAGCTGGGGAACAGCGGTGTTTTGGTATTTTGCATTTTTTCATATTTTGAAATATTTTCATAGATATAGTGAGTTATATTGGGAAGGGACTCCAACTCTAAACGCATAATTCATTTGTAATAGATGTACCTTATACTCCCTTCGTAGCACATTAGCTCAAAATGTTTTGGATTTTTGGAGCACTCTGGGTTTCAGACATTTCAGATTAGAGAGTCTCTACTTAACATTTGGTCTTTGCCTCTGTTCTTCATTCAGAGCTGCTGAATCTTCTGAATTCTTTGGGGTTTTCTGAGTGATGAGAGAGGACAGTGCTTTGTTCTAAGGAGAGGACGGTCAGCAGCTTAATAGCAATGGAGTTGGTCACCCAAGAGTCCAAGGCTGACTAGAAGCCTGGAACTTTCAGCATTGTCCCTTCAACCTCTGTGTTGACCACCATTAGCCTGAGCCTCAATCATTTTAAGCAATGAAACCGCCTCAAAAATCCCTAAACAATAGGGACTAGGGGGTTCTGAGTTGGTGAACACTTCCACATGAAGGGAAACTGCCCCTCCCAGACTCTACATGGACAAAATCTTTTGCTCTTAGGACCCTTCCAGATTTCACCCTATGTCACTCTTCATCTGGCTGTTCATGTGTATCCTTTACGACAAATGAAGACATATAAATGGAGTGGCTTCCTTAGTCCCATGAGTTGTTTCAGCAATTTGTTGAACCTGAAGAAGGGCAAACCCCAACTTAAAGCTGACTGTCAGAACTGACAATTGCCTGGTATGAGGGGAGTCTTTGGGACTGACCCTTAACCCTATTCCAAGCAACTAGTGTCAGATTTGGCTTGGTGTATAAGCTGTCTAGTTGATGCTAGAATGTGTTTTGGTGTGGAAAAGCTCTTGTTTGGCATTAGACACTCTTTTGGTGTTAGGAATGGTGTCATTAGAGCTGGTACTTAAGGCAGTGTGATCTGGCTATTAGGAACTCAGTGAGTAAATTGCATGTAGACCATGCAAGAAGGTATCTAGAAAGCCAGAAAGCACCAAAGCAGCAACTAGGAAGCAGTGGTGAGCACAACCAGAGTTCTCATGAAATACTCAGAAAGGCTCCCTTGGAGATCCCCAAAACATGGGCAATTTTGACAGCAATAAATCAGGAAGAGCATGGTAAAACACTTCAAAATAGTGTGCTGGACAGCTTTAGTGTCAACCTGACACACCTGGGTTGAGGAAGCCTCAACTGGGGAATTGCCTCCATTGGACTGGCATGTGGCCATGTCTGTAGGGCATTTTTTTGATTATTGAGTGATGTGGGAGGGCCCAGCCCACTGTGGGTGATGCCACCCCTGGGCAGGTGGGCAGGGCATACATTGTATAAGAAAACAGGTTGAGTGAGGGCCAGAGGAGCAAACCAGTAAGCAGTGTTCCTCCATGGCCTGTGGTCCAATTTCTATCTCTAGGTTATTGCCTTTAGTTCCTACCTTGGGTTCCCTGATGAACTGTGACCCAGGAAATTAAGCTGAATAAACTCTTTTCTCCCCAAGTTGTTATTGGTCAGAGTATTTTGTCATAGCAATGGAGAACCAAATTAGAACAAATAGTGAATTTGAACATATCAGTTTCTATGTGTAGAGAAACAGTCACGTCATGGATTCTAAAGATGTAAGCCAGGACATGGGACCTTTAGGAAGGATCCTGGTGGGGAAGAAACCATTGCAGGGAAGCTTGTTAGAGCACAGGGAGTATTATTGACAGTGTTATTGAATTTGAAGACTTAAAGCTGAACAGGACTCATTGAGACACCAGGGACTTTGGACAGACCCAGAATTTAGAAAAAAAGATTAAAAAATGAAGTTTAAGAAAGTGTGTTAGAGAAACAAGTATCTGGAACCATGAGCAAAGAGAATGGCCTCTACATAGAGATGGAAGAGATGGAGCTCAGGAAAGGACAATGCCTGAATATTTTAAAATCTACCAGCTCTGCCTAAAAGGAGCTGGGGAGACCAGGAGATAAACATTAGGGGCAAATGCCAGGAAGGAGTCTGTGGACAGAGGAGCAGCCCCAGTCACTCAGGCCCAGGCCTGCAGAGCTGAGGGAGGGTGACACTATGGGGATGTGTAGTCAGGGTACAGCCCAGTGCTGGGTGGTGTCCATAGAACTTGGGCTCAGGAATTGAAGGATGACTCTATTTGGGACAAGGGGAAAGTCCAGAAAAGGTCTTAAACTGGATACCTTGCTGGAAAGGAAGAGGCAGAGGCACAGTGGTAAAGGGATCAGAGACAGGAATGCAGGACTTAATGGAAAATGGAAACTAAGCAACTTTTAGATATGTATATGAGTGCCCAGGGAAGAAGGAAGCCTCAAGTCAGCCTGTGGACTAGAGAGGACCCGTTTTTACATTTGTGAAATTTTCACAGACATGAATATTTCAAAGGTCATTCTCAGGGAGAGGAGGCAGAATGCGTAGATTGGATTGTTTCCCTCAGGATATAGGAAGCAGAGTGCAAAATTAACCTCTTGTTGGTGGCTTTTTCTCAACATGACAATTAACAACAAACCAGTGTCCTAAGACTGAAAGATTTCACTTTTACTTTTTTCATGTACACTCTATTTTCCTTGTTTTCTCATGAAATCATCAAAGCTTTGCCAAGGTCATTCATGGGCAATAGTCACACGGCACCCTGCTCAAGGTCCTGGACTCTGCTGTGTGTTTTAATTTTGTGGATAAGGCTGGTCCAAGGAAATCAGTCGTATGCTTTGTATGTGGCTTTTTAGAAAAAGTGGAATCCTATCCTAGAACTCAAGGTTAGATTAACTGAGCTTTGGATAGACCACAGCAGCTACCCTGTTCTGGCAGATGCAGCCTCTGCTGCCTCCTTACAAGGCCCTAGACCCTACTGTGCCAACGGAATAAGAGCGTACTTACACATAATGAGCACAGCAGGAAATCAGAGAGACAGAGCTGTAGATTAACATCCCTTTGAATTCTAATTTATAAGGGAAGGAAGACTTTATTTTGAACTTTAATTTCTCTCTGGGTACTTATTAATGAGAGATTCATATCTGAATACACGCTAGTACTTGGGGCCTTTAATGTTATGAATGGAGTACATGTTAGTAAGTCTGTTGAACCACATTAGAAACTATGGCTGGACAGCAAGGGGTAAGGGAGTGAATTCAGCAGAGGGAACAGTGTAACCTAAACATTAATGAATGGCTCCATCTAATCTATTCCGAGTCTCCTAGGAGCAAAACCTGAATTGGGTCTTGCCTGGGTCCCAGGAGATACACAAGGATAGAGTTTCCTCAAAGCAGTGTCCTGGGCAACACTGATGTCCTAACCCATTTTGACTTCTATTTACCACTTCTGGTGGCCATGGAAGTCTACTTAAAGTAGGAGGTCATAGATTGCATCTCACTGGGCACAGTGGCCTCTACTACACTTGGTTCTTGATCTACGTGTGTCTTAACTTCTGTGCAGGAACAACAGGGAAGTCCTCAGAGTACAGCCTCCTTTTTTCCCATCTGGTCCTCTGTTCAGAGAGCTAGGTTACCCACAAGCTCCTCCAACTCACCCAGTGGACATGTTCTAGAACTGAGTTCTTGTGCCACTTGCCACACAATGACTTGAACGCACAAGAAAGGAGATATTTTGATGCCAAGTAGACAGAACATTGATATTTTGCTGTGTTTCTTTTTCCAAAGTAGACAATGGTAGAGATCTATATGGATATATAGGAATCTATGGTTTAGGAGAATGAACAGGTCAGATTTTGTGATTTAGACCTGCTGTGATTTATTAAGTGCCTACCCCATGCAAATGCTGAACCCTAATATTCCATATGATGGTGTTAAGAGGTAAGGCCTTTGAAGTGTGATTAAGACTTGAATGTTGCCTTTCTCAAAAGGCCTGGGGGAGTCAGGACAGAGGTGCTCTCCATGAGAAGCAGAAGCAGGCTCCTACAAGACTGAATCTGCCAATTCCTTGGCCTTTCAGAACAATGAGCAATATATTTTTGTGATTTATAAACAAGTGGTATCCTGTAGGATGTTTTGTTGTAGCATCCTGAATGAACTAAGACACCGCCTATATGCTCTGAGGTAACTGCTGGCCACCATCTATGACCCTTGAGGCAGCAATATGCACACAGAGGTGTGACCTCCCAAAGCTATTTGTACTCACAGTTCCTGCCTCTATCCACCACAGGCTTGATGCTAATGCCCAAGTTTAGAAACGAACTGGAGGAAGTTGGAGAAAAGGTGTTTGTTGGTTTTCTTTTTTCTTTCACTCTCACATTTGCATAGAAAAGGGGCTTCTCTTTTCTCTCTCTTCAGAGGGCAAACTCACATTGAACATCTTTGGGTCCTGATAGGCCCCTTTCTCAATCTTTCCCACGGAAGAGTAATGAAGGCGTGTCTGGGATGATGGCTGGAAACACCTTCACTTGAAATGCGTCCAGTCAGTGACACAGACACGCAGAGTTGATTTTTGCTTTCTTGGCCACTAGGCCAACCATTCAAAAAGCTATTATATGGAGTTGCTGTCAGGAATTGGCCACCTAGCCAGGGACTAGCTTTCCAAGCCTCCACTCTCACCCATAACCCTTGCATTTAGGATTATGGATGGAAGTTTTGGTCAAGGCTTTCAACAAATTGGTGAGCCTTCTTCACACTCCTTCCTATAGGTGTGGAAGATGACATACTCCTGAATGGGTAAAGCCACATAGGAGTCCCCGAGTCTTTATGTAGGGAGGAGACTCTGACTGGGAATATTCGTCTTGCCCTATTAAATAGTGAGGAATAGATTTGTAGTTGAGGCATTATACACTTTTGGTCTACTCCTTTCTACAGTTTATTATGGCTCTAATGAATGTACTATGTGGATGAATTAGGCCCATAAGTCTCTGTATTATTGGAAAAGAACCAGAAAAGGCAGTCTGCACCTGTCTTGCACATGAAAACGTGTTCTATGTTTCTATTCAAGGCTTCCAAATCATTAACAGACAGCTTTATGCTTCCAAGGTCATTGGATTAGCTTGTCCATTATTAAAAATGAAAATTTAATTGCCATTGACTCTCTGCTTCTTTGGTCTAGTTTTTGCTGATTTGAATCATGATTGGGGTGAAGAAAAATGTGGTGGCTACCTCAGGTTTCTGAACAACATACCTCATAGGATCTCCCTGCCTCCTAGGACAGTTAAAGCATGAAAATAAGAAAGCAAAACTCATTTAGAACAGGGCTAATAGAGGAACAACCTGTCAATAGCCAGGAAAGAAGTTATATCCCATGCAAAGAATTGAAAAATGGGTTGAAGTCTGGGGCACTGACCTAAGGTGTGGTGGCTGAAACACTATAAACACCAACTCTGTAACAGGCTGTAACCTCAATGCAATGGTCGGTGGCCCAATGGATACACACCAACTATTGGGATGGAGGCTTCCATGGGATGGCAGACAACTGAAAGCAGGTGAGTAGATTTGTTGGAGTGACATCTGGACTATTGTAGAGAGTCTACAAGTATTATCGATAACCTAGATTCTTTCCCTTGAAACATCTCTTGGGGACCACAATTTCTCTTACGACCAGACCACTGATAAGGAAAAGCAAAGATGACCCACTGGGAAAATAGTCATGACTTAGGGAGCAGATAAGATGACTCAGCCCTTCTGCAGTACAATTAATTTTCCTCTCTCTCTCTCTCTCTCTCTCTCTCTCTCTCTCATTTTCTTCTTTTTTCCCTCCTCCCTTTCTCCCTTGCTCCCTTCAAGTGTCCTATACTTTGCTACTGTCCCATGGTATGTAGACTTTTAAATGTCGATCAGGACAATAATTTAAGCCATCATTCACAGTATCCCAAGCCTGTTTAGGGAAGAGAAGTTGCCAGCATATGAGAAGAAATTTGCACAAAATACAAATGTGTATGTATATATTTTTGCAACAAAAGAAACTATTTATTTGGAATATGCATTACCAGTACAAATTAGGAGACTGTAAAACCTACACCGTGTTAGTATCATTAGAGAACACAAAAGTTCAGTTGGAATCAAAAGGGACAGAAGCCTGTGATCTCACAGAAGCAGAAAAGCTTAAACTTTCAAAACCAAAATAGAGCAGAGCTTTGCAGATTTATAATCTCAATAATAAGGAAAAAAGGAGGGGAGGAGGAGGGGACAGGATAAAACCACCAACCAAACGAAAGCACTTCAAAATGAAACTGCCAAAGGGAAGAGGTAATAAGTGAGAAAGGGGGGAACATTCGATGTTTTATTTATTTTAACAAAAGAAAAAAAAAGTTTACAAAAAATAAAAGTTTCCAGGAAGCTTTGAGCTAGGATGGAAACCATAAAGGTGATGTGAAAAGGCCGCCGCCATTATTTTGTCTTGGCTTTGGAACAAGAGTGTGGGCCTCTGGGTGGAAACACTGCCCTAAGGCTTTGCACCACAATTCTGTATTCCTTCTTCATGGTTTTTGTTGACATTCTGGCTGGTTTCTGAACACCTATGTATTGCATGAGCAGTGTCTAACACTGAGTTTCTGTTGGGCAATGTAGCTTTCTTTTTTCCTATAATTAATAAGAACATTCCAAATGAAGCCAGCTTTATGATTTGCTTTCAACCATCATCTAACGGGAAGTGAGTAAAAAGTGTATTATCTGTGAGTCCAAAGTGGCCACTTAGCATTCACACTACAGCTTTGATTCAACACCTTGCCAACTCTTCTCCCCAAATCAAGACTGGATCCCAAGCGGGTGGACCTAGGGCCAGCTTTCTGCATATACTCTATGCCTATCACCTCTCCTGGGATTCTCCTGGGAGAAAAATCCTTTCTCCTTGGAAGAGGCCTCAGGGAATGTTGATATCAATAGGGAGAAAGAAAGCCCTTGACTGTGACATTCAGAATCAACAAAGACCAAAGCCTTTCCCTACAGTGTAAGTGATCCCACTGATCTTGACTGTTTTAAGGGAGAAGCAAGTCCCTGCCTATTTCAGGGTCTACCTGAGTGCCACACTCTCTGTGATGCAAAGAAGCAAGGAGAAGTGGGCCTGGGCTTTGTGTTTACTTTTGACATCAATTGAACTCTGAAGCTAAGCAGAACAAGAAAATGGCCTCCTCTGCCAGGGACCCCTTTTCACATCACCTGGTATACACAGTTAAGAGTGAAAGCAGCAAGATCACAATCCTGACAGTGAAAAAAGCACCCCCCCCTCAAATAAACAAACCAAAAATAACACAAAAAGCTTGGGGCTTATTTTGTATTTTTAAGAGCAGAAATAAAGAAAAGAATTTATTTCCGGGTCTCAAAATGAATAAACATAATATGTTAGGTTGTAACTATTAGGCTCACTATTCCAACCTTTTTTTTTTAGTTTACAAAATGAATTACCGTCACTTTTAAACATTGTGAAACAAGAAATGGATGTGCACAACGACACTTTTCTAGCATTCTTGAACTAATTCACAAATGCAAGAAAATAAAAAGAAAAATGGGGGAAATGAGGAACGTAGGTAGTCTGGTGTTAAAAACTAATGTAGGAATGATGTGTATTTTCACAGAGAGAAGGGGAGACTCCCCTTCCTGTTTTGCGTGCTATGAGGGTCATTTTTAAATTTTTTTTATTATAAACACTATTAAATTCAGACCGCTTTTTTGGTTTTTTTCCTTTATCTGAATATACAAGAACATTCATTATCAAATGCTCATCATCGATACTACAAAGAACGAGACACAAGTCGCAAGAAACGATGGAAAATGTTAATAAAGCTGAAAGAATCATTGAGTATTTTTTTGTATTTTTTCTAAGTTTTTTTTAAATTTGAGTTTCTGTAGTTTTATCTTTTTTTGGTATCGAAGTCAGGTTTTTCTGGGCAGAAAAATAAAGAGTCAAAGGAAGGGGCAGGGGGCGGATAGGCGTGATAAAAGGCAACCAGCAAATAACAACTGCCACAGCAAAATAAGAAGTTGAAAGAAGGTGCCAGTAGGCCGAGCACTGCCAGGGTCTGTTCCAGGGGATGAGGAAGATGTGGTGAAGAGTTACAAGGTGGCCAACCCCATGTCTGCTGTCCTTTCTCTGGGGAAAAATTGCTGTTATGGAGAAAGGGGGCATTCCCACTTGTCCTTAGAACATGAAGGGATCCTGGGGCACATTTTGCGGGGGTAGTTCTGTGTGACTAACCCAACAGGAATTTCCAGGGAGCTGTGCTTCCAGAGGCACATTCTTTGTACCCCCACTCTGAGGTCATCAGCATTCTCTAGCCTTGCTTAATACACAGAGCCCTGGTGGCCATCTTGTAGGTGACAGTGGGCATCATGGACAGGCTTCAGGAAAAGCGTTGGGTCTAAAGGAGACTTAGTGAAGTGCTGTGTGGGGTGTTCATTGCAAAGACTGTCTGGAGAGAAGCTGCCTGTGTGAAGGCAACTTTGATACTTTCCATTCCCTCAGCATGGCATTCAACCCAGATCTAGATTCATTCCTGTTTCCAAGAGAACCCTTCAGTGCTGCCCATGATTTGCTCCACAGTGAGTGCTGGGATCCAATCAGGTTTCTGTGAGTTGCTTCAATGCATTCTTGCCACTAAGACAAAGATCACTGGTTCTCATTATTCCAGAGTTGTCATGAGGATGCTCCTCCTAGGCACCCTGTCCTATCGCCCAGGTTAGTAGACACAGGCTTTCTAGTGCCCTTGGTCATCCAGGCATACTTTAATTTGCTAAATGATTCCTTTTTGCATTACATGCAAATATGCATATCCTCAGGCTTTTTAAGTGGCATCCAAACACAGGAAGGATGTTCCCTATTCACTATGCAGTGCCTTTCAGAATGGGCTTGACCATGTTGGCTGGCCATTCTCAGTCCTCAAGATCTTGTACTTCTTCCTGGAGGTCCCTGAAGCTGAGTAGTTGTGAAAGGGACAAGCACTTGCAAGGACACCCACTGGATTCAAGCAGAAACTACCAGAACCAGGTCCTACTTTTCTAGTTTGGAATCTCTTCTCTATCCTAAGAAAACAAACAGACCAAAACCAAACCAAAACAAAAAGTCTCAAAAATCACTCATGGTGATAACATCAAGGTACTGATAAAAACCAGAAGTCAGAAAAAAGAAAACCACTTATTGTCCTGACCTAGCATGAACCAACTTATCTTAGGGACACTGCTTCCCTTAACTTCACTCTTAGAGATTAAATATGAACACAACCAGTTTTCTTGGGTCTCTTACAAGCCTCTTGGTGAGCCAAGAATAACAATCCCCAGTTTATAGATGCAGAAAATGAAGCACCAAGATATTTGACTGCCTGCTACTTAGGCTATGGGCAAAACTGACATCTTTACTGCTGGCAGAGTGGCTTGGAAGAATGTAAATTCAGGTGATTTTCAAGACTAGCTTTCTGGTACATGTTACATGTTATTTTCTCCCAATCCTAGGGAATACAGATCAGGATGATTATTTCAATAAAAATATTCTTACCCTTTCTCCATGATTCTTATCCACGTAAAATAAGCTAGTAAAACGTTCACCTGAACCACATTCTTTCATCACTCTCTCTTCTAGAGGAAGAAGCCAGGATCAAGACCATAGTATAATATAATGTTTTGGAAAGTTAATACAACATGCCTAACATTAAAAAACATTAAAAACAAAAGTAAAGCAATCAAATCCATCATAGACATTGTAAGTCCTGTGTATGGCTCCCTGAGAGCTCTAGACATGGTGGGAATGGAAACAGTTTACCCTTGAAACCTGACCTTCATCCTGATAAAGTCCTGTGCATGCCCTGGGGTAAGAGCACACTGGCTCTTTCTGGAAGCCTCAGGTACATACTGCTTCTCTAGGGTTCACCAGGTAGAGAGCTATGATAGTATCATATGCATTTGCACATGGGATCTTGGAAGAACAAAGGCGTGAGGCTGAGCATGTGTCTACCAGTGTGCCGTGTATGTGCATGCATGTGTAGGAAGGGATAGTGAAGCCTTTGGGGATGAGAAGCATCCACTCTTTATGGATGCACTCTGCAGCAGCCTCACTCAGACCTGGTTTGCATTAGGTTCCGAACGCTGCTACCCAAGTGCTGAGTGGTCTCAAAAGACTGAGCCTCTGAAGCCAAGAGCTGTTTTGAAGAAGATGAGAAAGCTAGCAGGAATCCTGCCCTTGATGTTCCTTGTGCCCTTTCCTGCGGTCTTGACTTCCTGCCTGGGACTCAATCTGGTAGAGCTACAGTGAGAAACATGGCACCTTTAGAAGCCCAGCTATGGCAGTCCCCAACCAATGCCTGGGGTTGGAAAGAAGAGGAAGAAATCAGGATTGTTCCCAGGGAGGAGGAGCAAGAGGAGGCAGAGTGGCCTGGAATGAGTGGGGCAGTGTGGTGTATTCCTGCTAAGAGGTAGTGAGAACAACAAGAGAAACAGAAGGATTGCCTGTCAACGTAGGGATGAGGGATTCGAGTGAGGTAAATTTGGCTCCTCAAACCACCAGCATGAAAACATACAAACACGTTTATTGTTTTCTTTGTAATTTGTTTTTTCTTTTGAAATCCCTCTAATGGTTGAAAATATCCTTCAGTGATATAATGAGGGCAGGAACCCCAGGTGTCTAGAACAGAGAGCAGGGGCCAGGGAAGATGACAGAAACCAGGCTGACAGCTGGAGGCAGGAAAGGGTGGCTTCTACCCAGAAAAAAAAAGGGAAGAGAGTATAAAGAAGTGTCCAGATTGGCTGAAATAGCATCCCAAGGAAGAGAAGAGAAGGAGACTCTTATTGTGTTTGCTGATTGCTTCGACCTCCAGTCTGACCGCTTCAGCGTTGGGAGAGAAACCCTCCCTCCTGCCCCTGTCCCAACTGCGGCACAGGGTCAGCCGGGATGCGATTGCTGGGAGATCAGTTGGAGGTATCAGAGTGAACACTGCCAGGGCCTTCTGTAGGGGAGGTCACTGATGAAGGGGTAGTAGCATCCTGCCAACCTCCATTAGCCTAGAAGGGAAAAAGGGAGAGAAGTCAGTCCTCTGTGATCAGGTGGCCCTTTTGAGCAGACAATGACAATGAGGCAACTTGTGGAAGGAGCTGGACCCTGGCATGGGGACACCCATCAGATGGGCACCTAGGATTGTGAGTGATAATATTCCCCCGACCCTCAGTTGAGTTCATTCTCCCAGTGAGCCTTTGGATCCAGTGTTAACGCCTCCCACTTGTGTGATGTGTTTGTATTTCTCCAAGACTTTTCAATTCAGTCTCAGCCACCAGTGGAGTGATAGCTGTCCTGCCAGTCAGGAGACCTGAGGGTTTTGTTTTGGTTCTGACCATGGCAACAGCTAGCCATTGATGATGGCGAAGTGCCTTCACATTGCTGGCTTTGTTTTCCCCTCTGAGAAATAAGAAGGGTGGCCAGATGCTTTCTGAGGTTCTTTCTAGCCCTGCATGTGCCCTGTATTTATGGGATGCCAGGTCCTGTTCTATGCCAGAGTCTAAAACCTCTTTGGTCTATAATGATGAGTGAGTTCATGTCCTCAAAGGAAGAAGCTAAGACAAGCCATGATGACCTGATGACCGATCACTCAAGGCAGAGTCTAATGCACTCTAATGCACAGTGGAGCCTGTTGTTAAGAAGGTTTGGTGAAGCCAATACTGTGTGTTGTTGGAGCATCAGGAACTATTGTACTTCTTAGAGGAGGCCATCTTTGAGGTAAGCCTTGAGAGGGTGATTTGGGTACAGGGTAAAATAGGGGCCATCACTGTGGGATGGGCCTCTGTGAGTGCCTATTAGTGGTAGCAAGATGGGAAACCACAAGCTTGAGGTTTTTGGAGGCCATTTGTACTAGGCTCTAGATTCACAAGCAATTACATGAAGGAGCAGTTCAGAAGGGATTTACAGAGTGGCTAGGCTTTTCAGGAAAAATCCCAGAACTAGAAGAGCTGAAGAGTGAATTTTCTATAATGGTGAAGTCATGGTACGCAGTTTCCATGTTTGAAAGCACTGAAATAATTGCACTAAAATACTTCCCCTGGCCCAACCACTGCATTCTTTGAAATTAATTTACCACAATTCTGGAAATGGTAAGGTCAAAAGGACCAGGCCTTATCTATCCTGGTAAAATATTTTCTATTGTCTGTCTTCTAGTTTTGTTCTTTGAAAAATCTGGGGTAGAAGGGCAGGAACTATTATCCCCATTTTGGAGGGACCACTGCTCTACCACAAAAAAATCCACAGTGGGTGGGGAAGTAAGCACCTGTACTTGGAACGTTCTAACAACGTCACATCTCACACAGCAGCTGAAGTACAAGAAAAGAGCTTTCAGGCCCGTGACTGAGAACACAGACCTCCTAACCTTTAAGGCTGGCTCCTTTGCTGTCCTTTTGCTAGACTTGGCTGTCTTTGTCATTAGCTCACCCAAATGGTGCTCCAGCTTTCCCAGGAAAAGCCAGACTTCATTCAAGGCAGCTTATAGCAGTCATCTGAGCACAGAATAGATTCTGTCTAGTCCTTACTGAGGAGCAGAGCTGGATACCAAGGGGCTTATCCCAGGCAGTGCCAAGAACATGCCTTCCCAACTGTGGATCCATGAATAATCCCTCTGAGCTCCACCTCCAGCTTCCTAATCCATCAGGTGGTTCCTGTCACTGCTGTGCTGGAGTATTTTTCCCCTTGCTTGCATTTCACTGAGAACAGTGAGGGCAAAATGAGAATCCTTTCATAACATAAAGCCTTTAAGGGCAAAGACTCTGTAGCATAACCCAAATCAGGAACAGAATTATTTTAAATCTCTAGCACAGGTTGCCACGGGGAAATAGTATCTTTGCTTCCTTTCTCAACTAAGAACACATATATTCTGGTGTTATTTTAGGCTGACTGAGAATAAGAGTTACACTTATTTTTTCTACAAGAAAATCTTTTAATGCTATTCATCTTTTTTTCCTTGAAAAAATAAGGTATGCTTATCAATAACATTTGGAAAAAAGACAAGCTTAAAAAGCAAAATATTAAACACCCATAATCTACTACTCAGAGATAATTACCGTTAGCACTTTGATATCTGTCTATCCTAGTAATATTTTTATATGTGTGTGTTTAGCTGATGATAGACAGACAGACAGACAGACAGACAGATAGATAGATAGATAGATAGATAGATGATAGACAGAGAAGCAGGTGTGTGAGGTGTGCATGGAGGGATGACAGACATTGGTGTATATGCTGGCTGAACAATATGGAATTTTAGGGAACTTGACAAAGGGCCTTTAAGCACAATGCCACGAAACAGAATAGAGGGTTAGTAAAAGAGAAGAATGTCACCTTAGGATCAACATGGTACGAGCAAAGCAGATAAGGAAATTCTAGAAAAGCAGTTAGCATCCATATCACAGCACATGGCACAGAGGAGTCTCAGATTGTCACCACCACTATCATTTAACTACGTTATAGTTCCACTAAAGTAACAATAAATGGGGCCCTGGATGAAATTTGCAGTAAAGAAAATTTGCTGAGTTCTGATTTGTTAGGAAGGGTTGGAGTTCTATATTGCTCAGGAATTCTGGGAGACATTTCTTTGAATTATCTCTGAGCTGGAGTATCTCAAAGAACTCACGTTTGAATTGTTTTCTTAAAACTTCTACTTACTCAGACCAATACAAGATGTCAGGGAACTCACAGATCATAAACGACAGTTGGTTCAACCAGATACCAAAACTAACATACTAATTAAGCTAGATGGGCCAGTGAAGAATATATAAAAATTCTACCAAAAATAAATACATTCAACAAATCTCCCTAGTTCTTAAAAACCTCTGCTGCTATCCAGAAGCCCAAAGAACGAACACACACACACACACCCACCACTGAGAGTTGGTGATCACTCTTCTCAGGGCACAGAAGACTCTCCCTACAGTATCCCCAAGAGCCCCCTATTGCGTGCAGCAGAGCCCTGTGGCTTGAGCTGGTGGTCACCCTAACCCAGGATATCCTAATCATGAACCCCTGCTTCTTGCCAAATTTAGGATACTGCAGCTTATGAGGTTCAAGTTAGACACACAAGCACTTTGTAAAATAATTATGTGCGGTGCTGGGAAATGAGGGAGAATTCCTTTCTTTGGAAGGGCTTTTTAAAAAGGAAAACCCAGGGCTGCCGAAAACTGGAGCCGAGAAACTGCAAGCAAACCCGACTTCACTGGCTTTCCCGTAAATCACCCTTTGGCTTCCGAGGTATCATTCCAGCCTAACGTAAGAGCTTCAGAGGCTGCACCATCTTGGGAAACAGCTGACCTTGCTTACTGCCACATTAACCCTGGGGAACAATTCTTTCCCCCTTCCTTGACTGCGGGTGAATATTAAACAGAAAGCCCCGCCTTTGTGTGTTTATTATCCCTGGGCGCCATCAGAGGAAAGGATGCTATCATTAGCAGCTGTGTGAGGGTGGCCAGAACGATGACTATTTTTCTGCACCCCGACCTCCCCCTTCACTCTCGGATCCATACCGTTCTTCATAGTGGATGAGGCTTCACAGTGCTAATCTCGAAGCCATGAGGGCTTACAAGGGTGGGAGGCGTTAATCTGCATAACTGCCTAGTCTTTTTCATTTCAGAAAACACTCTTCTTTAAAGAGTCTTCATTTGTACCCAGTTCCTGTCACTGGGAAGCAAGACCCAATCCCACTTTTGATTCCACTGGAAGAAAGCTAGTAGGGCAGGCTCAACCTAGATCCTTATAGAGGCAAAAGCTAAGAGAATATAAAATTGGAACTAAATGCAGCATGTTTCCAAGATAAGAAAAATCTGGGTCTTCTAGACACAAATTAAAGATATTCGAAACCAAAGCGTTTGAAACAAAAATGACTATTCACTCTGTAGCCTACTCTAATGAATTTGGCACATAATCTGACATGTAACAAATTTTGCTAGAAGCTCATCTAAAGGCCAAGGCCAAGTGTGGCAATCTGAAGGAAAAGAAGCTAGCTCCTGAGCCAAGACTCGGGCAGTGGTAGGCAGGAAAACTCACAGGGCTCATCCTTTCAAAAACACAAAAGCAAAACTCACAACCAAATCCCTGACTCCTTTCTTAGCTGCCACTTTGCTTGAACCAGAATGGGAGCCACGGGCAGCTGCCTCTTCCTGACTGTTGAGGACTTCATGGTGCCTTTTAGAACAAAGCAAAGGCTGCTGGGCTGAGCAGCACCTGTCCCATCTCCTCTCCTTCCCTCTCTTCCTCCGAGCTTGCCTTAGCAGCACACCGTTGATACAGAGAATTCATCACCTGATGTGACAGCCCAAGCGAGCCTGGCACTAAGAAACTCTCATTTGCAACCTAGAAATACACTGAGGTGCCACAAACTGGCTGATGTCAGCACCAAGTTGAGCTAGATCTGCATATGGGCCAGATGCCATTACCAGAGATGCCTTCAGCTTGGGTGAGGAGGTGTACGTGCTCCAAGCCCTCAATCACCGAGGCTGGTGGGGCCAGTCAGGAAGCAAAACAAAGAAACATGGATACATCCATTTTCACTCTCCTGCATGTGCGAGGACACACACACACACACACACACACACACACACACACACACGGGGTGGGGGCACTATATATCCCAGAGTTATCAGTTCACCCGGAAGAAGCTATACCCTAGATCCACCATCTTTATCTGTCTTCCCTCCTCATCTCCTTCCCCTCTTTTGCTTTCTCCTCCTTCTCCTTCCCCCACCCCCTTGAAATCTCACTGCATAGCCTAGGCTGGCCTCAAACTTGGGATCCTCCTGTCTTTGCCTCTCTAGTTGTGGGATTATAGGTGCGTACCACTATACCTGGCTCGATTCATCACTTTTCTATCCAGCTAGAAGAATTATACTTTCATTTCCCAAGATAACCCAGTGGGTGCTTACTGAGACATGCTTTGGAATGCAAACGTGATTGGAAAGACCCCTAGGGGTCATCCCCTGGTTTAAAATTTCCAATGAAAATTTACAATGGTAAACAGATCTGTGCCCAGCCTGGCTCTCTTCCAATCCTATCTCTAACTGCCACCAAAGGGATCTCTCAAAAATGTAATCTTGATCATATCACCTCCCAGCATAAACCTTCAGTGACTTTCCATTGGCCCCAAGATGAAATTTAGGGTCCTCATCAAGTCTATAGCATCTTTTATTGTGTTTATTCCCAAGCCAACACTCTCAGTTTCTACTTCAACCATCCCAGGCTATTTAGGAATCCCCATAACAGAGCAGCCTGCTTCTTTCTCCTTGAATACAGTACTTTCAGGCATCCAATTATGATACTGTGGTTCTTTTTCAAGATGAACTTTAAATATCCTCACAACTCTCTTTCTTGGCAATGTCCTAGTCTCCTTCAGACTCCCCAGGCTCTGTAAACACCTGATCACTTCTTCTGTGCCACCACATCACATCTGTGCATTCACAAGACTCCCTCATCTACCAGAGCATAGGAGCAAGGCTGTGCAACATAATTTTGACTTCAAAGAACCTAACACAGTGTCTGACACATCATATATTCTGTTAAACATCCCTTGAAGGGAACATAAAAGAAGTAAATAAACATGTGGTGGTTCCACAGTATCCATCCTTCATCCAGGGAAGACACGGGGTACCAGGTCTCTGAAATCCACAGTTCATTCTGACTATGTAAGCAGTGATGCACATCTAGAAAATATTCTAAATACAAGGTGGAATCAGGGTCAAGTTTCTGGGTAACCTTTCTCTTACTAAATTGCCATCAGGGAAACATGGCACTTTTTAGCTTAATCCAAAAAAAGTTACTATTAATAGTTACAAGGTGATACATTGCTTTAAAGGAGCAAGCAGTTAAGAAAGACATTGCACCACGGCCTTATATACTATCTCAAGAAGAAGCAGAGTCCAGAAGGAGAAATGGAGAGCTGTACATCCTGTGTGGAATCTCAATAGTTTCTAAGTCAGCACTTAGGGCATGGCGAGAACTATGAGAATTATTCCCTCCTCATCTTTTCTTTTTTGGGGATGAGACCCACATGCAAGCTTCGTCTTTGGATCTGGGACTGAAAGTGACATATTCAAAAAAGGATACCTACACATACCAGATTTAGATTTCAAAGAAAAACCCATTTTGTTATTGCTTTGCTTTAGAATAAGTATGGGACATGCAATATTTTTATTTGCTAAATCTGGCAGCCTCTTTTGCTACTAACGTGTGTTCAGAAGAAATCTTATGGTGCCACATGTTAACATGGAATCAGTTTTGCTGCCTCTCTTACTTGGACCTTGTATGTCAGTGTGCTCATACAGGAACTTGTTTATGGCTGAGACCCCTCTCTTCGAGGTCTGCCTTTCTTCTGCTTAATGTCCCCCTGTTTACTGTAGTTCCTTTGAGATTAGGATGATGACTTGCTCCTGGATTGGGTCTCTCTCTAAGACTAAGCTCACAAATTGCTGCCTGCTCCCATAGCTGCCAGAAGTCAGACTTCTGCCTGGATCACCTTCTGCTGCTAGCTCTTGGATCCTTGTTCTCACAACCCTTTGGCAGCTGGGGGTACCCTCTCTGATAGCCAGCTACCACTAGGCAAGACCAGAATTTTCACACCATTGTTATACTACCAAAAACTCTTGAGTCACACAGTCTTTCTATGTTAGTCTATAATGTTCAGGAAAACAGATAATACGGTCAACATTCCTGAGAAAGAAGAGATGTTCTGAGGCCAGAGAGAGGGGGGGAGAGGGACAAGATAGGACTGAAGGTGGGAAAGCCTGATCATGCTTGGTCTTCAAGTCCACATGGAGAGCTTGCTTTGATATTTCTCCTCAGTGAGATGACAAATCATTCAGCAATAAGCCCTTGAAGACAAGGACTATGTCGAACACAGAAGCTGCTCAGTGAAGCAGCTGCGTTGAACTGATGAAGAACTGACGTTTTGAAGGGTTCCCTCATGTCCCATACCTGTGAATATGAGCCCTGGCTGCTGGAGCTCATCGTGGCTGCAAAGCTATGCAGAATAGGTCATTTGTTTACTCTGGACCACAAATATATAATGGTACATAAATTTATGTAACTCCATTCCTACCCCTCAGGAGAGGAAACTAGAACTCAGAAACTGGGTTGACTAAACTTAGTCCCCATTACGAGCTATGAGCTAAGGCTTTGGAAACTTCAGATTCTGAGAGCTGCATCTGAGAATGTACAGTCATCATATGCGGATTGTAGCCATAGTGACACTCAGGGGTGAAGGCAGGTCACTAAACTTATGCTTGTGGATCACCTTCTGGGAGTCTTTGTGTGTTCAGTAGATGCTAGAACATATGAACAAAAAGACTGGCCTTAGAAAAGTCAGGGGGCTCTAAGATCTTCCACTACTAATCCACAGTCCATCTAATTAACCTTGGTGTTGGACAACACATTCCACCATTCCAGGGCAATGACTTGCGGGGACCATCACCTGTGGTACCACCCTGCTGGTGCTGGTTATTATGGCGTATCTCACACTGCACTACAAAGTCCTGGTCTAAGGCATATGCAATAAGATGGGACATCTGGTCTATGTACATTTGGTGTGAATACAAACTCCCTCATTACAAGTAACTACCTCAAATTCTTATCTGCTGTCCACGGGGTGCTGGGTCGGTATTAATTGCAACCCTGTTAGTGTATGCCATCCCACCAGCACCCTCATATGACATGACTTAGTGGATTTGTAAACCAGTTCCCAGGTCATGATCTGTTTTGGTGCACCTTACCTTTTATCTTTTATCTAAATGAATCTATTCCAATGGCCCAGAATTAAACTGCTACATAGGGCATGTGAGACACAGAGGATAAAGTCAGTTGTACTGCTCTGTAGCTTACACACAATGTGAGATATCATAAATTTTCATGTTTAGGAAGGATTGCTTTCCCACTCCTGTTAAAAGTACAAATAACCCTGCCACGTGGTGGCACACACTTTTAAATCCAACACTCAGGAGGCAGAAGCAGGTGGATCTCTGTGAGTTCAAGGCTTATCTGGTCTATGTAGTGAGTTCTAGGCCAACTGGGGCTATAGGGAGACCCTGTCTCAAAAAGACGCCCCCCCCAAAAAAGTACAAATGAGACTATTACGAAAATGTTTCCATGTCCCACAGATATACAGGGGTCCTAAGGCTAACTATAGTAAGCAGAGGGTTAAAACACAAAAGTCTGTGTTTATTTAACTTTTCAAAGGTTATCCCGATCTCCTGGCAAAGAAAAATAAGCTCAGCTTGATTCAGCTAAATACAGATGTCTTGGTACAAAGAATTCTATTTTTATCAGCATAAACATCCTCTGTCCTCAGAACTGCACAAAGCAAAACACATACACACCTATACACACCAGCACAGTGCTCAGAAACACACACGATTTCCACATGCTTCCTTGTATTCATGCACAGTTAAAATAAGTTCAGAGAGTACTCACGGCAATTAAATAGAAAAGAGCCACAAACACACACGTCCACAGAGAGGGAGAAATGATACACACACACACAGAGAGAGAGAGAGAGAGAGAGAGAGAGAGAGAGAGAGAGAGAGAGAGAGAGAGAGAATGGAAAAGAGCAGGTATGAGAACAAACTATTATGTTTACAGATATAGCCAAATCTAGATGATACAAGCGAAGGGTTTATTATTATCATTATTATTGTTGCTCAAGATAAATTCTCTGATTGGTTGATCCCATGCAGAACTGAATTCTTCACTTCATTTTTATAACCTTTGGTTTTGCTTTGGTTTTGCTGACAGGAGTATTATTTACTCAGAGTACACACAGACATTGTATACGCATCACTGTGATGAACGGTGACTATACAGGGAACATACACAGTCTGGGTCTGTGAACATGTCCTCATCCTGTAAATCTTGAGGCTATTTACTGTCACACAGGAAGCTAAACCTCTTACACTTTTCTGACCATCCGAGAGACAGCAATTACCCCAGATTATCAGACCAACAATGACATGCCTCGTAAAGAGGGACACTGAGCCAACTCCACATCCCAAAGACTGGCATATTCAAGTACACTTAGGACATTAATAGCAATTTACGTGCCATCACTGAGACAAAGCCACAAAGGCTTCACTGGCAGCCTCTTATTTTGAAGCCTATTATTTGTGGGAGTTACAGGCTATAATCACAACAGAAACTTTCAAAACCCTTATCTTCCGTGACGCACCAAATCTATTTCAGAGCCGTAATTGCTATGTCACTGGAGAGTATGCTGCTTAATGCACTCAAATGCCATTTAGTGTTTGCAGGGTCATTACAGAAGCGGGGTTGGGGGGATATGGTGGGAAGCTGGAGGGAGGAAGCAGGCAGAAATGTTGAGGGGAATGATAGAAGGGGGTGAGACTAGTTGCTATTGTGCTTGATATACTTATGGGAGGATACTGTTATTTTAAGTTTTCTGTTTACTGCTGAAAGGAGGACAGAGTTTGAAGTAATCTATAGACTCAACAATGCTTAATTCGCTGGCTTCCCCCTGGAGATAGGTAATGGGTGCTAGGGGCTGCCTATTTTTGTTCTGAGAGTCTCATCTAAGTATATGAAGGCTGTTTTAAAATTTTTTTCCCTTTAAAATAGTTGCAGAAATCTCTGTAGTGGAAATGGTCCAGTTGTCTTGAGGGCTGGGGAATCTGCTTTGCCCTCCTGGATATGTGTTGTTATAGAATGAGAACGTAAGGTGGAAGATGGGTCGGAAATCCAGAAAAATGTGCTGCTTACAGATGGCAAAAGAAGAAATATGGAGCCTGATCCAAAACCCAAAATAAGACAGAGAACCGGGACCCTCGAGGGCCTATTTCCCTCATCCAAGTCTAGTCACAAGAAAACTCTAAATATATGCAGCTCACATTTCTTCAACCTGAACTAGGTGAGAGCAGGTTTATTTGACTTTGGATAGTATTAGGCATAAGGAAAATCTTCAAAGAAATTAGAAACTGACCAACCTATCTCAAGGTTCTTTTAGATAGTTTTAGGTTCTATTTTATAATACTGTTATTTCTTAAATAGACCAGAAATAGAGAAAATTTCAAGTTAACTCAGATTGCAGGGCAAGTTTTTCTTTTTAACAGTCAAGCTTTTACTCTAAAGAAGTTTCCATAGAAACAGGGTGAGATGCAGGACCTTGTTTTGACTCCATCGCCTCCACTTGGAAAAAGAACTTTATTTTCTACTTCGTGCCTAAGTACAGAAGATTAATATCCTTATTGCTGTTTCAAATGAAAAGTCTTTTGACATCAGTAAGAAAAATAAATGATGAACATTCAAGAATACCTATGAGGACAAAAACATGAAAAAGTCCAACTTCAACAGCAATAAAAGGCACAAATTAAAAGAAAATAACTCACGAAGATTAAAAAACTATTGAGAGATTATTATTGAGGAGGTAGGGAAACTGCTAGTGGGAACCATAAGTTAATAGAAATTTCCAGAAGACAAGTTTACAATATATCACAAAGGCTTTAGACTTGTTCATATCATTTGATGTAGCAATTCCATTTCTAGGAATTTATCCAAGGAAATAATAGAAAATATGCATTGCATTTTCTATACCAGGAAGTTTACCACAGTATTATTAATAATAGTCAAAACTTATGGACCTGCCCCATGTTCCAATGCAGTTATTTAAAGTTATATTTGAGAAGAATGTTTAATAATATGGAAAATATTCATAACATATTTTTAGCAAAATAAGTAGGCTACAAAATGATAGGTAAGTTGTATACACCCACATAAACACACACACAAAATGCTAGAAGACCACAGCGCACAAAGTAAGTGGCAATTTCATTTCACATTATTTTTCTGTACTCTCCAAATTTTCTACATTAACTATTCATTTGTAATCTGAAATAAAAGTAAGTGTGGGGGCTGGAGAGATGGCTCAGCAGTTAAGAGCACTAGCTGCTATTGCAGAGGACCTGGGTTTGAATCCTGGCACCCACAAGGTAGCTAACAACTGTCTGTTAACTCCAGTTCTAGGCAATTTGATGCTCTCTTCTGCCTCACTGGGCATTGCACAACATGGGCACACTTACACATATGCAGCCAATGCATTCATACACATTAAGAAATGAATAAAATATCAAAGGATCTAGAGAGATGGCTCATCAGTTAAGAGTACTGGCTGTTCTTGCAGAAGATTCAGGTTCAAATTCCAGCACCCACATGGCAGCTAACAACCTTCCATAATTCCCTTTCCAGGGGATCAGATGCTCTCTTCTGTCCTCCACAGGCACTGCACAACAGAGGCGCACTTATATACATGCAGGCATAACACTCATACACATAAAATAAACAAATGAAACTAAGTGCAAGATTCATACAAAGCATATAAGGAAAAATCCACATCTGAGGTAGGTCTCTGGTAGGTGGCCAAGCTCTAAAGCTTCTTAGAGACAAGAAACTAGTATAATTTATGGCCAGATGCAGGTATTAGCAAGGACTGAGTGAGCTGCAGATCCGCTCCACATGGAGAAAGTTACCAAGCCATTAAACCATCTACTTAACCTATTAGCCAATCACATCCCCCTTTGTATTAAAAACAGTGCAATGCAGAAGTCCACTGGGATAAGATGGTAGCCTACTAGGAATAGGCACCAAACATCCCTATTGTCTTCTCAGCCTTCATGCCCAACACAAGAAGTTAGTAGGAGATTAGAAGTTAGTAGATCTGCTGAGTGCATGCTTGAAGAGATGAATTTTAAATTGAGTTCAAGGCTGCAGTGACAACTTCCCTTGACCCCCCCCCCGCAATATAGTTAAGAGAAAGAACAGCTACAAATACCCAAGTAGTTTCTCTTAGATTTCTGACATGAGGTCTTGATGATTATGTGGGACACGTGGGAGGTAAAAGACAGTAAAAGCCAAAGTCAATAGAAAAAGAAAAAGCTTTTCTCATGGAGCTCTGGTAGGGGAAATATTCTAGACCATCCAAAGGCATATCTATTGGGGTTCCAAACAAGCAGAAAATCCAGTCGCAACAGTTGGGTTACAGGTCATTAGTTCTATCAAAAAAGCAGAACAAACTATAACAACAAGTGGGAAGTGAGTAAGAAATCCCAACCCAATCTAAGGAACTTTTGGCAACTGACGGCTGCTGAGAGAACAGACATTGTCTTACAGGTACTGGAGGCTTGGTGGGCCCAGTCGATGGACCTACACTGAAGGACATTTGGAGACACAAATCAGACTCTATAGGCCATATTATATCTATAAGAAATCACATTAAGTTGGGCAGGGGACAGTGGGGGGGAAGGTATGGCTAGGGGAGGGAATCTAAATACTATCGAACTATATTGTATGAAAATCACAAAAATTCAATACAAAATAAAATTAACAACAACAACAAAGCAAACCAAAATAACAAAAAGCCCACACTGGTAACAAGTTTACCTAGACTCATTTCAGAAGTGTTCACTAAACACTAAGTAAGTACAAGGCTTCAGTTGAGAGCTTGACACAATACTATGATTCTTTCCAGAAATCTCTGGTCCACAAAAAGCATACACACGTATGAGAAAAGAAACCCCATTCCAACTCCAGGTTATTGCGGAGGATTCTTTGGAGGAACTAGATATGCTCCTGGAAGGCAGGGCTGAGCTTCTTATCCCATAAGCTGAGTTCAATCACACGTTTGTCAACTGCCATAGCTTATGGGCCATGGATCTTAATACTTGAGAGTTTTGACTGCTGAAGAACTGCCTCCAGGAAAGGGCAATCTTATTGAAAAAAGAAAGGAAGGAAACAGACATTTATGCACCGGACACTTCATGAAAGGTGAAAGCAAAACACTAGGTGCCTGTGAAAATCATTTCATTAAAGAATGAAAAACTGGGGCTGGAGAGATGTCTCAGCAGTTAACAGCACTGACTGCTCTCAGAGAGGATGTGGATTTGATTCCCAGCACCCACATTGTGGTTAACAACCATCTGTGACTCCAGTTCCAGGGGAATCCAACACCCTCTTCTGACCTCTGTGGGCACTGCACAACACGGGTGCACTTACACACAGGTAGGCAATACATACACATTAAAAAAAAAAAGAATAACTGCCACCTGCAGGTCCATCTCACTAGGCTAAGAACTTTTCTTTTGGATTATTCTGATGCCTACATTTGCCCCTCCAAACTATTTTGCTTATTATTTTTAAAAAACTGTTCTATTTTAACAAATGTGAATTAAGTACATTAATGCATATAAAGTGCCTAGCACACAGAAGAAAGTCAATAAGCATTAGCAATTAATACCATTATTAAGTGTCATTTTAGCCTGTCAATTTTCTATCCTTATTGTTTTTTAATTGTTCTCTAATTTACTGTTTTATATAATTTCCTTATTTTATTACTATTTGATCTGTTTTTTAAACCTTTATGTCTTTGCGATGTTATTTATTTAACCACTCATCCTAGCTCATCTTGTTTTTATAGTTCTCTTTAACACTTGTGTATCTTAATTGCTTTTAACCTTCATTTTCTATTTCACATGCAGTTTTATCATTCTCCTGCCCATTTTACTCTGCCATTGCTTTACAAGTGAGGGTACCCCTTCCTTCTCCTTTGTCCTGGAGAGAAAGCTATTTATGCAGCTGTTACTTCTGTGTGGCTCTTCCAACTTCCAACCATTTAACATGTGAAAGCAATTAAAATCTTGATAGACACCAATATGACACAGTGGTGCACACATTTAATAACATCACGCCAGAGGCAGAGGCAGGTGGATCTCTGTGAGACTGAGACCAACCCAGGCTATACAGTGAATTCCAGGGAGACCCTGTCCCCCAAAAAAAATCACAAACTATTCCCCTTTTTTCCATTTTATTGCCCTACAGATTAGAAAAATAACCACCACCAACAACAAAACTACCTCTAATTGATACTACATAGTCCATACTCCTGGAGCAAATTTTGTATTACATAATAATGAACCACCCAATCTCTCCAAGAGGTGTGAGGTTTTCAATCTCTGCTCTCTCCTGAATGTCACAGGGTTATTGGATGATAAGTCATGACAGAGGTGAAGAGTAGTCACTTTTTTTGTTTTGGTCTTTTTGAGAGAGGGTCTCCCTGTAGGCCCAGCTGTCCTGGAACTCACTTATGTAGAACAGGCTGGCCTTGAACTCACAGAGATCCTCTTGCCTCTGCCTCCCGAGTGCTGGGATTAAAGGCGTGTGCCACCACACCCAGCTGAGTAATCATTTTTAAGGAAGGAGCATCCTTGTAATTTTTCAGCTTTAATTTTGATGAAAGAACTGACTAGACAGAAGCCTTCTATGAGCCACCATAAGAAGACGCCTGACTGAAGAGGGATAACTGTTCCAGTTCTTTTCCATATCCTCTAGACTCAAAAAACTTTGTCACTAGACTAGCACCAACATCACAGTGTTATTAGCAAAAATAATGAGTCTTTCTGCAAGAAACAGTATATTTTAAAATGAAATAGAGATCTTTTTTAAGGGTTAAAAACTCATTCAATTTTATGTCTTACAGGGTTTATACTGAGTTCAATAGTATATAACTGTATTAATTCAACAGTGAATCTAAAAATTTTATAGCCACTCTTGAAAGAGATGTATCTTTGCTCTGGAGACTGTTATTGAGTATGTTAAAGCTGTAACGAAATGCTTCTTCTAAAAGATAATATGTGTGTGTGTGTGTGTGTGTGTGTGTGTGTGTGTGTGTATACAAAGAGTCTCACTCTGTAGGGTTCTTGGCAACTCCCTCCATCAAATGGTTTAAAGAATATAGGTTCAAAGGTCCATTTGTATAAAAAGAAGGCCAGAGGCTTTGTACTGTTACTGCACTGGGCTCACATCTGGCTCTGTCACTTACATGTTAGTTGATCTTGGGTAAAATGCTTAACCATCCCAGCCTCAGTGTTCACATTCATAAAATGGGGTTCACCCTAGTAGGAAACTCAATAAACATCCTGAGCCATAAAACATCCTGGCCAATAAACATGCGCCATAATATGTTGGTGGAGGCATAGCTTAGCTCCAGAATTCTAAACATGTAGTGATGTCTGTGGTCCTTTCCCCTCTAGAAAGGGTATAGATCGCCTAGAACTTCTGCTAGGTCTCTACAGAATGTTTGGTTTGAGTGAAAGAAGGGCCTGATGCGCCCTGCATCACAGCATTATGCCCACCAGTGTCTTCCTAGTGGAAACTCTGTTGTGGACAGGCCTCCCCACTGTCATGATTAATCACTTCCCTAAGGAGATTCAGGTACAATCTCAGGCAGGTACGTGATTTTGAAGAAATAAATTTTTGTGTAAGTTTGGAAAGGCAGGGAAAAACAGATTGGACTTGCAGCTCAAGGACATTGGAGAAAAAGGGGAAGAAATGATGAAGAAGAAAGGAAAACTGTAATATCCTACACAGGAGAAAGCCATTCTCCGATTTAACTGTCAGGTATCATGTGCTTCTGTTTTTATGTATTTCAAAAGCTTTTCTTATGAAAAAGAGATAAGGCCTTTTTGAAGAAAACATACCAGATCAGAAGCAAAGGCAAGTGTGGAACAAACCACCTTACTTGACTTTAAGTGATCTTTCTAGCACTGTTTGGGTACGAGATGGGATGAGGGGAAAGCCAAGCTGAGGCATGAGTAGGAGGAGTCCTCAGGCTGCCCGGAAAAGATCAGACTATGCTCTGGGTAACTACGGGCTCTGTCCTTCTTCCTCTGCTGCCTGTTTCTCTTTATAAATTATGAGACAGGGGCAGGCATAAGGAAACAGAGGGCAGCAAACTTACACATGAGTATACTGCATATGTCATAACTCCAAGAATGTATTCTTGTAATGTGCACAATGAATTGTATAAAATTTTGCCTCTGAAGTTCAAACATTACATGTAAATACTAAACATTATTTAATGATATCAGTAATGTTCATTTAAGGGAACATGTAGCATTGTCTGCAACACAGTATGAAATGTTTGATGGACTGATGAAGGCTTGTGTGAGGGGTGTAGAAAATTGTGATGAAGCTGGCAAAATGTCAGTGGCAGAATCTAGGTGGTGAGTTCAATGGTTGTACTATAAATTTATATTGTGTGTAAGCCTGTGCATGTGCATTCTTGTGTGTGCATGCACGTGTGTGAGGGTATGTGTTCATGCACAGAACATGTATGGAGGCCAGAGGAGGACAACCTCAGGTGTCGCTCCTTGGAAACCCTCTGCATTTAAAAAGATTTATTTTTATTTTATGTATATGAGTGTTTGACTGCATGTATGCATATGCACCACATGTGTGCAGTGCCTACAGATGCCAGAAGAGGGCATTGGATCTCTTGGAGCTGGAGTAATGAGTGGTTGTGAGATTTCATGTGAGTGCCAGGAACTAAACCTGGGTTCTCTATAAGAGTATCAAGTATTCTTAACTGCTAAGCCATCTCTTGAGCCCCCAGTGAGACATGGTCTCATTATGTAGTGCTGACTGGCCTGGAACATGCTATGTAGACCAAGGACTCAAGGTGATCCCTAGCCTGCCTGTGCCTCTGAGTTCAGGGATTAAAGGAGTGGCCACCATGCTGGGCTGAGCTTTCCATGTTGTGTTTCACTTGCCAGGTTTACTGCTCTGAAGCCTTCTAGGCATCCACCTACCTGTACTTCTCATCTGGCCATTACTAGGATTAAGGGAGTATGCCGCTATACTTGGCTTTCTACATGGATCCTGGGGATTTGAACTCAGGCAAATGCTATGCTGACTATGCTATCGCCCTAACCACTTGCACTGTATAATTCTTTCAACCTTTTTATGTGTTTGCCAAATTTTAAACTAAACTTTTAGAAAACTCAAGAATTTCCCAAAGAAAACAGTGTTAAGTCTTTCTCTTAGTTAAGCCCTAGTACTAGGCAGCATGTAAAGACTCAGTGCCCTACAGCAGCCTTTACAAACTGACACACTTAGAAACCATGAGCGGGGGGGGGGGGGCTGGTTAAACTGTAGAAACTGATTTAGAAGGTCTGAGTGGGACTTGAGGTTCTCCACTGCTCATGGGCTCCCTGTGAAGCTATAGATGTGCTGGGCACACTCTGAACAGACTAGAAGAGCAAGAGGGAGGCACACAGGAGGGCGGAGGCTGCAGGTCAAGGGGTCATTCACCTGAACTGAAGCTGAGCCTGCACTTTGCAGAAGCACAGGACAGTTAACAAAGGGTTCAGCACAAACTCAAAGACATAACCTTGTTAGTCTTGAAAAATTATAATTAAGTGGGTTAGTAACTGAAAGAGCTGAAAATTGCTGCAAATAGTGACCATAATAAATGCAGGTAATTCTATATATTTTAAATCCTCCTCCAAATTATTTCCTTGCTTAAATCATATTCTTAGCTGTGTGGGGCCTGGTGGCACTTGCCTTAATTCCCAGCTCTTGGGAGGCAGAGGCAGGTGGATCTTTGTGAGGTCAAGAGCAGACTGGTCTACACAGAGAGTTCCAGTCCAGCTGCGACTACAGGGAGACTTTTCTCAAAAAAACAAAACAAAGCCGGGTGTGGTGGCGCATGCCTTTAATTCCAGCACTCGGGAGGCAGAGGCAGGCAGATCTCTGTGAGTTTGAGGCCAGCTGGGGCTACAGGGAGACCTTGTCTCAAAAAAAAAAAAGAAAGAAAGAAACGCAAACCAAACCAAACCAAACCAAATTCTTATGCTAATAGGTGTTAACTTCTTATACATGGTTAATGTCTAATAAGCAGTCTATTTATCTTAGGGAAGACCTGAACAAAATGCATGCTTTACCGTGGTTGGTGTTAGGGAGTCTCTCTTTCTTTCGTTCACAGCTTCTCACACCATCGCACCATGTTGGGTGTCTGTCTAATGACGGGTAGAGCATACAGATAATCACTGCCCAACATGGCAGCCAGTAGTTACAAGTGGTTACTTATTTTTAAGTGAATTAAAATGAGATAAAACTAAAGACTCATTTTCTTATTCACAATGGGCATACTCCATAACTGTGTGCTATTAATGGTTAACTTTCTAAACAACACTGGAATGGATAATTCTCATCAGTCCAAAAGCTAAATGAAACAGTATGACTCTAGAAAGAAAAAAATAACTATTGCTGTAGTCACCTGCAAAAATGTATAAAGGAATGGCAAAACCCAGTCACATTTATAAGCAACTCATACATTTTAGCTCACAGGAATACATATGTAAATGCCTCTTATGATAGCCATTTTCAAAATTCCTTTAAGATAATATATTATGTCAATAGAATATATTATAGGTGGTATAATTCTCTTTCTGAGAAGCAGATGACCGAGCCAGATAACTTCCAGCCCTTTAGCTCCTGTGATTTTATGGATTGCAAGAGCTATGTCCCATGAATGTTTGTATTACTGCCATGGAACATTAGAAGGTTCTCAATAAACATTTGTTGAATAAAGCATTAATTCATCGTTTACCCACACTGTGAGACTGAAGCATATTTAGAAATCTAGAGTTCTAAATATTTAATATTTAGAGATGTGGAAAATAATTTCCTTAGACTCAAATATAGCCAGAGATGAAGCAGAGGCTTTAAAAAATTACCCACTTTTACAATAACAATGAGATTTTTCTAGGAAAAGGAGATGAATAGCTAACCTAAAAACAAGCTTGTCTAAGAACACAGATGTCCCTTTCACACTGTAAGAGTGGGCAAGTTAGGCCAGGGAAAAAACAGACCCCCTTCAGAAATCTATGCTGACATTTCCCACAGTTAAACTGTATTACTTATTTCATTTGCTAGATATTTATTGAAGTCTAGAGGGGCCATGCCACTTTCAGGAACAACCACAAAACCAAACTGCCCTTTTGAGATTGTGATTTTTCTTCACAGAGCAGAAAGCTGGAACAATGTTGAGTCTGGAATGATCCCTCAGGCCCTTGCCCAAGAACAGTATACCAGTACGGCAAGTGTAGGTGCAACCAGCATGATCCTGGAAAACACTGATTCCAATGAGAAGACCAAGGGGCTTGCTGGCCACCTCATGGCCTAGAATCTTTCTAACAATGTAATTTTTTATCTTTTACTTATAGCCTTGAGTATTTCTCCCCTTCCTCCATTGTTTTGGGAAAATTGTTTATAAATATATTATGACATATAGTGGGAGATACTTTACTTAGAAAATCCAATTCAGTCATCCTTTTAGGAGTTCAGGAAAACTGAGTCCTATCAAAGGAACATGAACTGTCTGTAGTCACATGGATAGCAGTGGAACGTATTAACATACACATGTGTAGAGCTCATGAACTGGAAGAGGTTTGGAGTGAACACACTACTAGATCAACAAAATTCACTGCAATTTTACAAAGAGATGAAGGTGCAGAAAAGGATGCCTGCTATTGCATCAAGTCCAGGGTATGTCTGTTTGCTGTGGGGTACTCTTCTCACCGTATTAGCCGTGGTAACTGATTTCCCCTCTTGATCTGTAATTTACCTTTAGATTCCCATCCTAGAATACAGGATTGGTTATTTCTTTTGCCCTAATCTAACCCAAGAGAAAGTGTCAAATGAAACTAAAAGGGAAAAATATATTTTATTGAAATCGGAGTTTTATATTATCTTAATTATATGGTTTGGCAGGATGAAGAGATGGCTCAGCGGTTAAGAGCACTGACTGTTCTTGCAGAAGACACAGGTTCAATTCCTATCAACCACATGGCAGCTAACAACTGTCCATAACTCCAGTTCCAAGGGAATTTGACACTCTCCTCTGACCTCTGCAGGCATTGCATTTACATACAAGCAGACAATACACTCGTACACATTAAAAAATGTATATGATTTTTGTAACTTGACTTGTATAAGACATATTTGCATTCCGCGATGATACAAATGCTATTTATTGAATTAATGAATGACCAAGAAAACATGCAAATGAATGAATGAGCCAGTGAATGATCTTATTTGTTTGTGGTATCATTGTTGGGTTTTAGCTGGCAGCGGGAAAGAATGATGGATTTAGATTTGGCATTACAATAATGTGATTTAAAAAATTATTTAACAACTATGGGCTAAAAAACTGCTGTTTTAAAAACTCTCTGATATAAATGTTGATGTGGTGTTAAGTTGTAAAGGTATTCTGATCTAAGCAGAGTTCTGTCATGAAGGAAATCCTTCAGTCTGGTCAGCTACCTGTGGACCTCTCCATTCTCTTCCTTTCCCTTCATATCACCAGCCCAGGGCTCTTCAGAATGTTACTCAAGGGCAGCAAACTGGAGGCACACCTGGGTACAATTTAACTGCTTCAAAATTCATATTTAGTTTGTTAAAATGGAATTAAACTTGGTATAACTTAAATGAGTTTTTAAAGATTTGCGTATGAATTTTAATGATTACCCTTCCTTCCCAGTCAGACAATTTCACATGTGGCAGCACCTTTTTAATACACAATTTAAGTGAAAGGAGGACTCTCAGAAGCAGTTGAGAAGAAATTAAAATTATGGCATGTAGCTAAGTGTTGCTAAATAAACCTTGTGATATCCAAATATGTTCACTTAAATAGTAGGATATCTTTGTCCTAATGATTTACATTCTATTTATTTACTTAGTAATATTCTTTTTTTCCCCTTTACCTAACATGGGAGAAAAGAAAATCGAAACAAAAACATCTGTATTATAGTTTTTCCAAGATGAAAGCTTCACCTCTATGTTTCCATTACTATAATTATCACAAAGCAAAAATAAATGAGTTTTTTTCCTGATAACTTGATGTTCTTGGCATGTTGCTTTTATAGAGATAATGCTACCACGAACACTTTCACTAAAACTTTTGAGTAAGCAAAATCTATAGGAGTATTGACATTCAGGACTGGCTAGAGCAAATTCAGTCCCTTAACTCACATTTTAAAACAATTTCAAATAAGTCATCTCACCCTAAAGGGTAATGCTGTTTGCTAAAAAAAAAAAAACTCTGAGACTCCAAAGGGGAAATTTTCTTGGAGCTAGAATTCCTCCTCCTTCCCATTTGAATCTTCAAGATACAGTTTGAGGGGAGAGTGAGGTCGGCTCTACATAGAGTGAATCTGGTGTCCTTTTAGATAACAGTCTCAACAGCCATCCTTACAGAATTCTAGGATTACTGAGCTGAAAGACATCCAGGTTGGCCCACCAGAACCCTAAGGCTCTGAGTTTCCTCATTTCCTGTTGCTTTGCCGTCCAACACAGGGTCTTTTCAGGCTCCACTTCCTCAGGGAATAGGTGGAATACTGAGGATCTCATTAGCAACAATGGCTACTGCTCAAGCAGGTACTTGTTCCGACATTGTCTTAGGAAGAAAGGGACTCTTTACAATAGGACTTGAAGGTGCTAACAGGACAATTCTCTCAGCAATATCACCATGTAACGTCACATTATTTAATGGAGGTTTAAATCCTTGGATCATATTTTCAGAGAAAATAAACAGCTAAACAGCTTTGAAAGCTATTTTCGTTTGTTTTGTTTCATTTGTTTTTGAAGCAGAGCCTTGCTATGCAGCCAAGCTGGCCTCAAACGCACAATGCTCCCACCTTTCTACCTAAGTGTGTACCATTATGCCTGACCTAGAAAAGTTATTTTCGAAAAGAATATTTAAGAATATTTTTACAGTCAAAATACAACCGGAGAGATGGCTCAGTGGTTAAGAACACTGGCTGCTTTGGCAGAGGACCTGGGTCCAGTTCCCAGCACCTACATGGTGACTAACAACCATCCATCACTCCAGTTCCAGGGAATCCAACAGTTTTTGCTCCTTGCCATTCTAGGTCGACTAGTTCCAGGGGACCATGAGCATCTCTCAAAATGTCCTGTAATTGTCGTGCGTCACCTGTCTTCTTCATCAAGGAGGCTGAGGAGACCCCACCAGATGGACTGGAACCAGTGTCCAGTCTACAAAGAGGAGGGTCAACACAGAGGAATCATTTCCTC